>NW_024871119.1:622500-1058815 GCF_019054845.1 Dipodomys spectabilis | reverse complement strand
TCGTTTTTTTCAAGTTTACTTATTGAATCTTTCAGTTACTGAACCTGGCTTAATTTGTGAGGTATACACACACATACACACAAACACACACACATGCACATATATATATGTCGGGTCTTCATCTGTCCCGCGAAAGAGGGACGGAGTCCGAGGAAAGGTAAGTGCGGCCTCTCACCCGTTCCTCATCCTCCCTCAGCCCTGGAGACAATCAGATGCAGCAGGGAGTTGTCAAGCAGGAAAACTCATTTATTAACACAGAGCAAGCCATTTTAAAGCAGAAAAAGAGTGGGTGGCATGGCAGGGGAGGAAGAGGAACAAGTCACTGTCAAGGTCACACCCTATCATGCACCTAAGCTTCCACGGGCTGTTTACACACTGAACATAAAGCAAATTGGACTCTGCCCACTCAACTCCCTCTCAGCGCCATCTTTGCTGCCAATGTGCTCTACAGATTCCCCCTTTTTTGTTTTAATGCAGACCCACCTCCCAGTTAGTTATCCTTTCCCCTCCACTGTAAAGGTTATTTTAACAGGATTACATTGGTAAGGATAGCATTGGCTATGCAGGGGGTTCAAGGCAAGTCTGGGGGGCGAGATTTGCCAGATAAGGATAGGGAGGGCCCTTGTGCATGATCTAAGGGCCCATCCCAGTTACCTCACATCCCCACCTAGCACAATAATAAACAGTCCCACCACAGAAATGTCCGAAGCAGTTCAATTCATTCCTGGGCATATATAAAAGTCAGTATCTCGTAAGGTCATCCTGTTCAGAATATGGGAGCAGCTTGGGTATTGGGAGTTCCACACATGCGGCATGGTGCATCCTCGTGGGACCCCACACTCAGGCCATTCTACTATAGTCCAGAAAAACAAGGAAAATTTAAAACAAATTCTGCAGACATAGCAAAGCAATCCTGGGCAACTAGTGTCTTTTAAGTAAGACAGTTCCTTATACGTACCTTTAAGCAAGCACAGGGGTCAAAATGACCTTTGAGCTTTACTGTCAGCTCCCAAAGGCTCCCAACATCTCCCCAGTCTTTGTTTAAAGAAGCGAACCCACCTGTCTTAGGTTGGGTGGACCACCTTGTCTGCGTTACCCATCATTGGGAACTTCTCCAAAGCGAAGCTGAAGGCCCTGTCTTAGGTTGGTCAGACTGACACCCCCTCTTATCCATCTTTGGCTGCGATTCCTCTCGGGGAAATTTATTCACTTGGAGCTTGATCTTATGTAACTGGCTGGCTAAGCTCATAAGAGTTTTGCAAGGAAGTCATAGAAAAACCATCAGCAAAAGCATTACCAGGCCAAAAAATGTCATTAGCAGTCCTTTTACATTAGTCAAGGATGGGATAGCAGTCTTTGCCACTTCAGAGTCCAGAGGGGGGGCTTGTTCTAATCCAGCTATTTGCCTGTGGGGTTGAAAAAGACCTAAACTGGAAGCATAACAAAAAGTGGTTGTTTAGCAATAAGTATGGATTCAATAATGCTGCTATACGAGCAATTAGTAAAAGAACGATTACAGCAGGTAACATTAAAATAATTGCCTCCTACAGAAATATTAAACAGTCGATACATAATGACATAGGGTGGTGATCAAAATGAAGGTCAGGCCACCAGGTCGAAGGGACAGCTTCTCCTGTGGTGCTATTGATGATTTCTGCATTGCCAGTGCTGATCATTGCCCAGGTCACCCATTGAGGTTGATGCAGATTCCATAGGGCCACTGCCAAGACTGGGAGGGTCACGACAGCCAACAGCTGGAGTATCAACAACTGCAATTGTTAGAGAACACAAGAGCTTCTCAAGGGCTGGTTGCCCTTGGGGATGATTAGTAGTTATCTTTCTGGCTTTTCTCTTTTAAACACAAGCCTCGGCCACCATAGCCATTTTTCTTTCCTTGTTGGTTAGCTTATCCTTAGGCATCCTACTGTATAGAGGAGATTGGTAAAAACTTAAGGTTCCTGGCAGGGATCCAAATGGGGGCTGTCTCCCCTATGGGAAAAATGAATCCAAATCCCCTGCCCATAGTAACTAGGGGGTCAGGTCTTCTCCATTTTTGTGTCAGGGGGTCCTTCCACCTGACTTTCACTTGGGGCTTAGAGTTTAGTTTTCCCCATTGCTTCCGTAATCTGGATTCAGTTGCTCCTTTTGAAAAATTTAAAATGTTAATGGTAAGCAAAACTATCTGTAACTGTATATGGGGGCTAACTCCCCCTTTTTGTTTTAATAATTGCTCCTTAAGACATTGGTGATTTCTTTCTATAATTGCTTGGCCTTGGGGATTATAAGGAATTCCTGTAATATTTAATGTGCCATTTGTCAAAAAACTCTGACATTGCTTTACTAACAAAACAGGGTCCATTATGGGTTTTAACTTGTGCTGGTAGACCCAAGGTGGCAAAGCATTGAAGAAAATGTGCTTATGAATGTTTAGTTCTTTCTCCTGTATATGATGTGGCCCACCATGCTCCTGAGTAGAATCTATAGAGACAAAGATATATTTAAACTTGCCTAAAGCTTGGAGATGAGTAACATCCATTTGCCAGAGGATGTTAGGTTTAAGGCCTCTGGGATTTACCCCTGGTGGTTGTAATGGGGGTACTTTTAAGAAGGGCTGGCATGTTTTACAGGTATGTAATATCCTTTTGAGGTCCTTTACAGGAATCTGAGGAGATCTATGCTGAACACCTCTCCAATTAATGTGGGTTAAATCATGCAAACAGGTAGCCTCTTGTAACATTAATACTTGCATGCAAGTCGCTAACTGGTCTGCCCAATTATTGCCTAGGGATAAAAACCCAGGAAGTTTTGAATGCCCTCTCAAGTGCTGAATATGAATAGGGGCTCCCGCCCTTCTAATAGGCCTTTAAGGATAACCATAAGAGGGGAAATATTGTTTTCATCCAGCTTACTATGTGCCTGGGGAATATGAGGAAGCAAGTTAATCATATATAGGCTATCAAAATACAAATTAAAGGGTTTTTGAATGTCCTGAAGAGCCATAATTACGGCCTGCATTTCTTTATATTGTGCTGACCCTTGACAAGGTTGAAATCTTTGTTGGCTCAGGGTCTTTTGTTGCTCCTCAAATGCTGCATATGCAGAGCCTGCTTTACCTCCATCAGTAAAAACATGGAGGGCTACAAGTTTAGGTTTGGTCAATAGCCACTGCTCCACCCAGATAGGGCTTCTGGGCTTCTGGGGACAGTGGCCTTTAGGATTGGGGGTGCACCGAGCGGGTCCCCTATGTTCTTCTCTGTAATTATGAAAGTTAAAAAAATCCTTTTCCTTAACTCCCTCTAGATCCTGTTTAAGCCTTTGTGCTTCTTCTCCATCCAGGATATCATCATAGGCTGCTCAATGGTCTGTAGTGACCACGACTTCCATTTGTCTTAGCGTGTCTTGCCCTAGTAAATTGGCAGTGAGGTTTTTTGCCACTAAAGGGCATATCTTTCCCTGTTCTCCATCTGGGCTAGTCCATTTCATAAGGGCGACTGTCTCTTTGGACTGGGAGTTGCCCCCTACCCCCCAATATCGGGGGCCCATGTGCAAGCTTAAAGTCCAAGGGTACTTCCTCCTCCCTGAGTATGGTTTGATCTGCCCCCGTGTCAATTAAACAGTGAAAACTCTTTCTGCCTATGAGAATACTCATTTTAGGGTGGATTCCTTCTACCAGGGGGACGGTCCAATGGACCTCAGTCACCCAGCCACGAGGCTGCCTGGGCCTCACAGCAGAGGGGGTTCCTCCTCGAGTTAACGGGGCTGGAGGATGCCCCTCCCCTAGTTTAAACGCTTCCCATTTACAAAAAATTTGGATCGATAATCCTTTTTCCAATGGTACCCCTTCCTGCACCTGGGGGAGGGTGTAGGGAGCGGTTTGGACCACCCAGGCCGGTTGTCGGAGGGATTGTTGTGAATAGTCCCTCTTAAAGTGCCTCTCCTGCCAACATTTAAAACAAGTCCCTCTCCCCATTGTTCCTGGTGTTCCTCAGCCCTGGGCTTCCAGTGCCTGGGTAATAGCCTCAGTCATAGCAGATGTCTGAACCTGTAAAGCTAAAGCTAATGATTGGGACTGGTCCTGTTGCATTACCACATCCTGTGAGGCCACCACCCATCTGCTCAGGGAACTCTCTCTCAATCCCTTGCAGGCCATGTGGTGGTCTGCATTCATCCCTTCCCAGACTAGCAGCTTTATAAACTGATCTCGGAGGTTTCCTGCTGGCAGCTTCTGGTTAATACTCTGTTAGAGTTGGTCTACAAACTCAGCTAGAGGCTCACCCGGTTTTTGTCTCACTCCTGCTATGGGGGACTCAGTAGTCCAATCATCCAGTTTGTACCAAGCAGCAAGTCCTGCCTGCCTCACCTGGTCACAGTATGGGCCAGGTATTGTGGCCTGTTGGACAACCAGTGTAGTACCCTTCCCCCGTCTCTGTTAACATGGCATAAATAATAGGTATCACGGGTTATTCTCTGCTTTCACTCTGCATTCCCCCTTAAAGAAAGCACACCGTTTAATAAACTGAGAACTAGTAAGGACAGCTTTGGCCACATCCAGCCTAGGGACACATGGGTGAAAAGCAATGTCCTGTAATAGGGTTTGAGCCCAAGGAGAATTTGGGCAGTACTCCACCACCGCCTTACAGAGCTCTTTAAGATCCTTAGCTTCCCATGGATACCATTCCAAGGACCTATAAGCTCCTGGTGCCAGAGTGACCGGACACGCTTAGAGAAGTGAATTCTGTGGCCTAAGGTCCAGGCTTTCCGGTGGCCCTTTACTTCCAGGGTCGGCCTCCGAGTAGGTTACTTCCCCAGCCCTCGGCCCCTCCATGGAAGGTTGGTAGGGGTCCGAGTCTTGCAGGTCCCTCTCGCAGGTCACATACCTCCTCTCCAATCAGGGGAATAGGGAGGGGGCCTAGGACCAGCAGGGGCACCTGAATCAGAGGGGGTAACCTTCACCCTTGTTTTGACTTCCACTGTGTATGTTTCAGTGCGTTCTCCGTCGAATTTGACCCATTCCTTTTCTTTCTCACTTCCCAAGTCCTAATCCTCCTTTACTCCTTCTAAGCCTAATGTTGCCTCCTCCTCCTTCTTCTGTGAGATAGTATTACCCATACTAAGGGTTTCACTTACCCTGAGAGACCACTTAGCCTCGGCCGGTATCTTTTCCTTTCGTGCCCCACGTTGGGCACCAGATGTCGGGTCTTCGTCCATCCATCCCACGAAAGATGGACAGGGTCCGAGGAAAGGTAAGTGCGGCCGGCCACAGACCCATTCCCCAGCCTCCCTCAGCCCGGGAGACAATCAGATGCAGCGGGGAGTCGTCAAGCAGGAAAACTCGATTATTAACACAGAGCAAGCCATTTTTAAAGCAAAAAAGAGTGGGTGGCATGGCAGGAAAGGAAGAGAAACCAATCATTGTCAAGGCCACACCCTATCATGCACCTAAGCTTCCATGGTCTGTTTACACACTGAACATAAAGCAAATTGGGCTCTGCCTATTCACCTCCCTCTCAGCACCATCTTTGCTGCCCATGTGCTCTACAGTAAATCGGGCTCTGCCCACTCTCCTCCCTCTCAGCGCCATCTTTGCTGCCCACGTGCTCTACACACACACACACACACACACACACACACACACACACAGTATATATATACGTACATAGTATGTATATATTTCACAAATATATTACATATTAAATATATCATATAATATTATATATGTGAAAAATACACAATTTTGGAGATGATATGTCATGGAATTCTCTGCCTTTGCTTTAAGGCAACATTCTCTTCATCTCAGCTTCCTAAGAATCTAGGATTATAGACCGGGACTAGGCAAAAAAGATTTCCTTTTAAATGCTACCGAGAGCCTGTCTTTAATTTCCAAGAAACACTAGAAACTTGAAGATAATAGAATGACGAAGTGAAATAGAACACTTCACTCACTGGAAAACTTTCAAAATTTATTTTAGACAAAAATTAGGGTCAGTGTTTAGATCTATCCTTGAAAAAATTAATAAAATATTAAAGACAGGTATAGATCCCAGTTGGAAGTGTGGAAGTAAGAAGAAGGCCCATAAGTTCAAGACCTAGTACTGGTCCATAACCATATATTTAATGAAAATTAATTTTGTAGGCCAGAACTTGTTTTTTTTTTTATCTTTTGTGTTCAGAGGAATGTCTGCATTATGTGTAAACAGACTGCTCTACAAGGTATCTTTCTGGGTCATACAGTAGTTATTACATGGCTCTATGTAGACATTCAGCTTTCTAATGATTTTTTTCTACATAAATCAAGTAATGTTAATTAAGTGTCACGAAGAATGCCAAACCTCCATTTTCATGCCCATCTCCATCCTTGTCCTCCCTATTGTCCAGCAGTTTGTGTCAGTCAGCATAACTGAAGTTGGCACATGGAACAGACATGGACTCGATGGATCCTGGCTGTGATATGGTCCCAAATATAGCAAATACCAGAATCAATGAGATCCAAGCAGCAGTCCAAGGTTCCTAGTTGTATGAATGTCCTCGGCTTCCAATGGTCTCATCTGTCTCTGCCAGAAGCCTGTTAATGGCCTGTCACCATCAAAGCTCACACTGAAGTTTAACTTCTCAATGTAGCAGTGTCAGGAGGTGGAACCTTTAATAGAGGATTCTGTCATAAATGGATTAATGCCATCTCATTAACTCTCAAGGGACTAACATGATCACTGTTAGCAGTTGTAAAAAAACACCCTAAGAAATGGAAAAACTTGGAAAAAATTATATTAAGTGAAGTAAGCCAGGCCCAAAGAAACATAGGTCCCTTGGTTTCCCTTATTTGCAATATCTAGTATGTGTATGAGTCAAGCGGAAAAGATCAGACAATGTGATGTTAGGAAAATGAACCCTTAGATATATATTTTAATGTTTTTTCTTTCATGCATGTGTTTCTAACGCATTTATAAGATTATTTCTTTGTTGCTTTGTATGTCCCTCCCCCACAGTATAACCCCTGCTTTCACTATATTTGATGTCACTATAACTTGTGGAGGAGATGGGGAAAAACAAGTCATTTAAGGATACAGGTGGACCTGTTGCAACAATGAGAAGTACAAGTTGTCATGTTGAAAACGAGCTTTACAAGGTCGGTGTGGGGGTGGGGGGGTGGGGGGGAGGATTAGGTGGGGGGGAGGCTGGGAAGGGATGTGAAGGGTAAACAAAGGAGGAGGCTGCAATGCTTGGTAAGAAATGTATGCATTATCCTGCCCATGTAATTGTAACCCCTCTGTACAGTATGTTCACAAATAAAATAAAATAAAATAAAAATTAAAAAAAACACCCTAAGCCCTTACTCACTCTCATTCTAGAACATGCCATGATTCCAAAATCGTATATGATGTGATGCACCTAGAGGCCTTGTCCCATGCACTACTATGCTATTTAAAATTTCCAGCCACCACTATTGTGAGTGAAATAGACCTCTTTTTCCGTATGAAGTATACAGCTTCAGGATTTTGTTAAATCATGACAAAATGGACTGAGATGCTATACTTTATTGTCTTTTCCATAGAACTGAGGATAAAACTGAGGGCCGTTCACTTACTAGGCCGATATTTTACCACTGGAGCCCTCTAAGGCTCCAACCTTTTTTTTTTTACAGTTTGCTTTTCATATAGAGTCTTGTGCTAGCTTCACTCAAGCCAGCTTCAGAACCCAATCCTCCTATACCTCTGCCTCTCAGTAGCTGGGATTATGGGCCTGTGACACCATACTTTGCCACTTAAGAAGGCACTATTCTTCTGGGGAAAGATGATACAGACCACTGAGTTCCGTGTGTGTGTGTGTGTGTGTGTGTGTGTGTGTGTGTGTGTGTGTGTGTGTGTGTGTGAGTGTGTGTGTGTGTGTGTGTGTGTGTGTGTGTGTTTGGTGTATGTATGTGTATTCATGGAAATTGGTCATGATGATTCATTTAGTACTGAGAGTGAATCTTCCTGGATGATCTGTATTCTTAATTCCGTTCACTCAAAAAAATTGCTTCTCTGGGTCTAGTGAGTCACAGTTGTAATCCTAGCTCCTCAGAATGCTGATATTTGAGGATCATATTTTGAAGCCAGGTGAACCAGGAAAAGTCCATGACACTCTTATCTTCATTTAAACACCAAAAAGTCACAAGTGGAACCTTGGCTTAAGTAATAGAGTAGTAGCCTTGAGGAAGAAAAATAGGAATAACAACTGAGTTCTGATCAAGTTTCAGGACCAGCACCCAAACAAAATCTCTAGATAACAATGGGGTATTACAATGAGCTCTTGTGCTATTGCAAGACACAATGAGATGTATAAGTCGTTATGTAGAAAAATGAATTTTACAACTTTGGTGGGGAAGAGGGGGGTGGAGGAACCGGTGGAGGGGGCAGGGGGGAGGATGGGAAGGGATAGGAAGGGAAAGGAGGAGGCTACAATGCTTGATAAGAAATGTACTCATTATCTTTACCATGTAATTGTAACCCCTCTGTACAGTATTTTCACAATAAAAAAAAGAAAAAATGACACAATTATACTTAATGAATTATCTCTACAGGACAGTTGCACTAAAAAATTCTAGTATTACTTCATAAGGTATGTTCTTTCTGGATCATCTTTTTGCCCCATTGTTTCTCTGAGAATGATGTCTTGATTTTGAAATAGAGGAGAAAAATTCAGTGATGAATTTGGCCTCTGGATCCCTCCCTCATCTATTATTGACATGTTCTCTCTTTTTATTTTTTGGCAGTCCTGGGGCATAAACTAAGGGCCTGGGCACTATCACTGATCTTCTTTTTTCTCAAGGCTAGCACCCTCCCATTTAAGCCACAACACCACTTCCGGCTTTTTCTCTTTATATGGTACTGAGTAATCAAACCTTGGGCTTCATGCATGCTAGGCAAGCACTGTACCACTAAGCTACATTCCCACATGTTCTCTTTAAAAAATATGTCTAACCTGTTTCTTTCTGTCCCATCTCTGAAGCCACTGCCAATGCTCTTGAATCTATTTGTTTCACTCCTAACTGCCTTTCATTCACTGTAGCGCAAATTATTTTCTACTCCATCGAAAGAATTATCTTTCATTTTCTTAAACTGCACACTTGATAAGCTAAAATCAAACAACAACTCAATATTTCCAGTGTTTGAAATTGAGGACACTTAGATTAATAAATAGTTAATAATGAATAGCTAATAATCTACCGAAGTCAATGCACAAAAACCCAGATGCTTGGGAAGTCTTTTATTTTCTGCTAACCCCACAATATGCTCTGGTAGATAACAAATTTAAAGTCTACAGATGTAATTAGTTCCCACAAGAGGTGCTTATGAGTTACTTCCAAGGAGTGAGTGCAAATTAAGGCCTTTCTAGAAGTCAGTAACACAGAGTGAATGAAACAGTAAGGAGGGTATGTTTGTCAAGGAAGTATGGGGGTACCTGGGAGCTGACAACAGTGGCTGTATGATAGGTGTCCAGACAGCAGAAACCATAATCTTACAGCTAGAGGATCTAAAACCTACCAGGCATCCTTTAAGTTTGCAAGACGTCCACACATTTCATGAGAGACTATAGCTTGGTGGCCTCCTGCTAGAAACTGAGCAACTGCTACAAAAAAGCCACACCCAAACTACTAGCTCCAACTTGTAGCCTACAATAGTTGGTATTCAGTGAGCAAACATTAAATTTCTGGTAACTTGCCACACAACATGACAAAAACATCACTCAGAATGCTGGTGGCTCACACCTGTAATCCCAGCTACATAGGAGTCTGAGATCTGAGGCTCTAGATTCAAAGGGATTTCAAGCAGCAATGTCTATGATACTCATATAGAAAAAAACCCTGGAAATTGGTATGGCACAATACCCTAAGTTGAAGACCAAGTACAAACACACACACACACACACACACACACACACACACAAATTGAAAAATGAAAACATTTGTTGAAAACAACCTGGTATTTTCTTTGCTGTGTGTAAAACTCTAACATGTCTTAAACTTTTCCTTGTGCTTGAAGAAATTTATTAAAATTCTATAACTACACAACGACACAAATGTGTTGACCACACACTTTTTATATATCATATTGCAATTTTTACTGCAAACAGAGGAGTTTTCCTACTAATTTAATCTAATTATTGGCAGAAAGTGAATCTCATATCTTGGTATTTCTCACAATACCTTAGTTGAAATTAAACATAATGTTCTTAATTAATCAAAAGGAAAAACTTACACTATATCTAAGGGACATTCCTTTTTGTCATTTTTCCTACAAATGAAATTAATTGATTGCAGCACTTAAAAAATATTTTATGCCAAATTAGTACAAGATTCTGATTAAAACTGAAAAATTTGAAGTGCTCTCAATTTCTGCCTCATTTAGATAAAGTACTTAAAGATGTCTTTGGTTTTGCATAAAGATATCATATCCAAAAATTCATCCATACTGTAGAAATAAGTTAACTATAGGCTACCTATAAATTCACATAGATGTTTCTCAATTCACTAGAGCAAAAACACAATAAATTCCGACCTAATTCTATAAATATCCCATGAAAATATCTAGAACATTCCATTTTTCTCAGAACAATGAAAGCTGCCAACAAACTCACTAATAGTAAGAGAAGAAAAAAGAGCAAGTTTGTGATGGCTGACATTTTACAAAACCCTTATTCGCATATGGGTATACACACAAAGCCATACAATGTTCAGGCTTACCTGGTAAGAAAAAGAACTCACCCCACAGAGAGAGAAAGACAATTGGGAGGAAGAAGATAGACTTAAGAATTACCTGAATGCATATCTTCCCATGTTTCCATCCATTTGCTTCGTAGAGTTTTCCTGGTGCCCCATTGCTCACTAAGTCAGACCTCAGTCATCCAGCGGAATCACTGGCACCCAGGACTTAGATAACACCAATAAGCTGCTCTCCCTGTGCAAAAATCACCAACTAAATGAAAAAGAAAACAAAGTGTATTTCAGGGTCACATAAAAAAGAACCCCCCCACACACACAAAGAACCACATGCTTTGGGGAGAAAGAAAATTGTGTGTGTGTGTGTGTGTGTGTGTGTGTGTGTGTGTGTGTGTGTGTGTGTGTGTGTGGTTTGTGTGTTGGTAGAGGTACTTAAACCCAGGACTTGGGAACTATCCTTTAGCTGCTACCCTTTAGCTTCTTTGCTCAAGGCCAGTGCTCTGACACTTGAACAACACTTCACCTTTTAGTCATGAAGACAAGAGTATCATAATGTTTCCTACCCAGGCTGGCTTTGAACCTTGATCCTTAGATCTCAGCCTCCCAGTAGCCAGAATTACAGGCATGATCCATTAATGACTGGCATTTGTGACAGACCAATGTATTGACTTCAAACCCCAATACCAGCACAAAAACCAAAAGCAAAACCAAACTTTATAGCATATAAATATACTGATAGCATATTAAACAAATATAATGAAATGTAGAGATCTTGGTGAAGGATATCAGAGAATGACATCATTATTAGCTTTTCTGGCTTTAGAAAACCTAAAATTACTTTCATAAAAGTAAAATAACTACAGAAACACCTAGTACCAAGGTGTATGTTTCAAATAAACCACCTGTTGAGAACAAACTGAAAATGCAGAGGAAAACTAAGAATTTTAGAATTAAGTGATTGCTACGCAGAAAATATACCTGATCATCTGTACCTTCCAACTCTTTCAAATAGGCTACAGTAATGACACAAAAACTATTCTCCTTCTCATTACTCCTTATTTAAAAAACAGGTCTACTTTATTCTCTTTAGGAATACTTTGAATATTTGATTCACTTTTCCCAAAATGTGACTAAAGAAACTCAGTTTTTCAACAACTCCAAATTTTTTATCTTAGCATTTAAATAATTATATCATGTATCTTCTTTGGGTTGGGGGTATCAGAACAACTTTTAACTTGTTCTTTTACCTTTGCTGTTGGGTAGGTGTATTTTCACAAAAGAGAACAGGGAAACACTCAGTAGATCACCTGATTTAAATGTAAGTGGCTAAAGCTACCAGCACAACTATGCTTATTGCAGCATTATTCACCATAGCTAAGATATGGAACCAACCCAGTTTCCCCTCAGTAGATGAATCGATTAAGACAATGTGATATACATGCATATATAAATCTACATATAATGGAATTCTATGCCTCCATCAGAAATACTGATATTGCCCCATTTGTTAGGAAATAGAAAGACTTGGAAAAAATATATTAAGTGAAGTAAGCCAGGCTCTAAGGAACATAGGTCCTATGTTTTCTGTTATTTGCAATAGCTGGTATATATCTAAGACAAGCAGAAGAAGTTCGAAGCTATGTACATATGACCATATAAGATGATGTTAAGCAAAATGAACCCCGAGAGTACACACGTGGTGTTTTCTTTCTTGCCATGGTTTTAAACATATTTATAATGTACTTTATGATTTCTTTTTATTTCTTTTGTATGTTCTTCCCCCATGGTATAACCCCTGTTTTCACTCTATTGATTCTGGTGTCCTGCATCTTATATATACATTTTTCTAATTTGGGTAGGGGAAGGGAAAAAAACAAAATGCTTAAATAAGGATACAGGTTAACCCATTGTAACAATGAGATGTACAAGACACTATGTTGAAAATGAACTTTACAACTTTGGAGGTGGGGGAGGGGATGGAAGAGTTAGGAAGGTCTGAGGGAAGGGATGGTAGGGGAAAAACAATGGAAGGGGTAAAAATGCTCCATAGGAAATGTAGTCATTACCTTACTCATGTATCTGTAATCCCTCTGTACTGTATCTTTACAATAAAAATATATGTTAATAAAAGGAAAACAATAAATTTAAGTGGTAACTTACTCAAGCGGCTGAGATCTGAGGATCATGGTTTAAAACCAGCTCAGGCAGGAAAGAGAGAGACTCTTATCTCCAACTGAAAACCAAAAAGCTGGAAGATGTAACTCAAGTGGGAAGGTGCTAACCTTGAAAAGCAAAAATTGGGGGTGGGGACAGAGGACACCACCCAGGGCCAAACTTCAAACCCAATGACCACCACACATATACACAAAATTCTAACTAACAAAATTTCATATCTACATCATCTGAACTGCCTAATTGGAAATGTGCATAAGAACTTAAAAATATTTCTATTTTTAAGAAATACATTTTAATACATTTCTACTATAAAAATACTGTATATAGGTGTTACAGATACATAAGCAAAGTAATGAGTACATTTCTTATCAAGCATTGTTGCCTCCTCCTTTGTTTTTCCCCTACCATCCATTCCCTCCCACCTCTACAACTACACTCCTCCTCCCTCCCCCCCTAAATTGTTAAGTTCGTTTTTCTACATAGTGTCTTGTACATCTCATTGTTACAATGGGTCAACCTGAATCACTATTTAAGCATTTTGCTTTTTCCCTTCCCCCCCCCCAAATTAGAGAAGTGTATATACAAGATACAGGGCACTGACATCAAATACAGTGAAAATAGGGGTAATACCATAGGAAAGGAACATACAAAGAAACAAAAAAATCACATGGTACATTATAAATATGTTAGAAACAATAGTAAGGGGGAAAATAACCTGTGTCCCTATCTTGGGGATCAT
The DNA here is from genome assembly GCF_019054845.1 of Dipodomys spectabilis. Classification (NCBI taxonomy): domain Eukaryota; kingdom Metazoa; phylum Chordata; class Mammalia; order Rodentia; family Heteromyidae; genus Dipodomys; species Dipodomys spectabilis. Next base: position 1,045,205 of record NW_024871119.1, on the reverse strand, counting down.
TTCACTTAACACGTCTTATCTGTTCATAAGAAATACATTTTAAAAAAGAAATATATCAACACAATTTTTTATATGTGCAAAATCCATTATTATTTGGGACCATGACATTGTTTGAAAACTAAGAAAATAAAGGTTGATCTAAATATACATATACCTCTTTCATTTGCACACTTGTAATTTTCCCTTGGATTTTAAGAACAATATAGTGTTTTCATCCTAATGCAAACCAGATGACCCAACTAGTCACAAACACATCAAGATAACAAACAAGGAATGTGTAAGAACTAATTTTTTTGGAATCCTTGCAAAATGATCTAATTTTCGATTTAATTGTAATTTCCCTTTCAGTACAATATGTAATTGGGAATTACAGAGTTCCATCCTGTATATTTAATGTTCGGGATTTTGTGTTTCTCTCTCTGTATGTAATTTCCATGAGTGCATGAGAAAATGGAAGGAAATCCACTATGTGTTCTCTTCTTCTCCCTCTCCCTCTCCCTCTCCCTCTCCCTCTCCCTCTCCCTCCCTCCCTCCCTCCCTCCCTCCCTCCCTCCCTCCCTCCCTCTCTCCCTCTCTCTCTCTGTCTCTCTGTCTCTCTGTCTCTCTGTCTCTCTCTCTCTCTCTCTCTCTCTCTCTCTCTCTCTTTCTGCTTGCCTCTCTGCTTGTGCCCTTGAGAGGTGAAGTGCAGACGGGGTCTCAGGGAAACTCCTCTAGATTCCTTCTCAAAGCAAGCCATCCTGGCTTAAATTCTTTTATCTATAACTTTCTCTCTCTCCTCAAGTACATCCACATTGTGTTACTGTGTGATCTGTCTGCCTTTTTGTTTATATATTTGTCTGATTCCTATTTGTCTGCTTCCTGTTTGCCTGCTTCCTCTTTGCTTACTTACTTAATGTTCCACCAAGTTTTCTTACCATCCTGACATGTTTTTTGCCATCTTGGCCATGTGGTTGGTTTTTATACAACCCCACACTTTTAACAAGTACTTAAAGGTCAATTAATATGATAGTGTGTCTTATTATTAAAATTGTTTTAAAGGTTTGACTTTTACTTTGTTTGGTGTTGCCTGTTTTTCTAGCATTGAGCCCATGGTTTGATCATAAAATGGGCAAAATGTATTTTGCCACTAGAATTCTGAAGAACTTATGCCCGATTTTCATTTTTTAAAAAATAATCATGCCTTAAAATTTTTGTGCAAAAGTGTGTGTGTGTGTGTGTGTAAACATGTTTAAAGTACTTTCATTGTAATGGATAAAAATTGTTATCATGGTCTAAAATTATTTGCTTTTTCATTTAATGTAACTAATGTAAACCTGTGTTAAAGGACATAATTGTTAATTTTGCTGTTTGTTAAAAGGAAAAACTTTTATCAACAGTAGTGGTGATGTGAGCCTAAAATCTACCAAACTGATCTGACCCTACTGCCTGACTAGGAAGGTCCAAAGTAAATTGTTTTGAGGCAGTTCTGAGATAACTGGCTCTACAGGCCAAAGTTAAAAAAAGGAAATGGCTTTAAATTCAAACCACAGAGAAGCTCATCAATTTTGGTGTAAACAAATGTGTCTACGAGTTATGACATCATATTTTTTTAAAAAAAGAAGGGAAAAAGAAAGAAATTAACATTAACCACAAAACAGTTGAGTACATCTTGAATTTTACAAGATAGGAAAAAGAGTGAAGCCTTGCTAAAGTCACACAGGGGGTGGACATTGAGAGGAGTGAAGCCCTGGTAAAAACAAAGCATTCTGGAAGGAAGGGAACAGAGCCTCATTAAAGTGGCTCCTGTTGGCTAGGCAAGTCAGAGAGGGACAGGGCTAAGGAAAGTAGCAGGAGTTGGCTAGGTGGGGCTATTAGGGGCAGAGCACTGTTCTCACAGTTGAAGGGTTTCCATTCACTGCAGCTTGCTGAGCAGGTGAGCTGGAGACTGAGGCTCTCGTGACTTTTGTAGTGGATTTAAATTCACAGGTAGTGATTCAGATGCTGTGTAGAGAGAGGTCTTATTACCTCACCAGATCACAAACCCTCTGAATCTGGCCACCACCTGTCCACATTTAGCTGACTCATGGGACACTTCCCTCATTTGAGAGATGATTTCTCAACTTTTCCATTGAGTAAAAGAAAAAAAAAAACTCTGTTGGCAGCACTTCCTATCAGCAATGGGCTGGTTCTTCATTCACCTTCTCTGAAAGTATCAGCACACATGAACATATAACAGCTCCTGTCATCTCTCATCTTCCAACCCCTGGTCTTTCTGAGCCCACTTGGTCCTTTCTGAAACCCGGAAGCTATTCAGGATGCCAAAAACAATATAAATCATGTAGAGTCTCAGCTCTAAAGAACACTTACCTGAAATTTCTGAGAAAATACAAAGAACATAAAGGAATGGAATGAATATCTTTTGATAACCAAAGGAACTGAAAGATGTGTGTGTGTGTGTGTGTGTGTGTGTGTGTGTGTGTGTGTGTGTGCAATATAATAGATAATGACAAACACTCCACTCTAACACCCTTTCTATTATCAGAGTTATGTAATACATAACACATGAACCAAAAGGTGTTATAAATTTGCAACTCCAAAGACTTCAAACCCTGTTCTAATACCAAAAGGATGAAATTCTCATGCCATCTTTTGAGGCAGTACTCAATACCCTGGTGGCATTTATTTATCAAGATTCATTATAATGTCACCTTCTTTTGGATTTTTTTTACTTTTTCTGTGACTGGAATCATGAATCCTTAGAATTGTATGAATAAATGTCCCCAAACAATATCACAGGAGGCTTCTCTAATCTGGATAGGTTTGTTCTGGGAGAAGCCATTCTGACAGCAGGCTAGGAACACATGAGAGAAATGGTCTTATGTCAGAATTGTGGCCTTAACAGGTTAGCTTCAAACTTAAATGGGATGGAGGAAGAAGTTCCATTAGAGGTCATCTCTCTCAAGGGTTTGGAAACCAAGAAAAGTGATGGTGGACTCAGTTGTTAATTGTTATTTGAGACCTCACTATGGGTAACATAAAAACAGTAGCAACAGCCAGGCACTGGTAGCTTATGCCTCTAATCCTAGCTACTTAGGCTATACGGACTACAGTTGGAAACCAGCCTATGCAGTAATGTCCACCACACTCCTATCTCAAATTAACCACCAGAATTCTGGATGTGGAGCTGTGACTTAAGAGATAGGGTGTAATCCCTGAACAAAAAAAAAAGCTCAGGAGCATTCAGGGCCTGAGCTTAATCCCTAGCTCAGGCACAAAAATGTTAGCAGCAAAAACATGTCTACAGTGGAGATTTCAGGACAATTTAGGATGTGGATGTTCCAAACTACCCTTGGAGACTGTGTTTTGATAGCGACTCTTACTTTGCCTATAAATGAAGTGTGCCTAACTTCAGCAATGAGAGCGGACATGGGTAGAATCCTTTCTGAATGTGGGAAGAGGAGAGGCTAGCTGGATGATGGAAGAAGTTTAAGTTTGCAGCCCTTAAACACTGCTCTTACATGGTGGCAATCACCTGATAGTCCCCAGGGTTACCTGGGAAGCATGGAGAATAATATGGAAGAAAGTACTTCTTCTTTTTTTTTTTTTACTAGAGAGTTATAAGATGAATTGTTTTTCTTACAGCATAAAGGGAAAAGTTGTGTCCAGAAAAAGGAACCAATACCTCACCGTCCTGTGTTGATATTGTGACATCCTGAACCAGATTGTCCTCTAATTCAAGCTGCTTGTGAATGATTACCTGCTATGCAGCCCTGTGCTGGTTGCTAGGTGGGTACCCCCTTGGCCACCATAGAAAACTGTCACTTTCCACTTAGCAGGTAGTCCTACTGGAATCTGTGGCTGCCTGGATATGATCCCATGCCCCCAGGACTAGACTAGAGGCTGGACTACCAGGCTCTAACTGTGCAACCCTACACACCTATACATGCTGAAGTGGAAGCACTGGGACTGGAATGACATCCTTGGGCTGGAAGGAAGACCAACAGGGGAGGGAGAAATGGAAGAAATCTTTGGAGCCAAGATGAAGAAAACAAAGGATTCATTTTGTCTAAAAAAGGGAAGATCTAGCCTAAAGGCTCTCCTTGCATATATGAATGTATGAGGACTTGTTGGGACTATAGCTAGCAAGTGCAAAGTCAAGATGTACCCTATGCTGGTGGCAGAGCCATACCTGGGAGTATCCAACATCTTTGGGCCATTGAGTGGACCCTTTATGTCCTCTAGACATGGTAGCAATGGCTTATCATATCTAAGTGGAAGCTAGGCCTTAGACTCACCCCTCACTCCACCAGCTTCACCAATGTACTCTCCTCAGCATCCACGCCTGACAACGCAGAAGGTCAATGTATACTCTCTTGTGGCATCTGGGCTGGTCCACACTATGAGCACTTAGACTATGCAGATTTTCTCTGTTCTAAATCAGAGGATCTTTTCCAGATATGACCTCCCTATGGCACATGCTCATGTCAGTGAAAGCTGATTTCTGTGATAGTGTGTTAATAATTGTATAAAGGGAACTGGGGAAAGTAGTATCATCCATTGGATCCATGTGGATTTAGATTATGGTTTGGTAACTAGCAACAAGCACAACAAATTTGGTCAATAAGTCAATATCAAGGACTACTAAAGCTCCACACTGGTTACACATACCTATAATCCTACCTCCTCAGGAGGTTGAGATGTTAGGCTCAGAGTATGAAACCAGACTGTCCAGAAAATTCCTGTAAAACTCATAAGTACAACTAACCATGAAAAATCTGCAATTGGTAGATCTCTGGCTTTGAGCTTAGGGATAGTACACAGAGCCTCCTTTTCAGCATCAGTACTAGCATGCGCGCATGCACACCACACACACACACACACACACACACACACACACACACACACACACACACACACACACGTGTGTTTACATGCCCAGACACACATATGTTAACTAGTTAGGCATGGAAGATTGAAATGTAAATTCAGTCTCTAGGCATATGCTATATTTTCCTATCAGACATTAATTACCAGGCAAGATTTGAAATTTACTGTAGCAAGCATTTTAATTTTTATTGCCCAGCTTCTGCCACTGCTGGGATCACATTTCTTTCAATCTCATATATCACCTCAATCTACCTTGCTCCTTTTAAAATATGTACATTGAGTATAATGATTGTATTTATCCACTCTTCCTTCCTCCATGCCTTTGCTCCTTTCCCTTGACTTCATCCTGCCACCACTCCTCACCAACAACACATGTTCCATCTTCCTGATATTTATTTTCTTAAATTGTAAAAATTACTCAAAAGTTACACCACCGCAATCCTCCCGTGTATATGCTATACTGTAATTATTCAGCTTGTATAGAAATGCATATGACCCTGTATGTGTTTTCACAAATGTGTATACTTTAAATCTAACGTCCATATGTGAAAGAAAACATGTTCCTTGTATCTCTGGTCTAGACCTACTTCTCTTAACATGATTTTGTCCGTCCATTTCCTTAAAATGATACAATAATATTCTTCCTGATGGATGAGTTAAATTCCATTGTGGATCTATACCACATTTTCTTGATCCATTTGAAGGCATCTAGGCTGATTCCTAACTTGGCTACAGTGAATAGTGCAACAATGAACATGGGTGTGCAAATATCTTTACCATATCATGACTTGTAAACATTTGAATAGATTCCCAAGAATGGTATGGCTGGATAATCCTATGTTGGTTATTTTAAGAATCCCTAAACTGGGGCTGGGAAGGTGGCTCAGTGGTAGAGCACTTGCCTTACAAGCCTGAGGCCCTGGGTTCGATTCCTCAGCACCACATAAGCAAAAAGAAAAAAGCCAGAAGTGGCGCTGTGGCTCAAGTGGTAGAGCATTAGCCTTGAGCTGAAGAGCTGAGGGATAGCATCCAGGCCCAGAGTTCAGGCCCCACTACTGGATCCCCCAAAAAAACAAAATCCCTAAACTGCCTTCCATAATTTCTACACCAGTTTATATTCTCACAAATAATGCATCCTCACCAGCATTTGTTGTTTGTAATTTTGATGATGACCATTCTCACTGGGTTGAAATGGAGTCTCACTTTTTCTGATTTGCATTTACTTCATGAGCAGAGATGTTGAGCATTTCCTGATGTGTTTATTGACCTTTTTTACTTCTCTTCTTAAGAAATCTGTATTTAGTTCTTTTGCCCATTTATTTATTGGGTTATTAATTCTTTGACTTATAATTTCATAAACCCTTCATTTCTGGATATTAGACCCTTATTGAATGTTCAGCTGGTTCTCCCATTCTCCTATTTTCTGATGCTATTTATTTCATTTGTCTGAAATATATATATATACTTGCTGTACATTAGTTTCAAATGGAAAGCACAAGTTTAATTAAAATAGTTGATTTTAGCTAGGTGCAGGTGGTTCACACCTATAATTCTAACTAGGAGGCTGAAATCTAAGGATTGTAGTTCATATATAGCTTAGGCGGGAAAAGTCCAGGAGACTCATCTCTAATTAATCAACAAAAAGCCAGAAATGGAGTTCAGGCTCAAGTGATGGTGCAGTAGACTTAAGATGGGGTGGAAAGCTCAAGGACAGTACCTAGACCTCTGAGGTTCAAGCCCCAGGCATGCACGCACGCGTGCGCGCACCCACCCACCCCCTACACCCCCACACACATATACACACACACACACAGTTGATCTTTATTATATTCATTTTGCTACTTACAATATATTATCTTTTTTAAATTGGTTATTTTAAACAATTTGAGAAAACTGATAGAAATGATGCAGACGTTTTAATTTTCCTGAGTCCATTTGAGAGCTTATTGCTAATAAGCTCTGATCACCCTAAGTGTTTTATTTGATACCTCTCTAAATAAATATGTGCTTCTAGATAGGGCCAAAACAAACAATCCAGGTCCAGAAATATATTCACATTAATACATCACAAGAAACTAAACTTGAAACTCCATTGTTTTACTAGCAAACATAACCCTAATATTATTCAGTCTTGGCATTCTCACTTGCCAAAAGGATGGTTGGTATTCCTTTCTTATTGTTTTATTTTCATCTTATTTAATCTTTAGGTAGTTTTGCACAGGGTATCCATCCAATTTGTCAGTTTCTAAGGTCTCTTTCATCTGTGATCACTTACCACTTTACTTTCCTACCCAAGGCATTTCCAGCCAGGCCCAGTGTCGTGGTGTATACTTAAGGAACCCACTCTCATTGCGGTATGATTTTCTCTCCTTTATACCATTCAACCTTGTTAATTGCATGTAAGATAACTTCTTGTGACACACAGTAGATTATGTCAGTGGTGTAGATCTTTAAAACACAAACTGGTTAAGACACAGAAAAGTAAACAATTTCTACTTAGAATAGTGCTCCCATCTTTACATGGTTATTAACTATTTAAACACCTTCATAACATATTCAACTGGAAAAGATTATAATTATATTATTATAGTTGACCTCTTTCTTTCTTTCTTTCTTTCTTCCTTTCGCTTTCTTTCTTTCTTTTTCTTTCTTTCTTTCTTTCTTTCTTCCTTTCTTTCTTTTTGTCATTCATGTGGCTTGAACTCAGGGCCTAACACTGTCCAGGCTTTGAACTGCCATCCTGAGCTCAGCCTCCTAAGTAGCTAGGATTACAGGTATAAACCACCAGCTTCTGGCTAAAGTCTCATTGTAAGAAAATTCTCCTTCTTTATTGTTTTCTTTTCATTGATTGCCATGTCATAGCTCCATTTCTGACTTTTATGGTACTTAAGATAAGTTTTACGGAGCCAAGTACATGGTAGGTACTCAGGAGGCTAAGCTTTGAGGCTCATGGTTCAAAGCCAGCCCCAGGCAGCAAAGTCTGTGAGACCCTTAGTTCCAATTAATCACAGAAAAAAAAAGTGAAGTGACTAGAGTTTAAGCCCCAGGACTAGGCAGAAAAAAAGCAAACAATCAGAAAAAAAAGTTTCATGGACTTTTCTTCCCAGACTGGCTTCACACACATCCTCAGACCTCAGCCTCTTGAGTTGGTAGGATTATAGGCATAAGGTCCCAATAAAAGAGCTTGGTCAGTTTTTTAGTCATATATAAACATCACTACATCATCAGCCCTTGTTTTGTTCAAAGTTAAATTTCTGAGATCACCTATATTGCTGTGTGTTGTGGTGGTTTATATAATCTGATTGCAGTGTACTATTCATTTATGTAATTGTTCTACTCATCCATTGTAATGTAATTGATATTTGGGTGGTACTTAATTCCTAGCTGTTCTGAATAGTGCTCTATAAACATTCTTGTAGATATTTTTAGTGATCATCTTACACGCATTTTCCCTTTGGCCAATAGTGAGAACCATGTTTCTAGAACTTAATGATGTTGCAACTTCCATTCCTAAGAACAATGTAAAGCATTCCACTGACTCCCAATTCTCACCTCACCAGGTTTTCATTACAAAATTAAATATTATTATTATTACTATATGCCTGTAGTTAAAGAAGCACATGATTTTTCTTTTTTTTGGGGGGTCCGGTAATGGGCCTGAACTCTGGGCCTGGGCGCTGTCCCTCAGCTCTTCAGTTCAAGGCTAGCGCTCTACCACTTGAGCCACAGCACCACTTCTGGTTTTTTTTTCTTTTTGCTTATGTGGTACTGAAGAATCGAACCCAGGGCCTCAGGCAAGCAAGGCAAGCACTCTACCACTGAGCCACCTCCCCAGCCCCAAGAAACACATGAGTTTTTGAAACACTGAAGCTTTAAATAACAAAAAGTATTATCTTTGCAAAAAAGCTCTCTCATGTTATATATTATATATATTATAGTATATACTATGTATACACAATTATACTATAATATATCATAGATATAATCTATGATAATCTATAATATATTAAATATCATAGATAAAATCTATATTATTTTATGCCATATATAAGCTATGATATAAATTATATATTATAGATATAATCTGATATAGATTATATAGTGTTATTTATCATGTATAATATATAGTATATGTTATATACTATTATATATCATAGATATAACCTATGACATATATAGATATAATATTGATATTATAGATACAATCCATAATGTAATTAATAATATAATATAGATACATAAGAATATAATTACTACAGATATAATATTTAATATAATATAGATATAATCTATGATAAATATACTGCAAAATAAACTATAAATATTTTGTAATTATAAAGAAATATAATAATCTATTATATATATATATATATAGAAATAAATCAGTCTTAACTGAAAGATACTTTTGTTCCAGTACTGGGGCTTGAAATCAGGGCTTCATGTTCTTAGATTTGTGCTCAAGTCTGGCACTCTATCACTTAAGTTACACATCTATTTTCACCATTTTGGTGGCTTGTTGGATATGAGTCTCATGGATTTTTCCCACCAGGGCTGGCATTGGAAACTTAATCCTTAGATCTCAGCTTCCTGAGTAGTAAGATTACAGGGTTGAACCGTGGATGCTTGGCTAAAATAAATCTTTTAGAAAGATGCAGTCTGTGGTTCACTGTAAATATGCTGCTTGTATGAGAAGGCACTAGGTGGTCATGTTGTTTTACTGTGGAGATCAGAGTCAGGGAGAGGAGGGAAAGGAAGAAGGGAAAAGAAAGGAGGGGAAATGAAGAGAAAATAAAGAAGGGAAGGGAAGGGAAGTGTCACGGTCGCACTATTATCATATAGAGATAACCTTATGATTTGTTCTTCATAATTAATTAATGGTTTAAATTCTTTATGTTAGCTGGGTACTTATGGCTCATGCTTGTAATCCTTGCTACTCAGAAGGCTGAGATCTGAGGATCACAGGTCCACTTAGGCAGACAAGTCAGAGAAACTTATGTCCAATTAACCACTAAATATCCAGAAGTGGAGCTGGTGCTTAAGTGGTAGAGTGCTCGCTTAGCCTGCAGGAAGCTCTGGGTTTGATTCCTCAGTACCACATACACAGAAAAAGCTGGAAGTGGCGCTGTGGCTCAAGTGGTGGAGCACTATCCTTGAGCAAAAGAAGCTCAGGGATAGTGTCCAGCATTAAGCCCCAGGACTGGCAAGGAAGAAAGAAACAAAAAGAAAGAGAGAGCAGGGGGAGAGGAGAGGAGAGAAATAAGAAGAAGGAAAAATGCTCAGGGACCGCACACCAGGACTGGCAGGCAGCAGGACAGAGTGGGGGTAGAAAAGTCATGCATTCTCTTCCCTTTCCTTTAGATAAAATGATTCCTGTCAATATGACATTAGAGCTGATCATGAAAAATTGAACAATAGTAAGCCTCTGATTATATGTAAAGCAAAATATAAATGTCTATAATATAAAACAGAAGCAATAAATAAAATATAAAAATATAGTGATAATGGCTAAGCTTTCTTTAACACCTTCATTAGGGCAAGCACTGAAACTGCAATTTAACTTTTTTTTTTTTTGTCCGTCGTGGGGCTTGAACTTTGGGCCTGGGTGCTGTCCTTCAGCTCTTCAGCTCAAGGTGAGCACTCTACCACTTGAGCTACAGCGCCACTTCTGGTTTTCTGGTGGTTTATTGGAGATAAGAATCCTACAGTCTTTCCTGCCCGGGCTGGCTTTGAACCGTGATCCTCAGATCTCAGCCTCCTGAGTAGCTAGGATTACAGGCATGAGCCACCAGCGCCCGGCTTGCAATTTTACTTTTAATGAAACCCCTAAAATCCTTGTTCCCTAATTCAGCTTGCCCCAGGCCATTTGGCCTCAGTTTTGTTTAGAACTTTCATCACCAAGCTTTCTCAAAGAAAGTGGCTTTGAAGTGTGCAAGCTATCACAGTGGTTCACAAAAGATGTTCTCCTATTTATATCTCAGCCACAGGAAGTGCCTCCATGAATTGCATGTCCAGTTTCAGTCGACTTTCCTTTGCAATGTCATATTCTGCAAATTAAATAATTGAGGACAAAAGAATACAGTACTAGATGATGTTGATCTAGATGCATTGAACTAATGAACAGCCATGTTGAATTGAAACTTTTTTGTAACTTTTTACAAAAAGGTCCCCTCATAATAAAAATAAATAATAAGGCCAGGCCTCGGTGACTCATGCCTGTAATCCTAGCTACTCAAGAGACTGAAATCCAAGGATCCCACTTCAAAGCCATCCTGATAGGAAAGTCCATGAGACTCTTATCTCTAATTCCCTACCAAAATATTTGGAAGTAAAGATGTGCCTCAAGTGATAGAGTGCTAGGCTTGAGTGATAAAACTCTGAGTTCATGCTACAGTACCAGCACAAAAAATAAAACAATAAATGGAAAAAGATACAGTATTAACTATTCTTGATTAAAATTATATTTATATAAAATTCTAAAGCCTAAACTAGAGATGGTAGCCTGGATTCTGAGACAGAGCCTGGAGACCGAGATCTTAGAACTATAGGAACGACCATCTTAGCATTCAAGACATCAAATATTCAAAATGCATAATACAGACATAAATTCTGTGGATATAAGGGGAGAAAGCACTACCTCAGACCCAATTTACCACAATCCTAATATTTGAGTTCCATAACTAGGGTTCAGATAAAATTGTAAAATTGTATGGAATTCCAATAAATAAATACATACATAAATACATAAATATATAAATCTAGCTGGACCCTGGTGACTCAAGCCAATCATCCTAGCTACTCAGGAGGTTGAGATTGTGAAAATCAAAGTTCAAAGTTAGCTCAGGCATCAAAGTCTATGACATTCTTGATAATTAACCACAAAAAACAGGCAGTAGAACTGTGATTCAAGTGTTAGAGTGCCAGCCATGAGTGAAAAAGCTAAGAGACTATACCCAAGCCATTGTACCAGGAGAGACAAAGAGAGAGGGAGGAAGGAGGAGAGAGGGAGGGACTGGTGGGGCAGAGGGAAGAAAGAGAGGTTCGTGGGTCTTAGGAATTGTGTGACTTAAGGGAACGCTTGTCAAGGTGTTGCTGCAATTATGTTACTTCTCTAATTAAGAAATAATAACAAAAACAAAAGACAAATATGAAAGCAACCCAACTTCACTTTGAACTTGACCTCTCCTGCAATTTCTTTTCTTGTTTTATTCACAGGAAAGGGAGTTTAATGTAAATAATATTTCTAGATAAACAAGCCATGACACTACTTTTCTACCCCCATCCCTTTTCAATACATTTAACTTTGGCTACTATTTAAAAAAAACTAAAGCAAAAACAAAAATTTAGTACTTGATATTTCTCTCCTTAATATAATTAAATATTTTAAAACTATCAAACTATAAGTAAATGTCTGAGCATTAAGATACATAGGTATCTAGGGATCACTTGTAGGTATAAAGTAGTTAAAATGACCCAAAGCTATAGCTCTCTTGCAAACAAAAGTCCTACACAAAAGTCGAAAAGAAAAGTTAAGCAAAGCAGACAGAAATGGAACTCTTATTTCTTTCAATGGTCAAAGCAAGAAAGATGCTCAAATTTTTATACAGAGATTAAAAAATAAGATCCACTGCAATACAAATAAGAATTTTTTCAATTTATAAGATGCTGGGTAGGAGAGAGAGTAAAAAGAATCAGAGGAAGAAATAAACGCCAGACAGGATGAGTCACATCATGCTCTCCACCTCCCGCATCATCAAATTTCCAGTCTCTAAAATAAACAACTTGGTTAAAACTCTTTTTACCAATGGTATAAAACCTTTAATTTATTCACAGCATGGCTAAACAGAAGCATGGTGTCTTTTTTGTTGTTGTTTTTCCTGAGAGCATGTTTCACACCATTCTTTTCTAGGACTTGAGATATAAGATCTTTTATTCCAGAGCAAATAGAACCTCTTGTTTGTATAAAACCTGAACTTGTTCCATGGTATCCATGAACTTTGAAGGGAAGAGTTACCTCCTAACTACAATAGTGAATCACTTAGTAGCTTTAACAATCCATTGAGTCATCCTTCCAGAATCTTCCTTGAATTTCATCAGTCTTTTCTTTTGTTGCTTAGAGAACTTGGGCTGTGGTTAGATGAATCTCATATAAGACATACTCCTTAATGGTTGAGCATCATAAACTTTCTCAAACAGGCAACTCTCTACATTAACCTAATTGGATTTTCTTGGTATGCAAAGCTAGGAAGGTAGTGGGAGAATAAAAAGCAAACTAAATGACTCCAAACCCAAACTCTAGCACTAACTGTACCCATAAAAACAGATGGCAGCAATTTTAGTAGAGTAGAGACTTACAAGGGAATGGTAAATTAATACATCTTGGAAGCCCTGCATTCATGTACCCTGTAGTCAGACTGTAGTAGTTTTACTTACATTTTTATTTCTATATTTCAACTTTCCCACCTAGCATGTCACATTTTATTGACATTGAGGATTTGTTTTTTTTTTTTTTTGCCAGAATAAAGACATATTTAAACTAATTGAAATAATATTGATTCCTCAGTAGGGAAAATGGTGCGGTTTTTTAAATTATAGTAATTTCATATCATGAAAGAAGTTGGGGTTATTTCTTCAGGAATAGTCACCAGTTCTTTAGACTTAAAGGTGTTTAAAAAGTCCCTAAATCACACTGGATCTGTATTTGTTGCCCTGCAGTCTCTTCCCCATCGCTAAAGGAGGGTAGACCTGGCTGAGCCAGTGGGACTGGTCTCTGCTCTGTGTCTGGTTTTCAATGTCCACAGGCTTGGCAGGAGCTCCTGAGGTGAGACGTTTATCAGCCCTGGGCTCTTGGAAAAGTTCATCACCAAAGAATGTCCCCCAAGGGAACAGAACACAACCCAGCTCTGTCATCTGTCTTCTGCTTCTTATTAGAGAAGTCCTTTAAACAGCAGATTTGTTTTCCTAATACTTGAGCATGCTCAGATGCATTGCTTCATTTGCTGACTATTTCACTGATGGGGGGGGGGGCGGGGAAGCAAAAAAAAAAACCTGCTACAAGAATTTCCTTAGTAACCCTGAAAGGTCATGGGGTTCATCAAAGCACTTCCCATTTGGAGCACTCTTTCTACCCAGCATTTTCTCTAATAATTTCTCTAATACTTCCAGCATTTCATCTCTGTGGCCTTTTTGAAAAAGTGAAAAAGGGCTGTCCACTCACCAAAAAAAAAAAAAAAGAAACCAAAGAGGGCTGGGAATGTGGCTCAGTGGTAGTGTGCTTGCCTAGCATGCGTGAAACCCTCGGTTCAATGGCTCAGTACCACATACACAGAAAAAGCTGGAAGTAACACTGTGGCTCACGTGGTAGAGCCTTGAGCAAAAGATGCTCAGGGGCAGTGCTCAGACCCTGAGTTCAAGCCTCAGGACTTGCAAAAAGAAAGAGAAAGAGAGAGAGAGAGAGAGGGACAGAGACAGAGGCAGAGGCACAGAGAGAGAGAAAGAACGAAAGAAAGAAAGGAAGAAAGAAAGAGAGAGAGAAAGAAAGAAAGAAAGAAAGAAAGAAAGAAAGAAAGAAAGAAAGAAAGAAAGAAAGAAAGAAAGAAAGAAAGAAAGGAAGGAAGGAAGGAAGGAAGGAAGGAAGGAAGGAAGGAAGGAAGGAAGGAAGGAAGGAAGGAAGGAAAGAAGAAAGAAAGAAAGAAAGAAAGGAAGAAAGGAAGGAAGGAAGGAAGGAAGGAAGAAAGAAAGGAAGGCAGGGATGAAGGAAGGAGGGAAGGAAGGAAGAAGGAAGGAAGGAAGGAATGAGAGAGAGGGAGGAGGAAGGAAGGGAGGGAGGGAGGGAGAGAGAAAGAGAGAAAGAGGAGAGGAGCGGGGAGAAAGATCCATTGGAAGAAACACATTTCTAATAATTCCAAAAATTTTCTTCCCATTCCCATTCCACATTCCCAATTAAACAATTCTAAAACTTGCATGTGCATGTGGAGTATCCACACTCTCTCAGGTATCGTTTTAAAGGAATAATCAGCTGGGTGCAGATGACTCATGCCTGTAATCCTAGCTACTCAGGAGGCTGAGATCTGGGAATCATGATTTACAGCCTGTCTAGGCAGTTAACTCTTTGAGACTCTTATCTCCAATTCACTACTCAAAAAAGTCAAAAATGGCACTGTGGCTCAAGTGATAGAGTGATCACCTTGAGCAAAAGAAGCTCAGAAAGTGTCCATTTTGCTTAACATCATCTTATCTGGTCCTATGTACAGAGCTTTTGACCTTTTCTGCTTATCCTATACATGTACTAGTTATTGCAAATAAGGGAAACCATGGGACCTATTATGTTTCTTTGGGCCTGGCTGAATTCACTTAATATAGTTTTTTCCAAGAGTTTCCATTTCATAACTTTCTGATTGAGGCATAGAATTTCATTATATATTTATACCACATTTTCTTGATCCATTCATCTACTGAGGGGCATCTGGGTTGGTTCCATATCTTAGCTGCAATAAACATATTTGTGCTGGTAGCATTAGAATGGTCTTGTTTGTGATCATTTGGGTAAATACCCAAAAGTGGGATTGCCAGGTCATAGGGAAGCTGTATGTGGAGTCTAAGCGAAATGAATCCCAAGATAGGGACACATTTTTTCTTTCTTGCTTGCTATTGTTCCTAGCGAATTTATAATGTACTATGTGATTTTTTTCCATTTTTTATTTTATTGTAAAAATACTGTACAGAGGGGTTACAATTACATGGGTGAGATAATGAGTACCTTTCTTATCAAGCATTGTAGCCTCCTCCTTTGTTTCCCCTCCCCATCCCTTCCCATCCTTCCCCCGCCCCCCCACCCAATCCTCCTCTCCCCCTCCAAAAGTTGTAAAGCTCGTTTTGAACATAACGACTTATACATCTCATTGTTGCAATGGGTCCACCTGTATCCCTATTTAACCAATTTGTTTTTTCCCTTCCCCTCCACAAATTATACCAGCATCAAATACAGTGAAAGCAGGGGTTATACTGTGGGGGGGGGGGGGGGACATACAAAGCAACAAAGAAATAATCTTGTAAATGTGTTAGAGATAATCACATGTAAGAATAATACATTTGAATGCATATTTTAGGGTTCATTTCCCTAACATCAACTTACCTGACCTTTTCTGCTTGACTCAGAAATATACTAGTTATTGCAAATAAGGACAGAAGGGAACCTTACTTCATTGTTGGTGGGAGTGTTCAACCACTTTGGAAAACAATATGGAGATTCCTCAAAAGACTCCACATAGTGTTCCACTAAGACCCAGCCATCCCACTTTGGGGCATTTACACAAATATTCACAAACAAGACCACACTAAAGCTACCAGCACGACTATGTTTATTATTGCAGCATTATTTACCATAGCTAAGATATGGAACCAACCCAGATGCCCCTCAGTAGATGAATGAATCAAGAAAATGTGGTATATATACACAATGGAATTCTATGCCTCCATCAGAAAGAATGACATTGCCACATTTGTTAGGAAATGAAAAGACTTGGAAAAATTATATTAAGTGAAGTAAGCCAGGCCCAAAGAAACATGTGATTTTTTTTGTTTCTTTGTATGTTCCTCCCCCATGGTATAACCCATTTTCACTGTACTTGACGTGGTTCCCTGCATCTTATATATACACTTCTCTAGCTTGGGGAGGGGAAGGGAAAAAGCAAAATTCTTAAATAGGTATACAGATTGACCCATTGTAACAATGAGATGTACAAAACACTATGTTGAAAAATGAAGTTTACAATTTAGGTGGGGAAGGGGGGGAGGGAGAGAGTGTAGTTGGGGAGATGGGGAGGGAAGGGATGGTAGAAGAAAATCAAAGGAGGAGGTAACAATGCTCAATACCTTGCTTCTGAAACTGTAACCCCTCTGTACAGTATTTTTACAAAAAATGTATTTAAAAGAAGGAAAGAAACAAAATGTCCAGACCGAGTTCAAGCCCAAGGATTGGCAAAAAAAGGAAGCAGACTTCTATATGTAATAGCATTCAGGAATAATAATAATAATAATAATAATGGAAGAATGATATCTTGTTTTGGTTTTGGCTTAGTTTTAGTGCTTTTAGTTTTGGGTTTTCTTTTTGTGACAGGGTCTTGTAATACAGCCCAGACTGCCTTGATCTCTTAATCCTCCTGCGTCCAGAGTGCAGGGATTATAGACATGCATTACCAAACTTGGCTACTTTTTAAAATGATATAGTATACATAACCTTATTTTAATAATAGTATATATATATATACATATATATATATAACCTTTTAACTATTTTAATAATAGTGTATATAACCTTTTAATATAGTGTATATGTATAACATTATTCACATTATGCTTTTTCTTTGGTTTTTGTTGTTGCTGCTATTTTTGAGTGTGCTAGTATTAGGGCCTGTGCACTGTCCCTAAGATTTTTTTCCCTCATGTCTGGTGCTCTACCACTTGAGCCACAGCTCCACTTCTGGCTTTTCTGCTGGTTGCTAATCCTATAATGGTAAATTGATTAAAAGCCTGTTTCTATGTGACAATATTCTAGTTGTATGTATGTATTCAAATGTATTTCTTAAAATTCATGTAATTCTTAGAAACTCTAATATTACATTTTATATTATATATTATTATGTTACATAAGTTATATTACTAGTTCTTAAAGATTCTAATATTATATACGTTTTTTATTACCATTGATCTATCTAGTTTGACTTTGTTGTTGTTGGTGGTGGTGGTCATGGACCCTGAACTCTGGTCCTGGGAGCTGTCCCTCAGCTCTTCAGCTTAAGGCTAGTACTCTACCATTTGAGCCACAGCTCTACTTCTAGCTTTCTGCTGGTTAATTGAAAATAAGAGTCTCATGGACTTTCCTAACTGAGCTGACTTTGAACCACAAACCTCAGATCTCAGCTTCCTGAGTAGCTGGGATTACAGATGTGAACCATCAGTTCCTGCTTCGTGTGAGTTTCTGTGGATTTTTCTTTTCCCCAACTCCAGTGACTGAATCAGCACCTTCAAAGGACCCATGACCACATGTCAAGACTCTACCAAGTTCCAGATG
The DNA here is from genome assembly GCF_019054845.1 of Dipodomys spectabilis. Classification (NCBI taxonomy): domain Eukaryota; kingdom Metazoa; phylum Chordata; class Mammalia; order Rodentia; family Heteromyidae; genus Dipodomys; species Dipodomys spectabilis. The sequence goes on along the minus strand of NW_024871119.1, from coordinate 1,027,270 downwards.
CCAATGTATGGTACGGAATTTGGTCTCAACTCTGATATAAAGCAGCAAAGCAGGAGGAAGGTGGCTTTGTAGTCAACCTGACTCAGGTTTAAACCCTTGCACTGACACTTAAACTTCTAAATAACCTTGAGCAGGTTATTTTACAGTTCTCTGGCTTCTTGAAATAAAATTAATCACGCTGAGTTATTGGTTCTATTGGTTGGTTTAAAGATAGTTGACAATGCAAAGTAATGCTTAAGTCTAACCTTGATCTGCCACTTTTTAATTCCTCAGCCTGAAGCATGAATTATTCTGTATCTAGACTCCTTCATTCTCAACATGAAGACACTCATTGTTATTTCTCATAGAACTTTGGAAAGATTAAAAATGGTGTGTGTGGGGGAGGCCAGTTGAGACTCATGTGTGTCTGTGTGTCTGTGTGTTTCTGTGTACTAGGGCTTGAACTCAGGGCCTAGCCACTATCTCTTCTTAGCTTTTTCCCTCAAGACTGGTGCTCTACCAGTTGAGCCGCACCTCCACTTCTGGGATTTTGATAGTTTCACAGACTTTCTTGTTCAGGCTGGCTTCAAATCTAAATCCTCACATGTCAACCTCCTGAATAGTTAAGAGAGATGACAGGTGAGCAATTGCCACCCAGATTGGCAGGATTAAAACTCTGCCTTACAACATTTGGAACATATTAAGTGAACACTTGATGTTTTAGTTATTTATCTTCCACAAAATTTGTCTCAAGTTTCTAGCATTCGTAACTACGTGACACCTTAGAGACGCGGTCCCTTGAATTGTCCTGGGGGGGGGGGGGTGTGCTGTGTCTAGCTGTATTCTAAGACTCTGTGCCCATAATGATGATGAGAGGAAAAACTGGCCAAGTGAGCAAAAGAAATTTATATTTGTACAATATTCTAGAAAATACACTTCATTCTTTATTCTAGGACTTGTTTATTTAAAAATGTTTCTTATCATTGGAATATCTGATCCTTAAAGAATGAATTAAAAAGCTGGGTGCTGATGTTCATACCTGTACTATCAGCTACTCAGGAGGCTGAGATTTGAGGAGGGAGGTTCAAAGCCAGCCTGGGCAGGAAAGTCCTTGAGACTCTTATCTCAGATTATCCAGGTGTAGCTAAAGTGGCAGAGCTTCATCATGAATATAACAGCTAAGTGAGAATATGAGACCCTAAGTTCAAGCCCCCAGTACCAGCACTCCCCCACTCCCCACCAAAAAGCTCATAATTCAGTTGCTTTCTGCACCTAAATATCTGTTTATTTTTGACTGAAGTAGTTGGAGCTGAAGTTGGAACTGCTATAGCAATTAGGTTACTTTGAAAATATTTACTATTTTCATTAAACAGTGTTTATGCTGGGAAAAATATTTTACCACTTTCAGCATTGCTTTTAGAATGATACATATTTATGTTCTATTGATATATCCAGATTTGGAACCTTTCTTACATTTAAGATTCAAAAAAATGATATTGACATAATTTTTCCTCAAGCATTTGTATAATTCTATGAATAATGATTTTCTTTTCTTAACTTTTCTTTTTCTATTGTGAAAATACCATATAGAGGGGTTACAATTACTTGGGCAAGATAATGAGTACATTTCTTATCAAGCCAATAATTACTTCAATAATCATCCAAAATATTCTGATTGAAAGAAGAGATAAATCTATCATTGAATGGGGAGAGAAATGTGAATATTTAAAATCATCATTCAGACATATACTAGTTATTGCAAATAAGTCTGAATACAATTTTGAATTTAAATTTAAAGCATAAGAGGACATCCTCTTATGCTTTAAATTTAAATTCAAAATTGTATAAAATACCAACTGGAAAATAGAAATATTGTATGTATTAAAGCCCAAATCTTTGTTCACTTAGTTTCTCCAGAGTTGTTATGAGCAGTTATGACAGGGTTTTGCATTGTTGGTTACTGTCATTGCTTCTTTTTACAAAAAGGTCAAATACTCACCTGTCTGTTTTCCTTAGACTACATCAGTATAATGTCAGGTACTCTTTAGACCCATTTGATATGTTTTCTTCCTATTAATTAATTTCTGCATATTATTTCCAATGTTTAGAAAGTTCTTCATAGCCATTTGGCTATTTCCTATGAACCCTGCCTATTTTAAAAAATATTTGTCTATCTAAGCCTGTGCAGTGTCATGAAGCTTCAAGTTGTGACTGAGATGGATGGCCACAGTAGAATTGGAAGTGAACTTGTGACTTTGGGCAATAAATGTGTGCATTTTCGTGCTAGCTTTTTTTGTATAAGATAACTCTTAGAGATATACGTTTATTTATCTGTTGTACATATTTGATTACAATTTTAATGTTTGAATGATTGCATCCATTTGCTTTTGCTATGTACAAGTTACAATATATTTTCTGTTCCTAATAAGTGAAAATATAGTAAGTGAAGACTAATTTAAACAGGAAATAAACATTCTGTCTGTGCTTAAAAATGATAAAATCTTACTGTGTCATAATTCTTTTTTTTCCTCCTGGCTTCCAAAAGAACAGTGCTCAAGAATCAGCACCCTACTGCTGCCATTTGGGGCCTGAGTTCACACAGTGGAACATGGGCTGACAAAGGAGAAAGGCCAGTGTTGGCTCACGTAAGAGGGGTGGTCCTGGGAGTCCAGAAAGCAACTACAGCAGAGGAAAGAACTCGATTATACATTGCAGTGGCAGGAATAGGACCCACACATTCAAGGTGCCATCTATGCACAGTCCTGCAGTGGTAGCCAGAGTTCAGGAGGACCAAGGCGTGGCATTTGTGTGATCTGAAATGACCCAAGTTCAACAACGGGGATTTCTGACACAAGCAGGTCTTGGAGATTCTGGGCCATGTTTCAAGTCACGTTAACTGATGCATGGCTGAAGCACAGAGATTTGTGTCAAAGGCATCCGTGACATGTCTCACTGCCTAATGACCTGACCCTACCTGATACCGCATAGAGTGACAGATTCTCAGGTCACTGCCACCCTGTGCAGCTGCACTTAAGAAACTTGCCTAGCACGAGGATGCTTGGTTTGTCTCAATCCACAACAAGGAAGCCATATTCCAGTGGAGATCCTGCCACCAAGGAGAGTTATTCAGTCACCTCAAGATTCTCACAAAAAAATCAAATGAAGTGAAAGGCAAAAGATTTATACATCTGAAGAGAAACTAATACAAAGAAACATAGGCTGTGTGGTTACCCTCATTTGTGGGAGCTAGAATGTGCCTATAAATCTGTAAGTAAACACACTGGATGTTTTAAAAAAAAAAACACAATTCACTAGGACATGATAAATTAGACACATCTCTAGGCAATCACACACAGTAAGACCAAAGGAGGATATCTTAGGAGAGGAACACAAAGGCACTATGCCTATGCACCTCTGATCATACAAAATGATATTTATCCAAATGAACTCCAGAAAAATGAAACAAGAGGTTTTTTCTCATTGCTGTTTTTGTTTTATTTTTTCTTGTCCATGTATCTGTCTTTTGGACGGCATGCAGGGACGTAGAAATGGAGGGACAAAGGAGAAACAAACGCAGCCGTGGTATTCACTGGACACTGTGGAAAATAAACTCTACAGCTTGTGGTTGGGCATGGGAGGAAAAACTGAGAGAGAGTGAGGGAAGGGGGGACATTGTCCAAAAAGAAATGGACTCATTACTGGACTTATGTGACTGTAAGCCCACCTGTACATCACCTTTAAAATAACAGTAAAAAATGCATTAAAGTAAAATACCTCAGTGGCTGGTAAAAGTGCAGTGGTGGCAAAGGTCATGTGATGGGACTCTGCCAGCCACAGAGGTCTGGAAAGCCTTAGGCCAATCGTGAACTCATGGCCTTATGCAAATACCCATGACACTCAGTCAGTCTCAGTCGTGAGTTGCAACTCTTATCCACACTTGTGGTCTGTTGTGAAGTGTTCATGCCCAAGGTGTTCTCTTTCACCCCTGCTGACACTCGAGGCCCTGCTTTGTTCACTGAGGATGGCACTGATTCTGCTCTGTACTCTCTGTACTTCTGACCATGTTGTGACTTACAGTGGTTTTTTAGATTGTAGTCTTCCAATACATGTGTTTGCGTCTATTAACATACAAACATTATTTGCATATTAAACACTTAGGCATGTTCTTCACTTCTCAAAATCCATGGTCTTCACATTTCTCTGTTTTAGTCACTGTGAGAAGAGCTCACGGGAAAAGCTTTGCAGGCCTTGGCTAGACAGCTGGTGGGTACAGAAGTGGGGGCCTCAGCTGGGGCTCCCCCAGGACCTGGTGCTGTGTGGGTAGCAGGTGGTAGGGGGGGCCTGGGGTATTTGCACTCCAGTCTGGAACCATGAGGGCTTGAAGATGAGGGGGTTCCATAACAGGGTATTGGCCTGGGGATCTGAGGCTCAAAAATAGTCCAGGAGGAAGTGGGCCAGAGACTGCTGGGGGGAGGGGGTGCTGAGGGTGCCCTGAGGCCTTAGACCCCCACTGTGGCCTGAGGCTCAGACTCTAGGACCTAGAGCTAGAGGAGATTATGTGGGGACCTTGCAGCCCAGGAATAGGGGTTCCCCCAGTCTCTCCCAGCCCTTGCTATGGTACTGAAACTTGAACTTAGGGCCTTGAAATCTTGCTTTCCACTAAAGGCTGGAGCTCTACCCCTTGAACCACACATCTACTTCTAGCTTTTGGGTGGTTAATTGGAGATAAGAATCTCTGCCAGCCATCTGTCCTGTGATTCTCAGTTCTCAGCCTCTTGAGTAGTTCGGATGACAGGCATGATGCTCAGTGCCCAGCTCAACTTTCTTTTTATTTGTCATGTAGAGTTTTCATATTCAGGATTTCAGTTTGATTTTTCAATAATTCCAACTTTAGTAAAATTATTTGTCATATCTTTCTTGTTTCTTGTGCTCTTAATTTGCATCTTCTTTGCATTTATTTATGGGTTTATTTGCTCCTTTTTTTGTCAGTTGTGGGGCTTGAACTCTGAGTCTGGGCGCTGTCCCTCAGATCTTCAGCTCAAGACTAGTGTTCTTCCACTTGAGCCATAGCACCACTTCCAGCTTTTTCTACTTATGTAGTGCTGAGGAATCGAACCCAGGGCCTCATGCATGCTAGGCAAGCACTCTACCACTAAGCCACATTCCCAGCCCCCATTTGTATCCTTTTTTCAGCTCATTTAGTTATTCATTTATATTCCCTTTGGATTCAATTAGGTATTTATTTATCTTCTCTTGGATTTCACTGAAGTGTTTATACATACCTTCTTTTCTCTCATTAAATGTTCTTATCATCATTCTCCTGGTTGATCTCAGTGTGTGAGGTTCCATCCCCTTACTATCATGCAGAGCCTTTGTTATAATATCACTTACTTTTTGATGCCTCTAATTGCCTTTCATTTGTATAATTTGTGTGCTCTTTGTACTGAACTTTGCTCATCTGAAATTTGTTGTCATTTCTGGTTTGGAGTTTCAGTTATCTAACAACTTTCCATGGAATTATTCTGTCTGACTTGGCAGGTTTGGGTTGTGGCACGGTTTATGTGTCATTTCTCACCACTGGCTTGGGTATAACAAAGTCCCCAATTCAATACCAAGTACCATTATTTGCAATGCCAGATACATATCTGACATTGTACATATTCTATATGTACTAGAATACATTATTCGTACAACTGGTCATAACTATGGGAAAGGAACTAGTGTTCCTATATGCTATAGGAAGGGGTTAGACAAACAAAATTTATTTGTGTAAGAGTTAAAAATAAGGAACCATTCTTGTGCAAGAATATAGTTCAATTATTGTGGAAAAGAATGATATCATTAGATATTGCAAGGGACAGAAATGTTTATAATTTTTTAAAAGAAAGGAGAATGACACAACTTAGTTCATTATGAAAGCTTGAAAAGTGAAATAAAAAATTAGAGAAAAAACTGGCACCAGTGGCTAGCAACTGTAATCCTAGCTACTCAGAGGGTTGAGATCTGAGGATCGTGGTTCAAATCCAGCTCAGGCAAGAAAGTCCATAAGATCTTATGTTCAATTAATCACTGAAGTGGCTATCTGGCTCAAAGTGGTAGAGCACTAGCCTTGAGGAAATGAGCTTGGGGCTGTGCCCAGGCCCTGAGTTCAAGCCTCATGACAGGGATAAAGAGAGAGACAGAGACAGAGAGAGACAGAAAGAGCAATATATTAAAAAGATATAGGTAAAAGCAAGCAAGCAAGCAAGAGAGAGGGGAAGGGAGGGAGGGAGGAAGGGGAAGGAAGGAAGGGGAAGGAAGGAAGGAAGGAAGGAAGGAGGGAAGAAAGAAAGAAAGAAAGAAGGGAAGGAGGAAGGGAGGGAGAGAGGGAAGGAAGGAAGGAAGGAGAGGGAAGGAAGGAAGGAAGGAGAAGGAAGGAAAGAAGGAAGGAGAAAGAAGAAAGAAGGAAGGAAGGAAGGAAGGAAAAGAAAAGAAAAGAAAACTACCAAGTTCTCATACTTGTAATACTAACTACTCAGGAGGCTAAGGTCTGAGGACTCTTGTTCAAAGCCAGCCAAGGCTAGAAAGTCTGTGAAATTCCTATCTCCAGTGAACCAGCAAAAAATGAAAAAGGGAAGTAGAGCTGTGGTTCAATTGGTAGAGCATCAGCCTTCAGTGAAAAAGCCAAGCAAGAATAAGAAGCTCTGAATTTGGAGTACAGTATATTTATTTTCTTTTGGTACTTCCTAACTTTGTACTGGTAGCACTTAGCTTGCTAACTTGCCTTCCTGATTTCCCCCAGATACCTGTGCCCTTATTTCTGGCATGTAGAGACACAGGGACTCCTCATCCTGGCTTCTTCCTGCGCCAAGGTCTTAATGCTATTTCCAATGACCCCAGGCTCCAACTTAGCAAGAAGACTCACCTGGACACCAGTGATTCAGACTTCTAATCCCAGCTACTCAGCAGGCTGAGATCTGCAGATCAAGGTTCAAAACTAGACCAGGTAGGAAAGTCCATGAGACTTTTATCTCCAATTAATCAGCAAAAATCTGAAAATGGAGCTGTGGCTCAAGTGGCAGAGTGCTAGCCTTGAGCACTAAGCTAAGGGAGAATGCTTAGGCCTGGAGTTCAAGCCCCAGTAGTGGCATACACAAAAAATTGTTAAAATTCAACAGATTGATGCAAATGTGTATATTTTCTTCAGTAATATAATTTCATTTTCCTAAGCTTATTTTTGTTTCATTTTCTTCTGATTAAGTTGGTGCTCAAAAAAACAATTTTGCATATATGTATATATACATATCTGTGTGTATATGTATATACTTATGTATATATGAGTGTTTGTCTTTCTTTACTCTATCCCTATTGAAGCTTTTCACACATTGTCTTTTGTTGTTGTTGTTGTTACCAGTACTCAAGCTTGAACTTAGGGCCTCATGCTTTTGCTTGGCTTTTTTGATCCAACTAGTGCTCCATCACTTGAGCTACATATACATGTCTGGCTTTTCGCTGGTTAATTAAGGATAGAGTCTCTTGGCCTTTCCTGCCTGAGCTGGCTTCAAACTAGGTTCCTCATACCTCAGCCTCCTGAGTAGTTAGGATGACAGGTGTGAGCCACCAGTGCCAGTTTCACATTATCTTAGTGAACATTTTAATTTCGCCTTCACACTGCCACCCACTCTGTTTGATTAAATAATATGTTGATGTGCTCAAATTTCTGTTTACTCTAGCACAGGAATTCCAGCCAAGATAATTATATTCATGGCTTCAGGAACCTGCTTATTATAAAATATTGAAGTAGGAAAATTTGTCTTTGTGCTATCCAGCACAGGATTTTTATCAATTTTGTTTCCTCTTTCCTCCATTTTTCTTCCTTGCATATAACAACCTACTTTATTTCTTCCCATCAATTCATGGCTTTAAGTTCTTCCACCCATAGTCTTTGAGTCTAATTTTAAGCATGTACAGAGTTAAAAAATATAATAACATGGTCAAACACCTGTAATCCTGGCTACTAGGAATATTGATATCTGAGGATTGTGGTTAAAATCCAGCCCAGCCTGAAAACTCTGTGAGATTCATCTCCAATAAACCAGCAAAAACAGAATTGGAGCTATGGTACAAGTGGTAGAGTATCAGCCTTGAATGCAAAAGTTAAGAGATAGTGCTCAGGCCATGCGTTCTAGCCCCAGTACTGGCACATGAAAATTAAAAATACTAAAATGAACAATATCCCATCCTACTATTTTCACTAAAATACTAATAAATATGACAATTGTCTGTTTTTGCTTTTGTTTATCAATATGATATATGTCATCTTTGATTCTAACAGTATATTTTTCTTCTTTACCAAGCTTGTGACATTGTCAGGAATTCAAGACTAAATGAGAATAATATTCTAAAGCAGCATGTCAGCATTTCTTGATAACTTAAGTTAATTTAAATCTGTTGAGAAAAACTACTTACTGTAGGAAAAATCAGCCAAGCAAGAATGCAAAAGACATAAGTTCAAGCCCCAGTACCCAGCACATACCACACACACACACACACACACACACACAGAGAGAGTACTTCCTAAATCCAAAGTTGTTTAAGGCACATAAGCAAATGCTAGTAAGTTACCAGTACCTATTTTGTCTTCCAATGATAAAACAAAGGTGTAGATAAACAAGGCCACTTCCAACAAACCAGATTGTTGGTGTTCAAGACCTAACTTGAGTCCGCTCTATTTGATGCAATACTGTTCAAAGGAACATTCATTCAGTGAGGAGTAAAACATTGTACATCTGTCAGAGATAGATGTTAACAGATATCCTTGACTTTTAACATTATAGGTGGTATTTGAGCCAGATGCTGGTGGCATATACCTGTAATCCTGGCTACTCAGTGTTCTAGTTTGAAGCCACCCAGGTCCAGAATGTCTGTGAGACTTTTATCTCCAATTAACCACAAATAAGCCCGAAGTAGAGTTGTGATTCAAGTGGTAGAGCAATAGTCTTGGACACAAAAGCTCAGGAACAGCACCCAGGTCCTCAGTTCAAGTGCCAGAGCTAGCAAACACATACCAAAAATGTGGTATTTGCAACCAAGGAATACATTTTAATTTGATCTCTTTTTACCAATTTAATGTCTGAGCTCTTGATCTGCAAGCCTCTTGGCCACTCTACTCCTGGAGAATAACAATTATTCAAGTGGAAAAGAAGGATCTAGAATGATTCTCCATTAGAGATGCTGATTTTGAAAGACTATGCGAAAAAAAAATACGTCAGTCTCTAAAAGAATATAGCACTCACAGTGGAACCTCTGAATTTGTTAATTGGTGGTCAGTATCTAGGCTTGAACTCAGAACCTGGGCTTTGTCCCTCAAGGCTAGCACTCTACCACTTGAGACACATCTCCACTTCTAGTCTTTTTGGCAGTCAACTGGAGTTCAAGTCCCATGGATTTTCTTATCCGAGCTGGCTTTGAATAACGATCCTCAGATCTCAGCCTCCTGAGTAACTAGGATTACAGGCTTGAGCCTGTGATGGCTAATTGAAATTTAATGGTACCTACTACCAGAAATGGTAGTTAAGACATTTACATCCACCACAAAAGTCCAAGTTAATTTCTGCTTTGGTTTCTCCAACACACTTAAGAAAAAGATCAGTAGAGATCTATCATTAAACCTTAATAGTAGAATTCAAATACTCTCTGCTTATTTTATTTTTTTTATAACTGTGAGAATACCACACAAAGGAATTACAACTACATGGGCAAGATCTTGGTTTATTTTGAGTCCTGCTAAATCCTAGATGTCCAGAGACAAATCCCAAAATACAAGTGTTACGAGGTCAGAGACAGGAGAGTTCCCTGAAATTGCATTAAAATTCATATTAACAATAATATCATTTATTTAACTACCAATCTAACAAGTACACTGAATATAATTTTTTCCAAGCCTTTCCATTTCCTAACAAATGGAGTAATGTCATTCTTTCTGATGGAGGCATAGAATTCCATTGTGTATATATACTACATTTTCTTGATCCATTCCTCTACTGAGAGGCATCTGGGTTGGTTCCATGTCTTAGCTATGGTAAATAATGCTGCAATAATAAACATAGTCGTGCTGGTAGCTTTAGTGTGGTCTTGTTTGTGATCATTTGGGTAAATGCCCAAAAGTGGGATTGCTGGGAAATAGGGGAGCTCTTTGTGGAGTCTTTTAAGGAACCTCCATATTGCTTTCCAAAGTGGCTGAACAAGTTTACACTCCCACCAACAATGTAGTAATGTTCACTTCTCTCCACATCCCCTCGAGCATCTGTTGTTATTAGAGTTCTTGATTATTGCCATTCTAACTGGGGTGAGGTTGTATCTCTATGTTGTTTTGATTTGCATTTCTTTTATGGCTAGAGAGGTTGAGCATTTCTTCATGTGTCTATTGGCAATCCTTCTTTTCTCTTCAGAGAAGTTTCTCTGTAAGTCTTTAGCCCACGTTTTTATTGTGCAGTTGTTTCTTTGGAGATTTGTTATTGGGGGATTTAATTTTTTGAGTTCCAGGTATATTTTAGATATGAGGCCCTTATCCATTGTATGGCTAGTGAAGATCTTTTGCCAATCTGTGGGGTTTATGAATCATGCTAGCTATGTGCTTGGCCATATAGAAGCTCTGCAATTTTGTGCAATCCCATTTGTTCAACCTTTCTTTGATTTGTGGTGTTTCTGGGTCTCTATTAAGAAAATTTCGCCCTGTGCCAAGGAGACCTAGGGTTTCTCCTATTCCATCCAGTAATGTTTTCAGATTGTCTACTTTGACTCCGAGGTCTTTGATCCATTTGGAGTTTATTCTGGTGCAGAATGATATATAAGAATCTAGCTTTCATTTTCTACAAGTAGTTAACCAATTTTGCCAGCACCATATACTGAAGAGGCTGTCTTTCTTCCATTCTATTTTTTGAGCTCTGTTATCGAAGATTAGTTGGCTATAGGTCTGTATGTTCATTTCTGGGTTTTCAATTCAGTTCCATTGGTCCTGAGGTCTGTTCTTGTGCCAGTACAATGCTGTTTTGATTAATATGGCTTTGTAGTAGAGTTTGAAATTTGGTATTGATATTCCTCCAGTCCTGTTCTTTCTGTTGAGGATTGTTTTTGCTATTCGGGGTCTTTTACTGTACCATATATATTTTTGGATTGCCTCTTCTAATTCCTTGAAGAATGAGGTTGGAATATTGATAGGTATTGCATTTGGAGATAGCCCTCGGAAGTATGGCCATTTTCACGATCTTGATCTTTCAAATCCAGGAGCATGGAAGTTTTTGCCACTTCCTAAGTTCTGTTTTGATTTCCTTTTTCAGGTTTTCAAAGTTTTCATCATAGATGTCCTTCACTTCTTTGGTTAAGTTAATTTCTAGGTATTTTATTTTTTGTGGGGCTAATACGAATGGAGTTGCTTTCCTAATTTCAGCCCCACTTTTCTCATTGTTGGCATACAGAAAAGCCATTTTTGAGGGTTAATTTTATACCCTGCTACTTTGCCAAAATTTTGAATCAGCTTGAGTAATTTGAGAGTGGGGTCTGTGGGATTCTTTAAATACAAGATCATGTCATGTGCAAAGAGGGAGAGTTTTACCTCTTCTTTCCCTATTTGGATCCCCTTTATGTTTGCATCTAGTCTTATTTGTAGCTAGGCATTCTAATACTAGATTGAAGAGAAGTGGAAAGAGTGGACGTCCTTGTCTCGTTCCTGAGTTAAGAGGAAATAGTTTCAGTTTTTCACCATTAATTAGAATGCTGGCTGTTGGTTTGTCATATACAGTCTTTATTGTATTGAGGAATGTTCCATGGATTCCTAATTTTTCCAGAACCTTCATCATAAAGGGGTGTTGGATCTTGTCAAATGCTTTTTCTGCATCTATTGAGATAACCATGTGGTTCTTATCCCTGCTCCTGTTGATGTGATGAATTATACTAATTGATTTCCATATATTGAACCAGCTTTGCATCCCTGAAATGAATCCTGTTTGATCTTGGTGTATGATTTTTTGGATGAATTGTTGAAGTCGATTGGCCAAAATTTTGTTGAGAAGTTTTTCATGAATGTTCATCCAAGAAATAGGTCTATGGTTCTCTTTCTTTGATAAGACCCTGCCTGGTTTTGGGATGAGAGTTATGATGACTTCATAGAATGAGTTCGGTAGTGAACTTTCTCTTTCAATTTCATTGAAGAGTTGGAGGGTTCTTAGTGTGAGCTCTGCTTTGAAGACCTTGTAGAATTCCGCAGTGAAACCATCTGGACCTGGCTTTTCTTAGATGGGAATTCTCTTATTATTGTTTATATTTCAATGCTTGATATGGGCCTGTTAAGGTGATTTAACTTACCTTGGTTTAGTTTTGGAATGTCAGTATTTGCTAGGAAAAGGTCCATTTCTGCCAAGTTCTCAATCTTATTAGCATAAAGTTTTGAGAAGTATTTTCTTATAGTGTTCTGAATCTTGGTTGTTTCTCTGGTGATGTTTCCATTCTCATCTCTGAGTTTATTTATTTGGGTGTGTTTTTTTCTTTTTCTGATAAGATTTGCTAAGGGTCTGTCAATTTTGTTAATTTTTTCGAAGAACCAATGTTTTGTTGATTCTTTCTATGGCTTTTTTTGGATTCTAATTCATTTATTTCTGATTAAATTTTAATTATTTCTTTCTGTCCATTGGGTAGGGGTTTATCCTGCTGCTCTTTTTCAAGGAAGCTCAGATGTCTCATTAAATTGTTGGTTTAAGATCTCTCCAATTTGTTGATGTAGGAACTCAGAGCTATAAACCTGCCTCTGACTACTGCCTTTGCTGTGTCCCAGAGGAGCTGGTAATTTGTGTACTCATTTTTGTTGAATATCATGAACATTTGAATTTCATTTCTAATCTCTTCCATGATGCACTCATGATTCAGCAGTGTGTTGTTCAGCCTCCATGTGTTACACGACTTTCTTTAGTGGCTTTTGGTGTTGACTCCTACTTTTAATCCCTTGTGGTCTGAGAGAATGCAAGGTATAACTTCAATGTATCTGAATTTGGACAAGTTTTCTTTGTGGCCTAAAATGTGGTCTATTTTGGAAAATATTCCATATGCTGCTGAGAAAAACGTGTATTCTGATGCTGCTGGGTGAAATCTTCAATAGATGTCTGTTAAAACTAGTTGATCTATGCAGTTGTTCAGATATGCAGGTTCTTTGTTGAGTTTTTGCCAAGTTGATCTATCTAGTGGGAATAGTGGTGTGTTAAAGTCCCCAACAATTAATGTCTTTGGATCTATGTGGGATTTGAGGGAAAGTTGGGTTTCTTGGATAAATTTGAGTGCTCCGTTGTTTGGTGAATAGATATTTAGAATTGTAATATCCTCCTGAAAGAGAGCTCCCTTAATTAGTATGTAGCGACCATCTTTATCCTTTGTAAATAATTTTAGTTTGAGGTCTATTTTTTTATATTTTTATTTTTTTATATTTTATTTTATCTTTGTGAACATACTGTACAGAGAGGTTACAATTTCATGGGCAGGAAAATGCGTACATTTCTTATCAAGCATTGCAGCTAGTTTGAGGTTCTATTTTATCTGATATTATGATTGCAACTCGTGCCTGTTTATGGGGACCGTTTGCTTGGTAGATTTTGTTCCAGCCTTTCACATTGAAATTGTGTTTGTTTTTATGGGCAAGATGTGACTACTGAAGGCAGCAGATAGAAGGTTCTTGCTTTTTAATCCAACTAGACAGTCTATGTCTCTTATTTGGAGAGTTAAGTCCGTTAATGTTGAGAGATAGAACTGAAAAGTATTTGGGAGTTCCTGCTATTTTATCCACCTTCTTGGGGGCTGTGGCAGTGGGATTCTTTCTATGGTTCTTGGATTTTCAGTTTGGATACGGTTTCTTGGCCTTTTTTGAGGTCTTGTTGGTTTTCTACGTGTAAGACATCTTTAAGAATCTTTTGTAGGGCTTGTTTGGTGGAGATATAGTGTTTCAGTTTTTCTTTGCTATGGAAGGTTTTTATTTGACCTTCATTTATGAAGGAGAGTTTAGCTGTGTACAGTTTTCTTGATTGATTGTTGTTTGTCTTAATGGCATGGCATACATCATTCCAGGCTCTTCTTGTTTTGATTGTCACTGCTGAGAAATCTGAGGTGATTCTAACTGGTTTCCCTTTATAGGTGATTGATCTTTTCTCTTTGACAGCTTTAAGGTTCTTTTCCTTGGTCTGAATTGTTCCTGTGAGGATTATAATGTGATGCTGGGTTGTCCTGTTCTGGTCTGGTCTATTTGGAGTTCTAAAAGCTTCTTGTATCTGAATAGGCTTATCCTTTTGCATGTTTGGGAAGTTCTCTGCTAGGATCCTGTTAAATAAATTTCCTAGAACACTAACTTCTCTTTCTAGGTGCTCCTCTACACCCATTATTCTCAGATTAGGCCTTCTGATGGTGTCTTCCAAATGTTGAATAGATCTATCATATTTCTTGGACTTTTCTTGGATGTTTGTATGTTCTTCCTCTATAATATCTAGGCTCTCTAAATGCCTAAAACTTCATAGGAACATAGTAAATATCATTGAATACTAGATACATGGCTTTGTCACTCTCTACTAATACGCATTTATTGGCATACTACCACCTTCCTATCCATTTATGGCTATTTTGGCCACCTCTGGGGCTTGATCTCAGTGCCTGCCAAGAATTTCATCCTGGAGTAAGAAGCCAAGTGTGACACCTGTTTTCCTTTTCTGGGAGAGTTCTGGGTGTCAGGCGTGATGGAGAACAAGTCTACAAATCTCGCTGCTATGTGATAGTATGTTTAGGTGTCCTCACAGTCAGTAAAATAAAGGGTAAATAAATGAACAAAACAACAAATACAATGAATAACCACACCAAACATGATATAGACTGAACATCTCTATGGAAGTTCAATCCTATTTTTAAAATATATACAAGGTGTATGACTGGGGCATGAATTCAGGCCTAGGAAACAGGCCTGAATTTCTGGTCTTCAAGCATACTGAGCTTCCTCTTCCCCAACAGTGCAACATAGTTACCCAGTCCCTAAGTTCAAATCCAAGGCCTTGCAGACAAAAAAATGGCACATTCCAAGCCAAGGGGATTCATTAGCATTTTTAATATTTTTTTTAAAGTTCACTTTGCCTTTATTTGAAACATTTTGATTTTATAAAATGAGAGTTTTTCCAAAAAGAGGTTTAAACTTTTACATTTCAGCATAGCACATTGGTGTTTTTGACCATCTGCCATAAAGAGTGAGAATGAAAATGAGGATATCATTTCTCCCTAGAAGGTTGGGACAGTTGATGTTATTTCTTCTTTTTTCTTTTTCTTTTTTTTTGTCGGTCGTGGGGCTTGAACTCTGGGCTTGGGTGCTGTCCCTGTGCTCTTCAGCTCAAGGCAAGCTCTCAAGCACTTGAGCCACAGCACCCACTTCCAGTTTTCCAGAGGCTTATTGGAGGTAAGAGTCTCAGACTTTCCTCCCTGGCTGGCCTTGAGTCGCCTTCCTCAAATCTCAGCCTCCTGAGTAGCTAGGATTATAGGCATGAGCCACCCATGCCCGGCAGTTGATGTTATTTCTATTTAGAGTTATTTTTATAATTATAAAATGTCTGCAATTGTGTCCTGTGAGTTTTCCTCAGTGCCTACCACGAAATAGACTAGGGGAGTCCTCATACCACCAAAGGTTGAGTTTCTGAATAAACACTCACTTCTATGAGGACAGTAAGTACTTGTAAGCATTTTGGGAAGAAACTGGATTATAAAATGAAAAACAAAAACATTGGTACTAAGATGTAGCTCAGCAGTGGAATAGTTGCCTAAAGAACATAAGACCCTGGAAGAAAAGTTTCCTAAAGCTTAGAATGTTACAATTTTGTATGAACAAACTTCTTTCCTTTTTTTTTTTTTTTTTTTTGTCGGTGGTGGGGCTTGAACTCTGGGATTGGCATTATCCCTGTGCTCTTCAGCTCTTTGCGAGAACTTTACAGCGTGAGCCACATTGCCACTTCTGGTTTTCTAGAGGTTTATTGGAAGTAAGAGTCTCCTGGACTTTCCTACCCAGGCTTGCCTTGAACCGCCATCCTCAGATCTCAGTCTCCTGAGTAACTAGGATTTTAGGTGTGAGCCACTGACGCCTGGTGCGTGAACAAACATTTTAAGATTGATTCTAAAGAAAGAAACTTCGAACATACTTTTGTACAAATAATTTATTGGAGGTAAGAGTCTCCATTAGTGCCATGGTTAAGGCACTAATTCAGAAGTATTTTTTCATTGGCTAGTTTCTTAGTTTATTTATATATATATATACATTATTAATTTATATATACACATTATTAAAAACATAGCTTTGAAGTGTACCTAAGAACATATGTGCTCATGTAAAATCATACAAATGCACAAGCTTGATATTTTTTTCAGTTTGTTGGTACCATAAATTAGGTGGGATTTGTGTACTGTTGTTTTGTTCTCTGTTTTTGGAGGATTTCTCTCCCCTTTATCCCCCTACCCTCCTCTCCCCGCACTTGAACTCAGCTTGCTCTTTCTTGGCTTGGTTGTTTGTAGCTGATTTTCTACCACTTCAGCCATACCTGTAGACTGGCTTTTTGCCAGTTAATTGGAGATGTCATCTCTCAGGCTTTTCTGCCTGGATTGGCTTTGAAACTTCGTCTTCTAGTTCTCACCTCCTGAGTAGTTGGGATTACAGATGTGAGCCATTGGGGTGCCTAGGGATAAATTAATTTGGTTGATGTATTCTTTCTGTTTTTCTAAGCATGGGATGATCTACTATAGTATTTCAATGAATGTCTTGGGTCTGAAGTAAGATATATAATACATATGCAAATCTCTACAGTTCTATTGAGATGTAATCAATTTAATACATGTTATAAGTGTAATAATAGTCAATAAAATAATGAATGAATAATACAAAAAATAAAATAAATACACTCAAAGAAAATTACAATAAACATAAGTATGTAGATATTAATCATTATTTCAAATGTGGATGAATATTACATTAACAGGGCTGGGGATTGAATTCAGACTTAGGGAACAGGCCTGAATTGCTTGTCTTCCAAGAGGGTGAGTTTCCCCATCCCCACCACCCCCAGTGAATTAGAGTTACCCAGACTCTGAGTTCAATTCCCAGGCCTGGCAGAAAAAAAGGGCACGAATTCCAAGCCAGGGAGCTTCATTAGTATTGTATGTATGCATATATGTATGTATGTATGTATATACACACACACACACACACACACACACACACACACACACACACACACACACACACATATATATATATATATATATATATCATGGGACTTGAACTCTGGCCTTGAGACCTGTCCTTGTGCTCTTCATCTCAAGGTGAGCGCTATAATGCTTGAGCCACAGCACCACTTCTGGTTTTCTAGTGGTTTATTGGAGATAAGTGTCTCACAGACTTTCCTGCCCGAGGGCTTTGAACTGTGATGTTCAGATCTCAGCGTCCTGAATTGCTAAGGTTACAGGCGTGAACCATAGCCGGTGCCAGGCTATTTTAAATATTTTTAAATTATTTATTTATTTATTTATTTTTATTTTTTGCTCAGCATGAGGCTTGAACTGATATCATGGCAACTCTGCCTCAGCTAACATCACCCTAGGCTGGGATGGTGCAGCCTCTGGACACACAGCCCATCCTGGGATACTAGGCCTCGGGGGCTGACAGGAAAACAAAATAAAAATGGCACCAAAAAAACCAGGAGCCACCCACAGATGGCAGTTTCTTGGTTTTCCTTCCTTGCATGGTGACCATCCTGGGTCCAAATAACACTGCTGCAACCTGTAGGTCATCTGGCATTGCTGAAGGCTGGCAGGCTGTCAGCTAAGCCATAGGCCAACCTGCACACCTAGGCCCTGAGTTTGAATCCCAGTCATGCTACTTACAAAGGGCTGGAGAGCCTAAGAAACTATTGCCTGTCAATAGGAACACCAGAGAAATGTGATCATTGTCATGGTTGGATGAGTAGTTCATCAATCAGTCTAGTATAAATTTAGACCCAATAATCACAGAACACAGATTGATTTTAATTCATAGTTTATTATGCATTAAAAGAATACTATTCATTAAATGGAGTCCTCACTAAAGACCTGAGAATCTGTATGAACATAGTATATGTCATTTAATTCCACATAGACATCACTGGCAGTATCAAAATATCTAAATATATATTTATCTGTATACCATCATCTGCATAGAAAGGTACTGCTATTTTAGCCAAACCTGTGGCTCCATCCTAGGTCCTGGGATCCATTTGGCAGCTGAATGGGCTAGAGGCTGCCATGCTGACACTCACCCATTCATGAATTGGGACTTCTTGGCCCTCAGTTCAGGTACCAGCATTGCCAAAAATTTCATCTCGGAGTAAGATTCCAAGTGAGACACCTGTTTTCCATTTCTGTGTAAATGCTGGGTGTCAGGTATGGTGTACATAATATGTGTGCAAAGCTACATGTTACGGAATAGATTGGAATAAATGTAATAAATGATATAGGTGTACTCACAGTCCATAAAATAAAGGTTAATTCAATCAATCAATAATAATATATCACTCCAACAAACACGATACAGACTGAATATATAGATGTAAATATAAATCACATATTTAAAATGTCTATAAATGTTACATTTTTCTGGCTGGTGCTTGAATTCAGGCCTAGGAAAGAGTTGAGAAGTTCATGCATGATTCACATAGGAAATGATAGGCAAGACCTCTGGCACAACAATTATTTTTCATTAAGACTTCACGAAATGTGACAATAATAATTACATTCAGGAAATCGAGGCATTGGGAAAGATCCAAGAATTGGTAGTCACATGGCAGATAGAATTCCAACAAAGCTTGCCACATCTTCTCTATACAAGTAGGTATTTATTAGCATACTAGCTTCAGCTTTTGAATGGATGAATATGGTGCACAAACCCCACCCCGGAGCTCAATATCAGGTCCTGGGTAGGGCCTAGATACTTAATAGCTCAAAAGATGGTATGCTCATATGGACCCATTAGAAAGATAGGCCTGCTAGGCCTGGAGTTCAACTCCCAGCAATGCCAAAAGGTTCATCCTGATGTGAGAAACTAATCCTTACAGCTGTTTTCCTGTCCTGTGAAAGTCCTGGGCCTCATCAAGGATGGAGAATGCTATATAAGCAATTCCATAGCCATGGGAATAGGTTGTCATCCATGGCAGCACAGATATACATGCCACCATACTCAATAAAATACAAAATACATCCATGAATAAAACTCAAAATTAAAAAATAGCTACATTGAAAGCAAGATGCATACCACACCTGTATATAAATAAAGATACTATGTTTAAAAGAGGTAGGCTTCATATTTTGTCCACTGCTGGGGCTTCAAATCAGGCCCTGGACCAGGCCTCACATTCTAGTCTTCAGGGATGATGAGCTTCCCCTTCCCCCACAGTGCAACGGGGTTACCCAGATCTGAGTTCAAATCCCAAGCCTGACAAAAGATTCATCCTGATGTCAGAAGCCAGTCTTTACCCCTGTTTTCCTCTCCTATGGAAGTCCTGGGTCTCAGCTAGGATGGAGAATGAAAGCATAGGCAACCCTATAACCATGGGAACAGGTCATCATACATGTCAGCAGAGTTATACCTGTCACCATACTCAGTAAAAAACACAATACCTCCATGTATTAGACACAAAATAAGGAGAAGGATTGCACCGAACGTAAGATGCTATCCACACATATATGTCAACACATATCCTATGTTTCAATTATGAATTTATGCCTGTTTATTACTTAGCTCCTTAGTTACTCACAGGCCGGTGCCCTCACCTTGACTCTTTCGCCAATTGGGCCTGCTAGGCGCTCAGTTCAAATCCCAACACTGCCAAAACATGAATCCTGATGTGATAAGCCCATTGATCCACCTGTTTTCCTGTCCGGAGAATGTCCTGAGTCTCAGCTAGGATGGAGAAGGTGTAGGAAACTCTATAAATATGGGAATAGGTTGCCATCCATGTCAGCACAGTTATATCTGTCATCATATGCAATAAAATACAAAATGCATCCCTGAATAAGACACACAATAAAAAGAATAACTACACTGAAAACATGATGCATTCCACACATGTATGTGAATAGAGTTCCTATGTGTAACATAGGTGGGCATATGATTTTTGCCTGAGCTGGGGCTTCAATTCAGGCCCTGGTACCAGGCCTGACTTTGTAGTCTTCAATGATAATGAGCTTCTCCTTCCTCCACAGTGCAACAGAATTCCCCAGACCTGAATTCATATCCCAGCTCTGGCAGTAAAATTCTTAGCTAGGGTGCTTCATTCATCATTTTTCAATTTTTTAATATTTTTTTGCCAGACTTGGGGCTTGAACTCAAGTTGTGGCAACTCTGCCTCAGGTCTGATCATCCTAGGCTGCAGCCTCTGGACCCACAGCCCATTCTCGGATCCTAGGACCCCAGGGTTTGTAGGAAAAAATAAAAAGCTGGAGGAGAAAAAAGCGGCGGGAAGTTCCACCTGGCGCTTTTAGGTTTATTTTCATTTGAATGTTGACCATGGTGAGACCGAACCCGGTGGACTGCAGATTGAAGGTGACCTGGTGTGGCTGAAGGCCTGCTGGCTATCGGGGGAGCCACAGGACGACCGGGCAACGGAGGCCCCGATGTCGAATCCTGGTCAGCCATCCTACATTGAGGGAATGGCAGGAGTTCCTGAGATACTCAATTCCTGACCTAGGAAGAGCCGTGAAATGTGATCAATCTCTTCCTTGAATGAGTAGTTCCTGAAGATTCGAGTAGGAAATGATAGTCAAGACTCATGGGATATCGATTATTTTTAGTGAAGAATTGATGAAGCGTGACCATAATCATCACAGTCATTAAATAGAGGCATTGGGGAAGATCCAAGAATCTGTAGTCACAGGGTAGATTGGATTCCATCATAGGTCACCATCTCTCCTACTCTATACAGATAGGTACTTATTTGCTTACTACCTTCAGCTTATGAATGGATGACTATTGTGCTTCCCCTGCCTTACCCCTGGGACTCGATCTCAGGTCCTGGGAATGGCTTAGCTCCTTAGTGGCTCACAGGCTGGTGTGCTTACCCATTTGCCTATTGGGCCTGCTAGGTGCTAAGTTCAGATCCCAGCAGTGCCAAAATATTCATCCTGTCAGAAGCCAGACGTTGCACCTGTTTTCCTTTCCTGTGTGAGTCCTGGGTTTCAGCTAGGATGGAGAATGCATAGGCCACCCTGTGGCCATGGGAAAAGGTTGTCATCCATGTCAGCCCAGTTACACCTGTCATATATACTCAAGAACATACATAATACATCCATGAATGGCATGCAACATAGAGAGGATAACTACGCTCAATTCATGAGGCAGTCCACACACGGATGTGAATATACATCCCATGATTCAATGATGCATTGAGGACTCTTGTGGCCTCCCTGGGGCTTGATCTCAGCTCCTGGGAACAGCCCAGCTCCTTAGTGGCTCACAGGCTGGCTTGTTCATGTGTACCCATTGGGCAGTTGGGCCTCCTAGGCCCCGAGTTCGAATCATAGCACTTCCAAAAATTCACCCTGATGTGAGAAACCATTCGGTGCACCTGTCCTTCTGTGCTGTGCAAGTTCTGGGTCGCAGCTAGGATGGAAAATGCATAGGCAACTCTATACTAATGAGAATAGCTTGTTATCCAGTTCACCACAGTTATATCTGTCATCCTATACTCAAGAAAATACACAATACATCAATGAGTAAGACACCAGATAAAGATAATGACTACACCGAACCCAAGATTGCCGCCCACCCATGTATGGAACTAGAGATCCTCTGTTTAAATTCTGAATTTATGACTACTATAGTGCCCACCGGGGCTTGATCTCAGGTCCCAGGAAAGACCTAGATGCTTAGTGGCTCATGTGCTGGTGTGCTCACCATGATTCATCCACCACTTGAGCCTGCTAGGCCTTGAGTTCAAATCCCAGCACTACCAAAAGATTCATCCTGATATGAGAAGCCAATGGTTGCACCTGTTTTCCTATGCTATGAAAGTCCTGGGTCTCAACTAGAATGGAGTATGTCATATAGGCAACTCTATACTTGTGGGAATTGGTTGCTAGCCATGTCAGGATAGTTATAACTGTTATCACACTTAGTAAAATACATATTGCATCCATGAATAAGACACGAAATCAAGAGAATGAGTACACTGAATGCAAGATGCCGCCCACCCATGTATGGAAATATAGCTCCTGTCTTTAAATTATGAATTCATGAGTATATTGATGCCCGCGGGGCATGAGCTCAGGTCCTGTGAATGGCCTAGCACCTTAGTGGCTCACAGGCTGGTGTGCTCACCTTGACCCATTCCCCAATTCTGCTTGCTAAGCTCTGAGTTCAAACCCCAGCAGAGCCAAGAGATTCATCCTGATGTGAGAAACCAATGGATCCACATGATTTTCTGTCCTGTGAAGGTCCTGGGCCTCATCGAGGATGGAGAATGCTATATAGGCAACTCTATAGCCATGGGAATAGGTTGTCATCCATAGCAGCACAGATATACCTGCCACCATACTCAATAAAATACAAAATACATCCATGAATCAGACTCAAAATTAAAAGCAAGATGCATACCACACCTGTACGTAAATAGAGATCCTATGTTTAAAAGAGGTAGGCTTGTTATTTTGTCCAGTGCTGGGGCTTCAAATCAGCCCCTGGACCAGGCCTGACATTCTAGTCTTCAGGGATAATGAGCTTCCCCTTCCCCCACAGGGCAACGGGGTTACCCAGATCTGAGTTCAAATCCCAGACCTGACAAAAGATTCATCCTGATGTCAGAAGCCAGTTATTGTGCCTGATTTCCTCTAATGTGGAAGCCCTGGGTCTCAGCTAGGATGGAGAATGAAAGCATAGGCAATCCTATAACCATGGGAACAGGTTGTCATCCATATCAGTACAGTTGTATCTGTCACCATACTCAGTAAAATTCACAATACCATCATGAATTAGACACAAATTAAGGAGAAGAAATGCACCGAATGCAAGATGCTTCCCACACATATATGTCAATACAGATCCTATGTTTCAAGTATGAATTTATGCCTATCCTGGCCCTCCCTGGGGCTCATTGTCAGGTCCTAGGAACGGCCTAGCTCCTCAATTGCTCACATGCTGGTGTCCTCACCTTGACTCTTTCACCAATTGGGCCTGCTAGGCTCTCAGTTCAAATCCCAACACTGCCAAAAGCAGAATCCTGATGTGAAAACCTATAGGTCCACCTGTTTTCCTGTCCTGTGAAAGTCCTTAGTTTCAGCTGGCATGGAGAAGACATAGGCAACTCCATGGACATGGGAATAGGTTGTCATCCATGTCAGCACAGTTATATCTGTCATCATACTCAATAAAATACAAAATGCATCCCTGGCTAAGATACACAATTAAAAAAACTATGATGCATTCCACACATGTATGTAAATAGAGACCCGATGTGTAAAATAGTTGGGCATATGATTTTTGGCAGTGCTAGGGCTTCAATTCAGGCCCTGGGACCAGTTCTGACCTTGTAGTCTCCAAAGATGGTTAGCTTCCCCTTCCCCAACAGTGCAACAGAGTTACCCAGACCTGAGTTCAAATCTCAGCTCTGGCAGTAAAATGGTGCGAATTCTGCACTAGGATGCTTCATTCGTGTGTGTGTGTGTGTGTGTGTGTGTGTGTGTGTGTGTATATATACACATTCATATATATATATGAATGTGTATATATATATACACACACATTCATATATATATATATATATGCCTTACCTCTGACCATCCTATGCTGTGGCCTCTGGACCTACAGCCCATCCTCGAATCCTAGGACCCCAGGGCTTGCAGGAAAAAAGAAAGCTGTGAGGGCAAAAAAAGTGGTGGGAAGTTCCACCTGGTGCTTTTACGTTCATTTTCCTTTGTACGGTGACCATGGTGCATCTGAACCCGGCGACCTATAGAGTGAAGGTTACCTGGAGTGGCTGAAGGCCTGCAGCTGTTGGGGAAGCCCCAGGCCATCCAGGCAAAAAGGCCCAGAGGTCGAATCCCGGTCATCTCCCCTACATTGAGGGATTGGCGTGAGATCCTGAGATACTTGTTTCCAGATCTAGGAAGAGTTGTGGAATGTGATCAATCTCATCCTTGAATGAGTAGTTCTTGCAGGATGTGAGTGGGAAATGATAGGCAAGATTCCTGAGGTATCGATTATTTTTAATGAAGAATTGATGAAGCGTGATCATAATCAACACAGTCATGAAATGGAGGCATCGGGAAAGATCCAAGAATCAATACTCACAACGTAGAGTGGATTCCATCACAGGTCGCCATCTCTCTGACTCTAAACAAATATGCACACTATCTTCAGCTTATGAATGGATGACTATTGTGCTCTCCACCTGCCCTACCCCCAGGGCTCAATCTCAGGTCCTGGGAACAGCCTAGTTCCTTAGATGCTCACATCATGGTGTCCTCACCTTGACCCTTTCTCCAATTGAGCCTGCTAGGCTCTGAGTTCAAATCCCAACACTGCCAAAATAGGAATGTAGGTGTGAGAATCCTATCCGTCCACCTGTTTCCTGTCTGTGAGAGTTCTGGGTCTCAGCTAGGATGGAGAAGGCTTAAGCAACTCTATAGACATGGGAATAGATTGTCATCCATGCTAGCACAGTTATATCTGTCATCATGCTCAATAAAAAAAATGCATCCATGACTAAGACACACAATAAAAAGAATAATTGTACTGAACAAATGTATGTGACTAGAGATCCTATGTTTAAAATAGATAGGCATATGATTTTTGCCAGTGCTGGGGCTTCAATTTAGTCCCTGGGAGCAGGCCTGACCTTGTAGTCTTCAAGGATGGTAAGCTTCCCCTTCCCCACAGTGCTATAGTGTTACCTAGACCTGAGTTGGAATCTGAGCTGTGGCAGAAAAATGGTGCAAATTCTGAACTAGGGTGCTTTATTAGTTTTTAGGTTTTTTTTTTTTTTTTTTTTTTTTGCTAATCAAAGGATTTGAACTCACTTCATGGCAACCCTGCCTCAGCTTTGATCACTTTAGGCTGGTGAGCTGCTACAGGCCCATAGTCGACCCTATGATCCTAGGCCCTGAAGCCTTGCAGGAGTAAAAAAAAAAAAAAACCCACACAGAAAAATAGCCACAGGATGGATTTTTTACATTTTCTTCCATTGCATGGTGACCAACCTGGATCCAAATTACATGGCTACAAAGGGTACTTCACTTTGCATTGGCCGCGGCTAGCAGACTATTGGGGAAGCCACAGGCCTGTATGTCATCATAAGCCCTGATTTTGAATCCTGGTCCTGATACCTACCAATGGGGGAACATCCCAAGAGACTCGTTCCTATGCATGGAAATAACTATGGGATGTGAGCAAACTTATGATTAAATGAGAAGTTTCTGCGGGTATCATTCTAGTCTAAAATTATATGCAATGATCCTAGGATGTTGATTGATTTTAATGAATGGTTTATTAAGCATGAAACAATACTATTCCTTCAATGGAGTCATAATAAATACCTAAGAGTTGGTAAGAATGTAGTTGATGTCATTGAATCCTAGGTAGATGACTCTGGAATTCTAGACAAATATATATTTATTGATATATACCACCTGCCTATCCATGTACGGCTATTTTGTCCACCCCTGCGGCTCAATCTCAGGGTCTGGGAACTGACTGGCAGCTTCCTGGGCTAGAGGTTGCCGTGTTGACACACCCATTCATGAATTGGGTCTGTTAGGCCTTGAGTTCAGATCCCAGAACTGCAAACAATTGGATCATGGAGTAAGAAGCCGAGTGTGACACCTGTTTTCCTTTTCTCTGAGAGTCCTTGGTGTCAGACATGATGGAGAACACGTCTACAAATTTAGATACTATGTGATGGGATGTCATCAATATAATAAATGGAATGTGTGTCATCACAGTCAATAAATGGTAAATAAATGAATAAAACAAAAATACAATCAATAACCACAATATGGACTGAACATCTATATGTAAGTACAAAGCCTATCTTTATAATGTATATAAACAGTATGTTTTCCAGGGCTGGGGCTTGAATTCAGGCCTAGGGACCAGGCCCGACTTTCTTGTCTTCAAACATGGTGAGCTTCCCCTTTATCCACAGTGCTGCAGAGTTTCCCAGATCCTGAGCTCAAATCCAAATTAGAAAAGATGGCGAGAATTGCAAGCCAGGGACTAAATTTGTGTGTGGGGGGGAGGGGTTTTTGTTTTGTTTTGTTTTGTAAAGCAAGGTCTTAAACTCAGATCATGGCACTCTGCCTCAGCTTCTATCACCCTAGGCTGTGGTGCAGCCACTGGAGCCACAGCCGATCCTGGGATCCTAGACCGCCAGACCTTGTGCTGGGAAAAAATATGCACAGAAAAAAAGTGGCAGAGCTGGGCGCCGATGGCTCACACCTGTAATCCTAGCTACTCAGGAGGCTGAGATCTGAGTATCTTGGGTCAAAGCCAGGAAAGTCCATGATACACTTGTCTCCAAGAAACCCCTAGAAAACTGGAAGTGGCGCTGTGACTCAAGCAGTAGAGTGCTTGCCTTTAGCTGAAGACCACAGGCACAGCGCCCAGGCCCAGAGTTCAAGCCCTATGACTGACGCCACCCCCCCAAAAAAAGTGGTAGGATTGCGTTTTTACATTTTATTCCTTTGCACTGTGACCATTTGGGTCTGAATGACACGGCTCCAAAGGGTACTTCACCTTGCATTGCTGAAGGATGGTGGGCTATTGGGGAAGCCATAGTCTCGCATGGCAATGTAGGCCTAGTGTTGAATCCCAGTAATGACACTTCCAGATGGCGGACATCCTAAGAGACTTGTTCCCATATTTATTCACATATTTATTGATATATACCTCCTGCCTATCCATGTATGGCTATTTTGTCCACCTCTGCGGCTCAATCTCAGGGTCTGTGAACTGACTGGCAGCTTCCTTGGCTAGAGGTTGCTGTGTTGACACACCCATTCATGAATTGGGTCTGCTAGGCCCTAAGTTCAGATCCCAGAACTGCAAACAATTGGATCATGGAGTAAGAAGCCGAGTGTGACACCTGTTTTCCTTTTCTCTGAGAGTCCTTGGTGTCAGACATGATGGAGAACACGTCTACAAATTTAGATACTATGTGATGGGATGTCATCAATATAATAAATGGAATGTGTGTCATCACAGTCAATAAATGGTAAATAAATGAATAAAACATAAATACAATCAATAACCACAATATGGACTGAATATCTATATGTAAGTAGAAATCCTATCTTTATAATGTATATAAACAGTATGTTTATATAGTAATAATGATGGAATGTTATCAATGGCACGGTTGAATGAGCTGATCGTGACTACTACTCGTATAAAATTAGACAGCATGATTTCAGTAGACTGATTTTATTTAATATGAAGCATTAAAAGAATACTATTTCTTAGAGAGACACAATAATTTCAGGACACTGATTTACTTAATAGTTTTTTAAGGATGAAAACAATAACATTAATTACATGGAGGCATAATAAATACACAAGAATTGGTAGGAATATAGTCTACATAACTGAATAATGTGTAGACATGTCTGGCACTCTATAAAGATATATATTTATTAGCATACTACCATCTGGGTGTTTCTCTGTTCTTATTTTGTCAAACCCTGGGGCTCGATCTAGGAACTGCCTAGGAACTGCCTGTCAGCTCAATTTGCCCCAGGATGGTGTGTTGACACTCACCCATTCATGAATTGGGCCTTGTAGGCCGTGAGTTCAGATGCCAGCACTCCCAAAAAATGAATCGTGGAGTAAGAAGCTGATGGTGACAAAGGTTTTCCTTTTTTGTGAAAGTCCTGGGAGTCAGGTATGAAGTTGAACACATATGCAGACCTATATCCTATGGAATCAATGTTCTATGTGCTATAATTGTCAATAAAATAAATGGCCAATACATGAATAAAACAAAAAATAAAAATGAATGCACTGAATGCTATATGGAGTCAACCTATGTATATAAATAGAAATCATATATTTAAAATGTACATGAATAAGATGTTTTCTAGTGCTGGGGATCGATTTCAGGTCTAAGGAACAGATTTGAATTTCATGACTTCAAGGAGGGGAGCTTCCCCTTTCCACACAGTGCAAAAGAGTTACCCAGACCATGAGTTCCGATTCCAGTCCTGACAGAAAAAATGGCAGCTGTATACTATGTGATGTCCAATTCTTAGGTATTTCATTCTGCCTCCATTTAATGAATGTGATTGTTTAAATGCTTCATAAAGTATTAATTAAAATTGATCAGTGTCCTATAATATAATTGTGTATAATTTTATCCTAGAATCATTCAAGAACTGCCCATTCAATCACATATATCACATGGCATTGATATTCATATGGATAGGATTGAGTTTTTTAGGATCACCTGACATTTAGAGGTGGCAGGACCAGGATGTGGGCTCCAGCTCTTAAACCTGAGGATAAGGAAATCACTAGTCTGTCCAAGAACATCAGCAAGACCAATGATTAGGCAGGCACCAATGGCTCTCAGCAGTCCTCCTTGATACTTACAAGGCTGTGATAGGAGGATCATGGTCAAATTCACCCTAAGCAGGAAAGTCCTTGAGACCCCTGTCCAACTTCAGTGCCAACAAAGCCAGAAGGAGAGCCATGTGGCTTCACTAGTTGAAGGCTAGCCTTGAGCAAAAGCAGCTCAAGGACTGTGCCCAGATCCTGACAAGGTCAGGGACTGGCAACAAACAGACATACACAACAATCTGTGCAGCCATCCAGCTAAAGCAGGTCACCCTCTTGTCCCCAACTGGACTGGACAGAGTTTGATGTGAAAGGGGCTGCTGTCATCTTGACTCTGCCCATTTTGCTTGCATCACAGGATTCCGTCCACACCCCCATTCTTTCATGGTTCTTTCTGACCAATGGGGAACAGGAATGGTGGCCACGCCCACATTCCATGCTACCCGGTAGCACCTGGATTCCCTCAGTTGGATGAGACCACTACTAGCAGTTGAGGAAGGTAGAGGTGGCTGAGTGGTGAGCAAGATACTCGAGGCCACATTGGAGTAGAGTAAGAAATTGAGGTCCTTGACAGTGAGTGGGTGAATAGAGTATTTCCCAGACCTTGGGAAAGTGGCCAGCCCATCTTTCCTGTCCCAACGCTCAGATGTCTGAAATAACAGGACTCCATGAGAGAGCTGCGGGCAAGAAATTACCACAAGAACACTGGCAGAAGAATCCTCCTAACACATCTGCAACATTCAAGAAAACTAAGAACATGAAAAAGTGAAGAATCCCCAAGACAAACACCACTGGGGAGTGTGATTCAAAGGAGAGTCCAGCCAAATGTGATGCTGACCATAGGCCTCCCCTGCCTTTGGATACAGTCACAGCCACTAGGGTCCAGAGTGTCAATGGTCCCGATAACACCAAGGATCTGCAGAGGTGTACTGACATGTGGTGCCCACCCTGGATCCCAGCAAAAGAAGAAAAGAGGTGCTCTGTGCCAAGATCCAACCACTGAAGCAGGAAAAGACAGACCTGCAGGATGAACGGGAGTAAGAGAGGGAGAAGATAGCCCAATTGCATGTAGCAATGAAAAGGGAGCTAGAGATCACAAGGCACCCATACAGAGGTTGGTTTGGGCAGAAAGTGATTTACAATGTTCATCAGCCCGCGTGCAGCAGGCGACCGATGACAGAGAAAGGGAGCATGAAGCTCTCACCAGCTGCCTGCAGACCGCAGAGTAGCATATGGCAGAGCTGGAGATGGTGGCTTCTGTGGTCATTGATCACAGAATGAGACTGAAATGTTCTTCGAACAGCTGAACGATGTGACCCTTCAGGTGGAGGAAAAAATCAGAAGCTTCAATGACTTGGAGCAAGTGAACACTGAGTTGCAGGAGAAGCTGGAAGCACACTGGACACAGTGGAGCAGCATGAAGAGCAGAATCTGCAAGTTCCAACAAGCGCTGGCGGGGCGTGAGGTACTAAAGGGACTACTGGATAACCTGAGCTGTGAGACACCTTCACAGAAGACCTGAGCATTGAGAGGTCCATGCAGAAGGAGAAAGCCCGGCGGCTGACCCAGTGGGTGAACCATCTGACAGAGGAGAAGAATCGAGGGGCAAGGCAGGTATTTGACCTAGAGAAGGAGCTGGGGAAACTAAGAAGGAAGCTGGCAGAGACATGGCCCCCTTTGGGACCATCTCCGTCCAAGTGGCAGGTGCAAGCCCAGACCTACTGCACGCAGATGGAGTTGAAAAACCTGGAGGAACAAATTCACATCCAGGTCCAGGAAAACCAAAGTCTCCGTTTCCAGAACACGGAGCAGCAGAAGCAACTGTGGAGACTGGAGGAGAAGGCCAAGGATCAGCAGGAGATCTGCAAGATCCCACGATGCGCATATGTGCAACGGACAGATGGAGGAACAGCTGGCCCTGCTGCGGGACGCTCTCCACATGGTGAGCAGTGAGAAGGAGAAGCTAGCCAGCATCTTGGATTCAGAGAAGCAGGTGAAGAAACATCTGTGGGAACAGCTGGACCACACAGAGGAGAAGATAGAGGAATGGAAAGAGGTGGCTGAGAGAGAAAGCCAAGCAGCTTGGGAGCTGCAGGAGTGGCAAGAGCAGTCCCTGGCCCAGCAGCAGGAACTCAGAGCCACCTATGAGCTGCACATCACCTCCAATGAGCAGCTGAGCTCAGAGAGAGGCAGCTGAAGAGGCAGCCTTGGCGGCAGCAGTGGCAGGGGTAATGTCGGCATCGGCGGAAATAGGTCTGGCTGTGCATGAAGCAGGAGCTGAGTTGTCTGCAGCTGAGGGGCACGAGAGGTCGCGCTCACCCTACCATACGCCCTCAGACCCCGCCCCTCCCTCCCTGACCCTCGCCAAGGTGCCGCGTTTCAAAAATGGCACTGCTGGCCTAGACCCGGGGAGCCTCTCTTAGTTGCCCGGCTGAGATAACGCACCTCTGGCCGGCTTGTCTCAGTGACCCAGTCCAGGTCCCTGGTCCTTGGACTCGGGGCCTGCCACACCTGGAGCCACTGCCTAAGCTTCTCCCAGCAGCACACATGAGTGGTCACCCTGCGGGCCCACACCCTGGGACCCCATTGCCCAGCGAACCCCTCAACCCCTCCTCACAGCCTCCCCCATTCTGCGGACCCGGACCTGTGCCTCCCGCCTCCCCTCTCCTGTCCCACCTGTGCCTCCCCTGCATCCCACAGTGCTGCAAATGCACCCCAGGGATGGGGGGTGGGGGTGGGTGGCAACCAGAGGATCCATCTCATGTCCCTAGTGGTCAGTGTCCAAGGAAACGGGGAGATGCACGGTTGGGTTAGGAGGGGGCGCCAGAGAGCTCCTGGCCTGGAGTAATGGAGCCACACAGCCACCCATCTGCACCCTTCCTCACCTTGGTGGGAACATGATGGGTTCAGTCAGAGGTGGGGAGCAGCATCTCCAAACCTGCCTTCTCAGGTCTTTTCCTTTTTTCTGGGGGTGGGGGTGTTGGATGCAGAAGATAGACCCCCTCGCTGTGTGAGCCCTTGTCCTCTATGCTTGGTCACCCTTTCACCTGAGGAGGGTCCCAGAAGAGTGCACTAGGGACGTGAGGGCACTGGGGGTCAGATAGAAAATGAATATCTGGGAGGAACACACCCCTTCCCCCACACACACAGCCTATTCTCCCCACCCCCAGCCTATTCTCCCCACCCCAGCTGTCATCAGTTCTCACAGGGTGATCACATTTCCCAGCTCTGCCAGAATCTGCTGGTGCTCCCGGTCCATCTGGTCTCCTCATAGGCTGGAAGTAGGAAGTCCATCCATGTATGTAACATTTAGGACCCCATCCATTTCCCCAACACCGCCCCCACCCCAGGTCAGACACCCCTCTGGGGGCACCATAAACCCCTGCTTGTTATCTGTCCTGGCTCTGAGGAGCCACCTGTCTCAGGGCTCCTTTATCCAGCATCCTGGCCTAGGGTTTTGATTTATGTGGAGTTAAGGTTTGTTGTTCCCAAGAGGAAGATTCTGGCCCTGGAGAAAGGGAGAGTCAGGGTGGTTCTTTGTTATTAGAGTGGTGCTCCCCTTTGGTGGGATCCCCTGGTTGTGACAAGGGAACCCCATGCCCCAGCTTGTACATTGTGCCAGATGAGGAACTGACAAACTCAGGAGAGGCACTGCTCTGAGTCTGTGTGTGTGTGTATGAGAGAGAGAGAGAGAAAGAGAGAGAGAGAGAGAGGGAGGGAGGGAGGGAGGGAGAGAGGAAGAGAGATCATCTTTCATCTTGTACAGCATGACTGTGCTCAGGTGAGCCATCAGTTGGCAAATTGCAGGTGCTGCATGGACCAGTCTTCTGTCACAGGTCTGGATTTGTGTGTGTGTTTGTGTTTTGTGTGTGTATGTGTGTGTGTGTGTGTGTGTGTGTGTGTGTGTGTGTGTATGTGTTGGGAGAGCAGGGAGATGAGAACAATGGAAACATATTTAAGTCACCATGTCTAAAAAGAGCAAAAGCATTTTATTTGTGTGTATGTGTATTGTTCTTTTGTCATCAATGCCAAGTATGATCCCAGCCACAATTTTCGTTTTCTCCTTCACTGTTACATGAATCGTTTGGGAAGGTTTCAGTAGATGTTCCTTCCCACCTCTTTCCACCTCTCTCTTCTCCTTTCCTGTAGCTCACAGTAGCTGCTGGGCCTGTGTGGGTCTCCCCTTGGAGGTCTGTGTGAATCACAGACCAGTGTGGACACCTGTCCTTCTGTCTTCAGGCTGGTGAGGCAAGTGTGACCACAGCCACACTCATACAGCCAGACACCCTGCTCTGGTGTGTAGAGTTGGAGTTAATTCAAGGGTTGGGAATGTGTCTGCCAAACATAATTAGAGAATGAGATGGGGGGAGTAGAGCAGAAGATGTGAAGCTAGGAGGGTCTGATGGGTGGCGAATGGTGTGATATGGCAGATGGTTCACCACAAACAAGGATGAGAGGGGAACCTTACCCAGTGCTTTGGTGGTGTCCCTGGGCATCTGGGCAGGGGGCTCCAGGCCCCCACTGGTGGCACGGATTCCTTCCTAGGGTAGTGCACTGGTGGGCAGTCCTCCCTGGAGTCCTGTAGACTCCAATCTGTGTCCCGCCTGGGCTGTTTCCAGCTGGTCAGTGGTAGGCAAGTGCATTCCCCTGCTGAAGCCTGCACGGTATCAGGCCATGGCAGTTAGCTAGTGCTGGCTGAATGCCAGTTTCTGAAACCTGCTGTAGGCTGTCTGGAAGGAAAAGGGAACCACTGACTTTGGAAGCCTTTAAGTTTGATTGGGACAACTGAAATGCCAGTTTTTCCAGGAATTTTTCTTTAAGCTGGCAATTACTACTAATGAGTGGGATTCTGGGTCAAATTAGATGGATCATTTCAGCTGCCAAACAATAATGTTCAACGCGGCACAGGCAGAGTTCCCAAGCCAGATCGTCTCCTGTCATGAACATCCTGCTTTGACTACCTTCCTCCAGCAGCTGCTGATTCTCCTCTGGTTCTCTCTAGGGTGACCACCACAGTCAAGGACATCATGGGGAGCAGAGATAGTGACCTTGCCATCCCCAGCCTGCCAGATGTGAACAGAGATGATTCACAGCACCTGCACTGGAATCTGGGAGATTCAGAGAACCGGGATGCCTCAAGGATCCTTTCTCTGCAACATGAAACTTGGGGGCCGGATGTGGTGGACCATCCTATCTGGCCCCATGGGGAGGAGAGGAGGCCCCTTGAGCCAGGCTTTCACCTCACGTGCCTCATTCACACCTGAGGGCAGAATTGAGTGCCAAACTGTGGATTAGCCTCTGGACAAATTTTTTTGAGAAGAGAGGCATCGCAGAGGCCCCAGAATCCAGCGAGTACATCGTGGCTCACATCCTCAGAGCCAAAAGAGTTAAGTGCAGTGGCACCAGGAGGGCAGGACGAGGGACGAGGGAGAACTGTGGAAGAGCTACTTCAGGCTTCGACACCTTCCCCACCAACCCCTCCACCCCCAGGATGCTTACCTGAGTTGGATGGGAGTTTTCTGTAATATTGTCATAGAGAGATGCTCATTTATTTATCCAACAAACCATTACAGTGAGTGCCAGGTCCAGGCGGTCATAGACAATGAAAGGTTCCAGTGCTGGTTCCACAGCACATGAAGAAATCTTGGTTTGAGCTGGATGCAGGTGCTTCACACCTGTCATCCTAGCTACTTAGGAGGCTGAGATAGGAAGACTGAGGCTTAAGTCCCAGGAAGAAAAGCCTGTAAAACTCTTATCTCCAACAAACTACCAAAAAGTAAACACCAGAATTGGATGAGTGGCTCAAGCCTTGAGTTGGCCTTGAGTAAAAAGGCTCAAGGACAGCACCCAGGCTCTGAGTTCAAGGCCCAGGAGTGACATAAAGAAAGGAAAGAGAAAGAGGAGGGTAGGATGGAGGGAGGAAAGGAGGAAAGGAAGGAAGAACGGAACATGCAAGCCTTGGTTTGGAGTCCCTGAATCAAGGGAGCCAACCATTCACAGTCTCTGTGGGGACAGTTTCAGAGCCTAAAGCCAGTATGTAAGACCAAGCCACTGACCCCTCAGCAACTTCATGACATCCAGAGCTGTGTGGTTGCCAACTGCAGAGGGAAACACCTTGGGTAGACCCTAGGGCTCAGGGTGTGTCACCAAATTTCAGTCTCCCCTGGCCCACCGAGTTTATTTTCTAGTCAGATAAGAAGAAATTGTCCAAGGGATAGGGAAGTATAGGCTGAGGGAGTGTCAAGAGGTGGGTGGCAAGGGATAAGCAGGAAGGTGAAGAGGGAGGACAATCCCAGGTCAGGTGTGTCAGGCCATTGGAGCCATGACCTCACTTAACAACTTAGACCATCAGTGATTGAGACTTTGACCCAGCCACATGGCTGTTAAAAGTCCTGGCACTTTGGGTTCACCATTGACCAGCTGGCTGTCATCCACTGCTGGATGCTTGTGTGGTACATCTTTGGGGACTGGGACTTTTGTTGGCTCAATCTGAAGATGACACCCCCAGTGTTCATTCCTCAACCAGAGACAGACATAAGCCTGCCACTGGTACAGGACATCCAGAGAATGAGGGGGAAAATCAGTCCCATGTTGCCCCAAGACTTCCTCTAGGGGACTGTAGGGCCCCATGACTGCCATTCTCAGAGATAGAGGTGGGACCCTTTGCTGGCTCAACCTTAAGTCTAGATGGCAGATCTAGGATTCAGAGAGGGCTGACTGAAGGTGGGGCAGGGCTGGGTAGAGGCTGGTGGGAAAACCAGAGGTACTGAGCTCTGAGCAGGGTTGTTTCATTGAGGATACTCATAACCCAGGAACATTCCTGGGATAGATAGGCCTTTTCTCCTTCCCGAGAGAGAGGGACCTACAGCCCTCCAGTCTGCATCCCTTGGCCAAGAAATCCTTTCAATCCCATATCTTGTGGCTGGATAACTAGACCTCAACTGACTGCCCAGTGTCGAGGGATTTGAGTCCTTGATGAGGTCACGGGATCCTCAGTATGAGATTGTACTTGAACGTCCTGACTTGGTGCATGGTCAGTCCCATCTAAGACTGCCATAATCTAGGACATAGAATCTGGAGAATGGGGGTCTATTCTGTGAGTCTGGAGTATTATGTGTGAGCTTTGAGCTCCCGTGTGCCCACCTCCTTCCCTTTCTTGGGTGGGTCTATGCTAGAAAAAGTTTATAACTAGGGCCTGGGTCCCATCCCTTGTGTTATCCTCAAAGCTAGCACTCTACCATTTGAGCTACAGCTCCACTTCCAACTTTTTTGGGTGTTTAGAGATAAGAGTTCTCATGGACATTGCTGAGAAGGGTGCATCCAACTGCAGTCCTCAGATCTCAGTCTCCTGAGGGGATAGGATGACAGGCTTGGAAAAGTATCTTTGGCCAGGCTATCATCCTAAGTACTCAGGAGTGGAAATCTGAGGATCACGGTTCAACTCAAAGCCAGCTTGGGCAAGAAAGACCCTCATTTCTGTTAGGGGGGCGGGCTGCAGAGGAAAGACCCCAGACCTGACACCTCCCGGGGGACATTTGTTCTTGTGACAGAGCCAAGTCATTGCTGTGGATAAGGAGGAAGCCACCATCAGACTGACCCGGAACAATGCTCAAAGATAGGTAGGCTGTTGAAGTATCAAACACACTCATGTCTGCTTCCCACTCCCAACAAGGAGGGGCAGTGTGGGTGACACAGCCCTGGGCCTAAGGGATTATAAATGGATGGTGGCCGTCAGAAGCTTGTGACTCCCACCCATCATCCTGGCTATTCAGGAGTCTGAGGGCTGATGGTCGTGACTCAAAGCCAGCCCGGGCAGAAAAGTCCGTGAGATTCTTATCTCTCATAAACCACCTCGCCCCCTCGCAAACCCACACACAAAAAAGCCAGATGTGGTGGTGTAGCTCAAGTGGTAGAGCCTCAGCCTTGAACAAAAGAAGCTCAGGGATAACACCCAGGCCCTGAATCCAAGCCCTAGGGTTCACACAATCATAATAAAATGAACAGTGTACACCTTTTATCTGACTACCAAGAAAGATGGATTCAGTCTTCTAGCTGGCTGGTACTTCTACCCAAAGGTAAGGGGCTTCCCTTGATGTTCCCCTAAACCTCTCCTTCTCTCCATTATCTGTCCAGGCTTTGGTTGCAGGACAGAATTCGGATCATCCCCCTGGATATGACCTTAAGTACCTTCGCCCATCCACCTTCCTTGGGGTCAGGATCCTAACGCACTCCCTGCTGGGAGGATGAGGCACCACAGATATAAGGGTAGGTATCCCTGACACTCACACACACACACACACACATACACACACACACACACACACACACACACACACACACAAATACCCCTGCCAACTCAGACTAACCTTTTCCAAAGACACTTTAGTTCTTTGGATTAACTGACCTAGGAGAGAATTTTGATCCCCAGTAACTGATTATTTTAACTTGGGCTTCCTAGTTGACTGGAGATAAACAGGAGCAAAAAAAAATAATTTGATGCCTGTCACCTGGGGCTCAGGCTCATCCCTGTCATACTGGTTACTCAGGAGGCTGAGATCTGAGGATCACTATTTGAACCCAGCCATAATCTGAAAAGCCCGTGAGACTCTACTCTCCATGGAACCACCAAAAAGCCAGAAGTGGAGCTGTGGATCAAGAGGTAGAGCACCAGCCTTGAGCAATAAAACTCAGAGAGTCCACTCCCAGATCCTCAGTGCAAGCCCACACAAAGAAATGGCCCTGTCTTATGACCACAGACTGCCTGGGCTTCGAGTGCCCTCACACGGAGTGTGATAAATCACCTGTCCCTGGGTGGTGTATCAGGGCCTTCAGAAATCCAGTAGTGGAACCCAGTCCTGCCCCTTTGTGCATTCTCAACCCACACTGGCCAGAAGGCAGAGTGTGACAAAGCCGGCAGACTGCAGAGCAGAGAGGCTCCAGCTCTGCCAAGGTGATCATTACGATCACCATTACGGGCTTCTTGGAGGCAGCACTTGAAAAGGGGGTCCTGCTTAAGAAGGAGGATCTGACAGGAAACACAGAGAGCAAAGGTGCTGCAGATGATGGACAGCATAGCAGAGCATGTTCATTTCCAGCCAGGGCTGCAGGTGAGAGACTCGGTACAGTTGTGTGAGTCTTGGTATAGATGTACAAGACTGCCCCGATACAGTTCTCCAAGGGACCTTAGTGACATGTGGATGGCTATGCCCTGAAGCTCTTAGTAGATCCATCCATGCTTTGTGTCTCCTTCTTTGACAGAGGGGAGCTGGACACTCTTCTTCCCTGGGCACCCCTGGACCCAGTTATCAGCAACCCTCCCAATGTCTTCTACCAGGATATGGAGCAGCTGGCCCCAGAAATCCGCAGGTACCTGTTGAGTGGGGCGTGGGGATACAAGGCAGGCCCCAGAACTACTAGTGGGTCTGATCTTCCCTGGATGACCAGTCCATCCATAGGAGGCAGATGGGAACTTAGAGAGGGCTAGTGATGTGGAGGGGGCTCTTTAAAGCCTATGGCCCTACCCAAATTCTCAGCCTCCCTTTGCTGTCCATGAGGGAGGTAGAGGAGTGTCTAGGTGGTAGTGTCTAGAGGAGGACTAGGTGGAAATTCTGAAGGATGAGACACCATAAGCTGTGTGCCAGTGGCTCATGCCTGTCATCCCACGCCTATCATCCTGGACACTCAGGAGGCTGAGATCCAGAGGATCTCATTTCCCAGCCCAGGCAGGAAATTGTCACGAGAGCCTCGTCTCCAATCTAACTGGAAGTGGAGCTGTGTCTCAAGTGGTAGAGCACTGGCCTTGAGGAAAAATAGACATCAGAGACAGTACCCAAGCCCTGAGTTCAAACCCCTCAACCCAAAAGAAAGAAAGAAAGAAAGAAAGAAAGAGAGAAAGAGAGAAAGAGAGAAAGAGAGAAAGAGAGAAAGAAAGAAAGAAAGAAAGAAAGAAAGAAAGAAAGAAAGAAAGAAAGAAAGAAAGAAAGAAAGAAAGAAAGAAAGAAAGAAAGAAAGAAAGAAAGAAAGAAAGAAAGAAGAAAGAAAGAAAGAAGGAAAGAAAGAAAGAAAGAAAGAAAGAAAGAAAGAAAGAAAGAAAGAAAGAAAGAAAGAAAGAAAGAAAGAAAGAAAGAAAGAAAAAAAGAAAGAAAGAAAGAAAGAAAGAAAGAAAGAAAGAAAGAAAGAAAGAAAGAAAGTTTGTAAGAGATGGTAAAGTAGTAGGGGTGCTGTAGTTGGGAGAACAGGTGCTGGCCTCACTGTACAGACATTTCTAAGAACTCCCCAGGTTTGCCGCAGTATAAAGCCACAGCACAGTGGGCAGTGCCTTACCAAGAACTCCAGAGGTCGTGGCCTGTGGCAGGCAGGGACTGGATGAATGGTAGCAGGTGTGAGATGGTAGAGGCTGAGATCTGAGTATCGCGGTTCAAAGCCAGCTTGGGCAGGAAAATCTGTGAGACTTTATCTCCAATGAACCACCAGAAAGCCAGAAGTGGCACTGTGGCTTCAGTGGTAGAGCACTCACCTTTAGCTGAAGAGCTGAGGGACTGCGCACAGGCCCAGAGTTCAAACCCCATGACTGACAACCAAAAATAAGGTAGCTGAGATTTCTGCATAGTGGTGTGTACATTTAGGAAATGCCAAGCTATGTTATGAGCCATTCCAGACTTGTGAGAGGCCCTGAGTTTTGTCTACAGTTTGTGTGAGGATAGTAATGCCATCTTCTTGGGGGTGGGATGTTCAGTGTGCTCAGGGACTGCTGAGGCCTTGGGCTACCTGTGTGAGTGTGTGTGTGTGTGTGTGTGTGTGTGTGTGTGTGTGTGTGTGTGTGTGTATTTCCCTCATCTTCCTCTGCCCCCTTCCTGTGCTGCCTCTTTCTGACCTCTGATGGTGCTCCTCCTCCACACTGACCTTGCCCTTTAGCCCCCTATCAGGGTCAACAATGAGTCCTAAATTGCCAGAGGCCTGGATTCCAGCTTTTCTTTGGGGCCCAAGTCTGGCCTGTCCAAATCTTTTGCGCCTCCAGGGGATTCTGGGTCAGCAGGGCTGGCTGGCATAAGTTCTCCCCTGCCTCTTGGGGGGGCCTTAGTCATGTGATGTCCTGTCCTTTTCCTCAGCTGGGCCTCTGGCTCATGTCCCTCCCTGCATGCTGGCAGTGGCGTGGGGGAAGGAGAGTTTGTGGTGGCTCTGGCCAACTCGAGCTTGATAGCTGACTGAAGGCTGCCCAAGCAAGGAGGATCCAGGGTTACATGGGATTTGAGGTAAAGGTGGCTTGGAAGTATCTATCGGTGTCTAGGAAATGTCAACGTACCTTGTTGCAGCAAAGTCTATTTTCCCACCCAGCTTGGCCTCTCATGTCCTTCTAGACAATTCTGGATGCCCAGAATACAGATGCACACACTTTAAATTCTAGGTCCAGGAAACTGGGGGGATTAGAGACTAGTATGGCCAATACCTCAATGTTCTGGGGCATTAGCCTTGACCTGGCTATGCCCCCCTTGTTGTAAGTTCACTTCTTAATCCAGTGCTGGCCACACACAGGCCACTGTGGCGGTGCTATGAAAGGAGCAGGAATGAAAGTGAGATCCAAGGTGACCAAAATCTGGATTTATGACCTGATTGGGGGTGGAGTGGGGGCAAAGGGTGTCTTAAAAAATCTTAGAGCTGGAACTCAGGGCCTAGGCACAGTATCTGAGCTTCCTCTGCTAAAAGCTGACACTCTACCACTTGAACTACAGCCCAACTTTCATCTTTTTTAGTAGTTTAGTGGAGAGAAGAGTCTCACGGATTTTTACTGCCTGGGATGGCTTCAAGATGCCATCCTAAGAGCTCAGCTTCTTAACTAGCTAGGATTGCTGGTATGAGCCATTGGGCCCTGCTAAGGATATTTGTGTGTGTGTTGTGTGTGTGTGTGTGTGTGTGTGTGTGTGTGTGTGCATATTTTCGTGTGTGCATGTGTTTGTGTGAGTTTACCAACTTGAACTTGGAGCCTAGGTGGTATCCTTTAGTTGGTTTGCACAAGGTTGGTGCTCTACCACTTGAACTACAGTACACATCAGCTCCCTGCAGCCCCTGACTATGTGGAGAACAAAAAGCTCAAACCTGATCCTATTTCTTTGTCCTCAGGGGAGGGTATGATTCCTGT
The DNA here is from genome assembly GCF_019054845.1 of Dipodomys spectabilis. Lineage (NCBI taxonomy): Eukaryota > Metazoa > Chordata > Mammalia > Rodentia > Heteromyidae > Dipodomys > Dipodomys spectabilis. The sequence continues at coordinate 986,549 of NW_024871119.1, read as the reverse complement.
GAAGCCTGGAGGATTAGGGGTGGGGTAGGAGGGGTAACTGTACATGGGTGCTAGGCTGGGAGAGAGGCACTCTGTCTTTAGCCAAGAAGGACAGTGTGGCCAGGTGCTAATAGGTCATGCTCTCATATTCCTAGCTACTCAGAAGGCTGAGATCTGAGGATTGCCATTCAGAGGCAGCCCAGCTAGAAAAGTGTGTGAGACTCTCCTCTCCCAATAGCACCCAAAAGCTGAAAGAAAAGCTCTGGTTCAAGTGGTAGAGTGCTAACCTTCAATGAAAAAACCTGAGGGACAGAGCCTGGGCCCTAAGTTCAAGCCCTAATACCAAGATGCACCCACACACAGAAAGGTGGTAATGATGAGCTGAGCCAGAACTGGGGGAAGTCCTGAGGCATAGTAGTAGTAAACTCTTAAGCCAGTTCAAGTGGTTTCTCCCTAACTCCTTCTTGGGCTGAGGGGTCTGCGTCATGGCAGCAAGTTCAATGGAACCTGCCCCTCCATCCGTGCACGGGGCCACAGGGCCAAGGGAAAGGACACTACGGATGCTCCTTAATAGTAGGCCAACGATTGCAGACCTTCATCTGCCCCTGAGCACTGGTAAGGAAAGCAGGGCTCTGAGCCCTGGGACTCCTGGGATAGCAACTGCTACAAGCAGCAGCCAGCTGGCTGTGGATTTGTGAGGCCACAATTCTTTCATGAGCCCAGCTCAACACCCGCTCGGGGTGTGCCTGACAGATTTGCACTCTTGTGATACTGCATGAGCAGGCATTACCTGCCATGCCATCTTGCAGCTTCTGGCCCTCCTTGCCCCAAATCGTGGTCCAAGAAGTTGATTTACCTCTCAGATCCACACTGCACCCATGAGAGTTGCCATTCTGATGACCTCCGTTCCCCAAGGCTAGACACTTCTCTGATAATATGGCCCACTCTGTAAGCAAAGGCCTCCAAATGGGCTGCTCTCAAGACTTGTAGGACACCTAGACATTGGGAGAAACTCAGGGGCCCACTGGAAAGTACTCTGGCTAGAGCCAAAAAGTGAGTTCCAAGCAGGCCAGGGGAGTTGGTCATGGGACTGGAACTCTGGGCCTGGGCGCTGTCCCCTCAGCTCTTCAGCTTATTGCTTGAGCTAGAGCATCACTTCCAGTTTTCTGGTGGTTCCTTGGAGATCAGAATCTCCCGGACTCTCCTGCCCGGGCTGGCTTTGATCCATGCTCCTCAGATCTCAGCCTCCTGAGGAGCTAGGGGGACAGGCTTGAGCCACTGATGCCCAGCTCATCTAGCCATTCACCACAGTGGACAAGGAGCTCCTGAAAGCTTTTTTTAATGCAATTACTGGCCTTGAACTCAGGGTCTGGGCTCCAGTCACTTAACTTTTTCCCTCAAGGCTGGCACTCTACCACTTGAGCCACAGCGCCATTTCTGGCTTTTGGTAGTTCACTGGTAAGAAGAGTTTCACTAACTTTCCTTCCCTGAGCTGGCTTTGGTCCGCGGTCTCTGATCCCAGTCTCCTGAGAAGCTAGGATTTAAAGGCGTTGAGCCACTGATGGCATTGGGTTAGAAGCTTTTCTTTTCTTTCTTTTTTTTGGGGGTGGGGGTGGGTCCGGTCATGTGCCTGAACTCTGTGCCTGGGCGCTGTCCCTCAGCTCTTCAGCTCAAGACTAGAGCTCTAACACTTGAGTCACAATACCTCTTCCTGTTTTATTCTTTTTGCATATGTGGTGCTGAGGAATCGAACCCAGAGCCTCATGCATGCAAGGCAAGCACTCTACCACTAAGCTACCTTCCTAGCCCAGAAGCTTTACTTAAGCAAGTATTCGTCCCTGCATTTGCCCTGACTCCTCAATGCAAAGGAGGCCTAAGGGTCAGGAGCTGTGAAAAATAGGCTTCCAGCCACAGGAGATGGCTGGGTTCCATGGTGAAAAGAAAAGCTAATCTTCTCTCTGAGCCCCATTCTGGGACTCCACCCTCTTTCATACCTGTGACTCAAGTACAAACCTTGACCCATCCTTGAATGTTCTGCCAGACTTGTCTGAAGCCACAGAACCTTCATTCCACACACACCACCTGCTCTACACCACACCTCAGGACCTTTGCCCATTCTGTACCTTCTGTCTAAGGCTCTCTGTCTTGTTCCAAGCCTTAGAACTCCTGTGGAATTTTGGCACTGGTTATATCACCTCTTGGAGCAAATCTTTCCTTCCTTTCTCTCTCTAGAGGTGGAACTTGTGCAGGCTTACTGGCAAATGCTCTATCTTGGTGTGTGTGTGTGTGTGTGTGTGTGTGTGTGAGTTCTGGGGTTTGAATTCATGGCCTGGATGCTATCCGTTAGCTTTTCTGCTCAAGATTAGCAGTCTACTACTTGAACCACAGCTCTACTTCTGGTTTTTTAGGTGTTTAATTGGACAAAAGTGTCTCATATAGACTTTCCTGCTTGTAATTGTGATCCTCAGATCTCAGCCTCCTGAATAGCTGAGATTACAGGGGTGAGCCACCAGCAGCTGCCCTCTACCTCTTACCTCTCACCTCGGACCTCCTGAATCCCAGAAGAATATGTCTCACCAGGCTCACTTTTTTTTTTTTTTGGCCAGTCATCAGGCTTGAACTCAGGGTCTGGGCATGTTCCTTAGCTTCTTTTGCTCAAGGCTAGATACAGTGCCACTTTTGGCTTTTTCTGTTTCTGTATTACTGAGGAATCGAACCCAGTACTTCGTGCAAGCTAGGTAATCACTCTACTGCTAATCCACATTTGCAGCCCAAGGCTGACTTGTAACAGGAGTTATGAGGGTGGGATTTATTGGCTTACCCCTTTTGGCATAGAAATTGCTATTTCATATCTTTGCCGAAATTTTGAACCAGTCTGTGACTCTGCAATGAGGAATGATGAATGAGTGAGAGCCACCAAGCCCTAGAGGTCTAGGCTCACGTACTACATAGGGATAGATAATAGGAATCCAGAACCTTCAACCACTCCTACAGCCTAGGAACTCTGAGGGCTTGTCCCAGCTTGCCCAAGTTGGATGGGCTGAGCATGGGCAAGCTGCCAAATGCCCATCATCCATACCTCATCCATCCATACACAGAGACATGGAGTGATTGCCTCCTTTTGGGGGGGGGGTGGGCAGTTCCGTGTTTGTACTATGAGCCTAGGCCCTGTCCCTGAGCTCCTTTTGCTCAAGGGTAGCACTCTGAAACTTGAGCCACAATCCCACTCATTTTTTTTTTCCGGTGATCTGTTAGAAATAAGAGTGTCACTGACTTTCCTGCCCTGGCTGAATTCAAAATGGCATTCACTACATTCTCAGCCTTCTGAGGAGCTAGTATTACAGGCAGGAGCCATTGACACCTGGATTTCTTCTGTTCTTGTTCTTTTTTTATGTGTGACAATCTGAAATCTTCATGGTGTCATTCCAATGATTGGCATTCGAAGTAAATTACCCAGGCTTGGACTTGAAATGCTAGGACTGCCACCCACAAATGGAGGGAGATTCTGACAAACTCATTCTTAATGATTTGAATGATAATGGAATGCTATAAAAGTAATAATTAAATTTGCACTTGATTCATGATTCTATTTTAGAATGCCACACAAATATTATTGGATTTATATCTTCCATTTTAGCACTATTGTATGATTCCCCTAATGGACGGATATTAACTAATTTTTAATGAATGCTTTTATAAGTATTCAATCATGATACATCATTAAATGGTGGCATAATGTAATAACTAATAATTGGTAATAATATATATATATAAAATTTAATATCCTCACATTCCCTCTCTCTCTTTATATATATTATATATAACATATATGATATATTATATGATATATTATATATGTTATATATTATATTATATATTATATATAATATGTATTATATATAATATTATATAATATATAATATAATATTTAATATAATATATTATATATAATGTATATAATGTATATAATATATATAATATGTAATATAATATAATATAATATATAATATATAATACATATAATATAATATATCATATGATATATTATATTATATGATATATAATATATCATATAATATTTTATAATATATTATATCATATAATATATATATCATATGATATATCATATATATTATATGTTATATATAATATTATATGATATATTATATATATAATATATATATATAAAGAGAGAGAGACACACACACACACATACACATATACATATCTATCAATGTATATATTGGACACTACTGTGGCTTGATCAAAGGTCCTCAGAATTTCCTGGCAGCTCAGTTTCCTGTAGGCTGATGTGTTAAAACTGTGACCCCATTTATGGATTGGGCATTGTAGGCAGTGAGTTGAAATGCCAGCATGGCCAAAAATTTATTCGTGAAGTAAGAAGCCTATTTTGACACATTATTTTCCTTCTCTGTGAAAGTCCTGGGACTCAGTACGATGTATAATCCATATACAAATATAATCTAGGTGATATGATGTAATGAATGAACTGTTATATGTGTAATAATACTACCTAAATAAGGGTAATAAACATCATACGCAGTAAACCCATGTATGTAAATAGATCTCATATACGAATATTATTTTTTCTAGTGCTGAGGCTTGAATTCAGGCCCTGGGAACTGGTCTAAATTTCTTGTCTTCAAGGACGGTGAGTTTCCCCTTCATCCACAATGTCACAGAGTTAACCCGGTCACAAATTCAAATCCCAGGCCTGCTAGAAAAATGGTGCAAATTTCAAGTCACGGCCTTATTATTATTATTTATTCATTTTTTGGCCAAGCACGGGGCTTGAACTTAGGTCTTGGCACCTCTGCCACAACCAAACCTGGGATTCTAGGACCCAAGTTCAAATATCAGGGTGGCAAAAAACAAAAAGCAAAAAAAAACAAGGAGAAGGATAAAACTGAGAAGTTCAAGAAGGTAATATTACTTTTTTTTTTTCCTTTGTATTGTGACCGTCCTGGGTCTAAATGACAAGGCCCAGAAAATGCACATGACTTTGCATTGCTGATGTTTGGCGGGCTATTAGGGAAGCCATAGCCAAAACCAGCAACTTGGACCTGGAGGTCTAATCCCGGGACTTCCACTAATGAATGGTGGGAGTTTCTGAGAAGCCCATTCTGATGATACATCTGTACAAATGGAATGTTATAAAAGTAACAATTAAATTAGTAGTGTATTATTTTCATATTATAAAATTTTACACAATTATACTACATTGAATAATTTTCAATTAATACTTTATTATGTATTCAATCATGATAATTAAAAAAGGAAGTACTAATTTATTTGCCAATAATTAGTAGTAATATGGTATATGCAATTTCATAATATAGACATCTCTCTTAGTTTATACATTTACATCTACCTATTTATCTACCAATCTACACATTTATCTGTTTATACACTTGTCACTCCTGGGGCTCAGTGGTAGAGTGCTCCCCTAGTACATACAAAGCCCTGGATTCAATTCCTCACTACCACATGCACAGAAAAATCCGTCAGTTGTGCTGTCGCTCAAGCAGTGAGCACTAGCTTTGAGCATAAAAGCTTAGGGACTGTGTCTACACCCTTACTCAAGACCCCAGACTGGCACCAAAAATAAAAAATAAAAGAATGTTCTGACTGCAACGATATAAGGATAGGACTGCAAATATCTCATCACAGAGCAAGCTGGGAGTCTGGTGCTGACAACTGCTATCTAACCTGACTTACCCAGAGGTAAACTGCTGCAACCCAGCTCCATGGAGCCAGATGCTGCTCGCTCACTCACCCCTATCATCCAAGATAGTCCAGGGATGAGATCTGACACTGGTGGGTTTAAAATCCAGCCCTGGCAGGAAGTCTGTGAAATTCTGAGCTGTGGCTCAAAGTGTTAGAGCTCTAGCCTTGAGCTAAAGGTTTTAGGACTGTAGCCCCAAACTTTGAGTGCAATCCCCGTGGCTAACTCCCCCCTAAAACAACACCACTCCTTTAAACCATTAGATGTGAACTTTGTGCAGTTTGTGACATGTTTCTGAAAAAATGGTGATACTGATTAAAACACCCTAATTCTAATGACAGCCTTGTGAGAGACAGCTATGTGATAAGTCCTTCAAGAGGTGTTGTGTGCTGAGTCCTTCACAGGGTGTATTCTTTCATCTGGTCCTTGTAAAAACTCCACAAGTAAGATGATTGTGAACATGAAAAAGCTGAGGCCCCATGTCAGGGCCAAAATTATGTATGTACTGAACTCTAATGAGTTGTCTCCTGCAGACAATTGTTTTGGTTTATTTTTCTTGGTCGTAAATGTTGAACTCAGGGCCTGACCTTTCCCCATTGGGTTCAGGGCTAGTGCCCTATCATGTGGAGTCAAAGACCCTAGGCATCTGTAGCTGAGGTCTATCATCCTGCCTACTCAGGAAGCTGAGATCTGACAATCAGGGTTCAAACGATCCCGGACACAAAAGGTCCCTACTCACCATTTAGCAATTTGAAATGGAAGCCAGGTGCCACAGACTCATGCCTGTCATCCTAGCTGCTCAGGAGGCAGAGAGCTGAGGATCAGGGTCCAAACCAGCCTGGGCAGGAAATTTCTTGAGATGGTTATCTCCAGTGAACCACCAGAAAGCCTGAAAGGGTGCTGTAGCTCAAGTGGTAGAGTGCTAGACTTCAGCTGAAGTGCCCAGAGACAGCACCCAGGCCCAGACTTCAACTCCTCCAACTTACAAGAAAAGAAAGCAAGAAACCTGAAGTGAAGTGCTGAGAATGTGTCTTAGGGGTAGAGTGCTTTGCATATATGAAACCCTGGGTTTGAATCCTCAGTACCACATCTCTAGAAAAAAAGCCTGAAGTGTTTCTGTGGCTCAAGTGGGAGAGTGCTATCTTCGTACAGGAGAAACTCAGGTATAGTGCTCAGGTCCTGAGTTCAATCTCCAGGACTGGTGTATGCACACACACACACACACAGAGAAAGAGAGAGAAAGAGAGAGAGACAGAGACAGAGACAGAGACAGAGAGAGAGATACCAGAAGTGAAGCTGTGACACCAAATGGTAAAGCAAAGTGCTGCTCTGAGCTCATGATCAGCACCCTGGCCCTGTGTTCAACCGCAAAACCTAGCCACCCAGGGCCCAACTAGGAGAGGTCAAAGGTTTCAAAACCTGATGAGCTTCACCAGCCCTAGATGACCAGAAACATTGTGATATTACACATGTACTTAGATTTAGCAAGCTTCTGGAAACCTAAGGATGCACCATTGCCAATAATGAATCATTTCATTAGGTTCAGCTCCCTAGTTGTCTGCCAGAAGGACTCTTGAATTAATTGTAGCAATTTGTTTCGACACTGGGACATAGTCTAACAAAGACAGGATAAGTGCACAGAACTTGGCCTGCCATGGAAGGTGGCACAAATGAAGGCTTCCTATCAAAACAGAGCACTGGGAGAGAAAGAGCTTGGGTTACAAAGAGGCCTTTTTCTCCTGGACTTCAGAGCCCACCCACATTCATCCTCACTAATTGCCCCCAGATGAATTGTTTGTTTCACAGCTGTACAGGAGTGAGGATTTTTGTCTGCCTGTTCCAACAATGAGGCAGACTTCCTCCAGCAGCCTGGGGTATGGAGAAACCCTTGGCTACACTGGGAACAGTGAGGAGAGCCTCTGAACATACACTGTCTTGAAAGCACTCTCTGTGCTATGAAATCATTCTATTCAAAGCAAATTTCCTAGCTGGGTGCCTTTCTTCATAGAGACTCGGGATGTTCACCAATAGAAATACATGCATACATACACAGACACATGGAGTTACTGGCTCTATTTTTGTATGGCAGACCCTGAGGCTTGAACTGTTACCCTAGACATTTTCCTTGAACTGATTTTGCTCAAGGAAGCATTTTATTGTGTCTTAAACCATTATTACCCTAGGATAGGGGGCAGCTTTTACATCCACAGATGATCCAGGGATCCTAGAGCCTGAGTTCAACTCCCAGCACTGGAAAAAAAAAAACATCAAACCAACACAAACGGAGAAGGAAAAAACCAGGACGTTTTACATATCTGTTTTACCTTTGTTTCCTTTGCACTTGACCATCCTGGGTCTCAGTGACTCAGCTTGAAAATTGAAAATTGAACTTGACCTTGCATGGCTGAAGGCTGGTGGGCTGTCAGTGAAGCCCGAGCCCAACCCACACATCTAGGCCCTGAGTTAGATCCTGGGACTGGCACCTAGACACTGCTGAACATCCTAGGATACTCATTCCTATGTATAGGAACACTAATAGAATGTTTGAAATGTACTAATTGAATTACTAATTAGCTAGTCATTCTAGTATAAGATTGTATGCAGTAAATACAGACCACTGATGAATTTAATACTTTATTAAGTCTTCTACTGTGATTAGTTAATGGAGGCATAATTTTAGACCGAATAATTGATAGTAATAGAACATATGAAAATAAGATATAGACATCACTCTTTATATAGAGCTATACACTAGAATCTACATAAATACCTCTCTGTCTCTGTATACATTTATAGATGCATATGCATATGTAAATACACACACATTTCAATCTACACATCTATGTGTTTATATATTGGCCACTCCTAGGGCTTGATCTCAGGTCCTCAAATTAGCCCAACAACTTCACTTGCATCAGACTGGTGGGCTAACATTGACCATTCATGAAGTGCGCCTTCTAGGCCCTGAGTTCAAATCATAGAACTGCCAAAAACTTAATCCTGGTGGAAGAAGCCAATTGTCTCACTTATTTTCCTTATTGGTGAAAATCCTGGGTCTCAGGAATGATGTATAATACATAGGCAAATCTATATCCTATGTAATAGGATGTAAAAAATGTTATTATATGTGCAATCATACTCACTAAAATACATAATAAATAAATAAAACAAAATAAAATGAATACACTAACTGCAATCTGCATTAAACATATGTATGTAAATATAAACCATGGATTTAAAATGTATATGAGTGCTAGGACTTGAATTCAGGCTCTGGGAACAGTTCTGACTTTCTTGTCTTCCAGCATGGTGAGCTTCCCCTTCCCCCACTATACTGCAGATTTACCCAGACCCTGAGTTCAAATCCCAGTTCTGACAGAAAAAAATGGCATGAATTCCAAGCCAAGAGCCTCAAAAATTTTTAAATATTTTTAATGTATTTATGTATGTATATTATTTTGTCAAGGACAGGGCTTGAACTCAGGTCGTTGCAACTCTGCCTCAGCTTCGATCACTCTAGGCTAGGGTGCAGCCACTGGACCCACAGCAGAACCTGGATCCTAGGCCCCAAAAGCTGACAGGGGAAAAAAAAACACACACAAAAAAATGACACAGGAAAAAAAAAACAACAGCAACTTGCAGAGAGCTGCAGGTTTTACATTTGTTTCTTTGCAATGTGACCTTCCTGGGTTTGAATGACATGACTGAAAAGTGTTGGTAACCTGGCATTGCTGAAGGCTGGTGGGTTTCCAGTTAAGCCACAGGCCAACATGGCAACATAGGCCCTGGGTTTGAAGCCGGGTCTTGACCCCTACCAATGGAGGGAGATCCTAAGGGTCTCATTCCTATTCATAGGAATACCATTGGAAGGTTGTGAATGTCAAGGTTGAATTAGTTGTTCCTGAATGATACTACTATAAAATTAGAGTGATTTTAGGAGGCTGATGGATTTTAATGAATATTTTTGACACATTAAAAGAATACTATTAATTACATGGACACAATAATTCCAGGAAAGTGATTGATTTAATTAATAATTCATTAATGATGAAAATAATATTACATGGAGGCATAATAAATACCTAAGATTTGGTAGGAATGTAACATATATAACTGAATATTGTATACACATCTCTGGCACTCTATAAAGATCTATATTTATTTGTGTACTACCATCTGCATGTCAATCTGTTCTTATTTTGTCAATCCCTGGGGCTCGATCTCAAGTGCTGGGAACTACTTGTCAGCTCAATGTGCACCAGGCTGGCGTGCTGACAATCACCCATTCATGTATTGAGCCTTGTAGGCTGTGAGTTCAGATGCCAGCACTCACAAAAATTGAATCGTGGAGTAAGAAGCCCATGGTGACACATTTTCCTTTCTTGTGAAATTCCTGAGTGTCAGGTGTGAAGTTTCATACATAGGCAAATATATATCCTATGTAATAAATGTAATAAATATTCCATGTGTAATAACAGTCAATAAAATAAATGGTAAATAGATGAATAAAACAAAAAATTAAATGAATAACTACACTAAAAACAATATGGCGTCAACATATGGGGCTCGATCTCATGGCCTGGGAACTGCCTAGGAGCTGAATTGGCTAGAGGCTGCTGCACTGAAAATTACTCATTCATGAGTTTAGATCCCAACACTGCCAAAAATGTAATCTTGAAGTGAGAAGCTGAGCATAACACGTTTTCTTTCTCTTTGAAAGTGCTCAGTGACAGGTAGGATGTATAATTCGGGTGCAAATCTATATGCTATGTAATAGGATGTCATAAATGTAATAAATGTCATAGGTGGAATAATTGTCACTACAATAAATGATGAAGGGTTGAATTAGTGTATCATTGTAAATAAAATTAGATGCAATAATTATAGGATGTGTATTAAGTTTTATTAATATTTTATTAAGCATTAACAGAATAAAAATTGCATGCAGTCATAATTAAATACCTATTATTTGGTAGTGACACATGATGCATAATTTAATTATATATAGACACCTGTCTCATTCTATAAAATATGTAAATATATGTATGTATATATGTACACATATGATAATAATAGGATATTGAGTAATTTTAATTAATGCTTTATTAATTGTTCAACTGGGACACATCATTAAGTGGAGACATAATTTAATATCTAGTAATTAGCAGTAATATCTATAAGTTAATAATATAGGGATATCTCTCTTTTTGTGTACATAATATTTATATACAGCAATCTGTATATACTTATACCTTGTTCACTCCTGGAGCTCGGTGGTTGAGTGCTTCCCTAGTAAGCAGGAAGCCCTGGGTTCAATTCCTCAGTGCCACATAAACAGAAAATCCAAAATTTCTGCTGTCATTCAATCAATTGAGTGCTAGCCTGGAGCACAAATACTTAGGGATAGTGTCTAAGCCCTTACTCAAGGCCCAGGACTGCTGCCAAAAAAAGGTAGAATGTTCTAACTGCAAGTATATAAGGCCAGGACTTCAAATGCATCACCACAGAGCAAGCTAGGAGTCTGGCGCTGACAGTTGGCACCTAACCTGACTTAGCCAGATGTAAACCGCTGCAACCCAGCTCCAAGAAAACAGACGCTGCTGGTTTACCGCCGTCATCCTGGCTGCGAGGGGGCTTTAAAACCCAGCCCTGACAGGAAGTCTGTGAGACTCCTGGAAATGTGGCTCAAAGTGGTAGATCTCTAGCTTTGAACAAATGGTATTAGAACAGTATCACCATGCATTGAGTACAAGCCCCATTGGTAATCCCTCCAAAAAACTACCCCACTAAACCATTAGATTTGAACTTGTATGGTTTATGAAATGTTCCTCAAAGAATGGTGATACTGATGAAAGCACCCTAATTCTAATGACAGCTTGTTTAATAGAGCTATGTGCTGAGTCCTTCATAGGGTGCAGTGTGCTGAGTCCTGCGTTGGGTGCTGTGTGCTGAGTCTATCACATGGTGCTGTGTGCTGAGTCCTTCAAAGAGTGCCATGTGCTGTGTCCTTCACAGGGCGCATTCTTTCATCTGGTCCTTGTAAGAGCTCTACAATTGAGATGATTAGCAGACAAAATATTGAGGCTCAGATATGTCCCCATAGCAGGGACAAAATTTTGTATTACTAAAGAGTGGGTGAGTTGTCTCCTGCAGACAATTGTTTCATTTTGTTTTTTCTCAGACATGAACCTTGAAAGTGCAGCCTCAGCAGTGACCCTTACCTCTTGGGCTCATGGATAACACTCCACCACGTGGAGCCAAGGACCCCCTTGCAGCAGAGTGCCACGGCCTAGGGGTGGATAGCTGAGGTCTGTCATCCTGCCTTCTCAGGAAGCTGAGATCTGAGGACCAAGGTTCCAAACTCTTCCAAACACAAAAGGTCCCATAAGATTATATCTCCAATTCACAACTAAGAAAACTGAAGTGGAAGCTGGGTGCTTGTGGCTCATGCCTGTTATACTAGCTACTCAGGAGGATGAGATCTGAAGATCATGGTTCAAAGCTAGCCTGGGCAAGAAAGTCCTTGAGACATTTAGCTCCAATAAACCACCAGAAAACCTGAAGTGGCCTCTGGCTCAAATGGTAAGGCACAATACTTTAGCTGAAGAACTCAGGGACAGCACCCAAGCCCAGACTACAACTCCTACAACCACCACCACCACCAACAACAAAAAGACAAACACAAACTAACAAACCTGAAGTAGAGCGCTGGGAATGTGCCTTAGGGGTAGAGTGCTTTGCATATATGACACCCTGGACTTGATTTCTCAGTACCACATTACCAGGAAAAAGCCTGAATTGACTCTGTGGCTCAAGTGGGAAAGGGCTATCCTTATACAAGAGAAACTAGGTACAGTGCTCAAGTCCTGAGTTCAAGCTGCAGGACTAGTGTATTCACACACACACACACACACACACACACACACACACACACACACACACACACACACAGAGAAAGCAGAAGTGAAGCTGTGACACAAAATGGTAAAGCACTAGTCTTCTGCTCCGATCTCATGGTCAGCATCCAGGCACTGTGTTCACAATCAAACCTAGCCATCCACAGCTTAACTAGGAGATGTCAAAGGTTTCAAAACCAGATGAGCTTCACCAGCCCCATATGAAAGGAATTATTGTGATATCTGACATGTGCTTGGATTTCCCAAGCTTCTGGAAACCTAGGACAGGCATCATAGGCTCATCATCATCTGCAATGAAACATTTCCTTAGGTTCAGTGCCCTAGTTGTGTTCCTGAAGGACTCCTGAATTACATTTAGCACTGTATATGAACACCAGAACATAGCCTCACAAAGGCAGAATAAGTGCAGGGAACTTGGCCTGCCACAGGACGTGGCACAGATGAAGGCTTCCTGTCAAATCAGAGCACTGGGGAGAGAGAGAGCCTGGGGTACAAAGAGGCCTTTTTCTCCTTACCTTCAGAGCCTGCCCACACTCATCCTCACTAATTGGCCCAGATGGAGTTGTTTGTTACATAGCTGTACAGGAGTGAGGCCCTTAGTCTGCCTGTTCAGACAATGTGAGAGATTTCTTCCAGCAGGCCTGGGGTGCAGAGAAACCCTCAAACTACACTGGGCCCAGTGAGGGGAGCCGCAGAACATACATTGTCATGAAAGCCATCTCTGTGCTATGAAATCATTGTATTGAAAACAACTTTCCTAGCTTGGTGCCATTCACAAATGCTACTCTGGAGTTTCACCTATAGGAATGCATCCATACATACACAAAGACATGGAGGTACAGGCTCTTTTGGTGGGGCAGGTCCTGGGGTTGAACTATGAGCCTAGGGGTTGTCCCTGAGCTCCTTTTGCTCCAGGGTAGCTCATTACCCTTGAATCACAGTCCCACTTCTGGGTTTTTCTGTGATTTCTTAGAAATAAGCATGTCAAGGACTCTCTTAACTGGGCTGGATTCAAACTGATAATCTCTACATCTCATCGTCTGAGGAGCTGGGATTATAGTCAGCAGACACTGGCACCTGCCTTTCTTTTCTTCTTCATTTTTTAATCTGGACAATCTGACTTCTTCACAGGGTCATTCCAATGGTTTGAATTTATAAGTAAACTGCCCAATGTTCTTTATTGCTGCTTTCTCTGAGAAGGATTCGCTATCCTCATCTTCCCCTCTGCTAACAGGTTAGAAGCCAAAAGTGAAAAATGAGTGTCATAGGATTTGGGAGCTAAGATTCACAGTTCATGCCAGCTCTGTCACTTAGCTTTGAGCTGCAGTGAATTTACTGTCTCCGGATAAGAGGACCAAAAGCTGAAGTGATCCTTACACTGTCTTCATTGGTCTTTTTGCCTATAAAATGATGTAATAGTTATGAGTGTTATGTGTCTCCTACCTTAAATATCTAGAACACACTAGAAAACCAGAAGTGGAGCAGTGGCCCAGATAGTAGAGCTCCAGCTGTGAGAGAGCCGAGCAGGAAATACAGGCCCGACCAGGCAAGCCTGGGTGGTCCTTATATCCAATTAATGACCAGATGGCTGGAAGTGGAGCTGTGGCAGTGGTATAGCCTCAGCCTTGAGCAAAACATCTGAGGAATACATGAGGCCCTGACTTTAGGCCCTGGGATGGCCATAAAAATTCAGAAAGAGAAGGTCATGTTATGTATTAGTGCTCTACCTACTTATGTGTGCATATTACCTCCCTGAGGGCAAACAGATCATATACAATGCTTCTGTTTTTATTTACTGATTCATTTTTCAGATATGCTTGTTGCACATACCACATCATTCTCTTCATTTCAGGCCCATCACTTTTCTCTTCTAGAGTGCCAGGCTTGTGTCCTTATATGATGCACTTAAACTCTCAGGAGCCTTTATTTATATTTTATTATGAGGCCAAGGACGGTACAGTCACAAATCAGGTAGGGGAAAAGGTTAGGTTTCGTAGAAATAACCGGTATTCAGAAAATTAAACTTGGAGATGTAAGATGGTAGCATACTTATGTAAAAACTTCCACTAAGAAAAAGATGAGGGGGCTGGGAATGTGGATTAGTGAGAGAGTGCTTGCGTAGCATGCAAGAAGCCCTGGGTTTGATTCCTCAGTAGCACACACACAAAAAACACCAGAATTCATGATGTGACTCATGTAGAAGAGTGCTAGAGACAGTGCCCAGGCCTTGAGTTCAACCCAAAAACTGGCAAACAGATAGCTAGTTGGGTTGGTAGGTATGTAGGTAGAGAGATGGATGGATAGATAGATAGATAGATAGATAGATAGATAGATAGATAGATAGATAGATAGATAGATAGATAGATAGATAGATAGATAGATAGATAGATAGATAGATAGATGGATAGATAGTAGATAGATGGATAGATAGACAGATAAAAAGATGATAGATGAATATAGTTTTGGACTTCAGGAGGAAAGAAGGGAACAATTCCCAGTCATGAGGTCTTCTGAAGTGTGCCAGGACTCCAGCATCACCTTCACACAAACACAGAGCAGGAAGACTGTCTCTATCCCACTTCTCAGGCAGCCAAAGACACCAAAGCAAAGAGGGCAGAGCCAGGTTCTAACTCAGGTGCTTGGAGTCAGTAGAGAAAGGGCCCTGCCTCTCCTTGACTGGGTATTTGCATTAAGTACGTGGAGAATGAAGGAAGGAGAATGGATTGGCAGAGTAGAAGAAGGGCCTTCAAATCTGCCAGATAGACAATCAAAAACCCACTCGCTAAGATCAGAGAGCAGGGTTTTTGTATTCTGTTCCTCCCCTCTCCCCCAATAAATTGGCTCTCTATTGTTAACCTAAAGATAGCCCGAGGCTCCCTTCACCTGAGGGAGGAAGGATAATTAGTCATTGTTTGAAGAGACTGAGAAAAGCCTGACCCTGGCGTAACTCTAACAAATGTTTCAGGTTTCCCATCATTGCTGGTGTGCCTGGAATGAATGAAGTGTTTTTGCAGCTCACTTCCCTGTTGAGTGTGTACAATCTGCCTCCTAATCCTGAGGTAAACTTTTTCCTGTCCTTCAAATACAGTGTTACACTGGAGTTCTTCCTGCTAACAAGGCTAAGGCTTGGATCCTGAGAATTTCATTTGAACCCAGGATGGGTAAATAATGTTTCTTTCCTGCTTCTATAGCTCAAGAAGTCTAAGAACATTTAGAGTACAAGTAACTTATCACCAAGGAAAACCCAGGAAGCTCTTGAACGTCTGACCTTTCAGCAGTGGAAGAGTGTCATAGACTTTCCCTCCCTGGTTGGCTTCACTCTGTTATCCTCAGACCTCAGCCTCCTGAGCTAGGGTGACACTCATGAGCTATTGGTTCTCTGCTAGGTTCAGAACTGTAATGAGATTGACAATACAAGTCAAATGCTTATCACAAAGGGCTTGTGGAGCATATTAAGCCTTTTAACATTGGACCTTTCAGAACCCTTAGGACATAAGGTTATAATGCTAGAGCCTGAAAGTCTGTTCATATGGATGAGCTACACTTGAACCTTGAGCTCTGACTCAAATTCTGGTGTACATCAGGATTCATTTTCCAGAGAATGTTCTCCTAATTATCAGATAGGAAAAGTACTTTGATTAACCCTCAATTTTTCCAGTTGTGTGTCTTGAACTCAAGACACACTTCTTGAGCACTTCAGCACAAGGCGAACACTCTACCACTTGAGCCACAGCACCACATGGGGTCTTTTGGTGGTTCATTGAAGGTAAGAGGCTAACAGGCTTTCCTTGCCTAGGTTGTCTTTGAACTGTGGTATTCAGATCTCAGCCTGCTGAGAAGCTAGTGTTCCAGTTGTGAGCCACTGGCATCTGGCCAATAGTTTTTGACAGGTCTGGGACTTTATCTTAGGGCCTTGGTACTGTCTCTGAGCTTCTTTTTCTCAAGACTACCACTCTACCACTTGAGCCACTCCACAGCTTCTGGCTTTTTCTTTGTATGTGGCACTGATGATTCAAATTCTGGCATTCATGCATGCTGAGCAAGTTCTCTACAACTAAGCCACATTTCTAGCCCCACCCTTACAATTTTATCCCTTAACTTGCCTATCCTCAAGAAAAGGTTTCTGAGTATAAATCATTTAAAGAAATCTCTATAGGAAGGTGTCCAAAGACACAGAAGACAAAGCTCATACTTGGGAGACACTCTAAATATGTGAAGACCATGACAATGCTACCATTTAATTATGTATCATATTTCAACACAAAAAAGTATTAATGAAAAATGAGTCAATGTCCTATATTATTAAATTTTTCCTGTATAATATTTTTATTGTGAAAATACTGTGCAGAGGGGTTACAATTGCATGGGCAAAATAATGAGTACATTTCTTATCAAGCATTGTAGCCTCCTCCTTTGTTTCCCCTTCCCATCCTTTCCCATCCTCCCCCCTGCCCCCCTACTAAGTCCTCCCTCCCCACCAAAGTTGTAAAGTTTGTTTTCAACATAACGACTTGTACATCTCATTGTTGCAGTGGGTCCACCTGTATCCTTATTTAAACGATTTGTTTTTTCCTTTCCCCTCCACAAATTACACTGACATCAAATACAGTGAAAGCAGGGTTTATACCGTGGGGAGGGACATACAAAGCAACAAAGAAATAATCTTATAAATGTGTTAGAAACAATAGCATGAAAGAAAAAAAAAACATTTGAACACATATCTTAGGGTTCATTTCCCTAACATCAACTTATCTGATCTTTTCTGCTTGACTCAGATATATACTAATTATTGCAAATAAGGGAAACCATGGGACCTATGCTTCTTTGGGCCTGGCTTACTTCACTTAATATAATTTTTCCAAGTCTTTCTATTTCCTAACAAATGGGGCAATGTCATTCTTTCTGATGGAGGCATAGAATTAAATTGTGCATATGTACTACATTTTATTGATCCATTCATCTACTGAGGGGCATCTGGGCTGATTCAATACCATAGCTATGGTAAATAATGCAGCAATAAACATAGTCGTGCTGGTAGCTTTATTGTGGTCTTGTTTTGAACAATTGGGTAAATGCCCCAAAGTGGGATTGCTGGGTCAGAGGTGAGTTCTATGTGTCTTTTGATGAAACTCAATACTGCTTTCCAAAGAGGTTGAACAAGTTCACAATCCCACCAACAGTGCAGTAAGATTCCCTTCTGTCCACATCCCCTCCAGCATCTGTTGTTATTAGAGTTCTTGATTATTGCCATTCTAACTGGGGTAAGGTGGTATCTCAATGTTATTTTGATGTGCATTTCTTTAATGGCTAGGGAGGTTGAGCATTTTTTCATGTGTCTATTGGCCATCCTTCTTTCCTCTTCAGAGAAGTTTCTCTTTAAGTCTTTAACCCACTTATTTATTGGGCAGTTGTTTTTTTCAAGATTTGTTGTTGGGGTATTTAATTTTTTGAGTTCCAGGTACATTTTAGATATGAGACCCTTGTCTGTTGTATGGCTAGTGAAGATCTTCTCCCAATCCGTGGGCTTCCTATTAATCTTGTTTGCTATGTTCTTTGCCATGCAGAAGCTCTGCAATTTCATGCGACCCCATTTGTCCAAACTTTCTTTGATTTGTGGTGTTTCTGGGTCTTTATTAAGAAAATTTCGCCCTGTGCCAAGGAGACCTAAGGTTTCTCCTATTCCATCCTGTAATGCTTTCAGAGTGTCTGCTTTGACTCCGAGGTCTTTGATTTATTCGGAGTTGATTCTGGTGCAGGGTGATATATAAGGATCTAGCTTTAGTTTTCTACAAGTAGTTAACCAGTTTTGCCAGCACCATTTACTGAAGAGGCTGTCTTTCTTCCAATCTATTTTTTTAGCTCCCTTATCAAAGATTAGATGGCTATAGGTCTATGCATTCATTCTGGGTTTTCAATTCTATTCCATTGGTCTTGAGGTCTCTTCTTGTGCAAGTACCAAGCTGTTTTGATTACTATGGCTTTATAGTAGAGTTTGAAATTTGGTATTGATATTCTCCCAGCACTGTTCTTTCTGTTGAGAATTGTTTTTGCCATTCGGGGACTTTAATTATTCCATATGAATTTTTGGATTGCGTCTTCCATTTCCTTGAAGAATGAGGTTGGAATATTGATAGGTATCGCATTGAATTTGTAGATAGCCTTGGGAAGTATTGCCATTTTCACGATGTTGATCTTCCCAATCCAGGAACATGGGAGTTTTTTGCCACTTTCTAAGTTCTGTTTTGATTTCCTTTTTGAGGTTTTTAAATTTTTCATCATAGAGTTCCTTCACTTCTTTGGTTAAGTTAATTCCTAAGTATTTTATTTTTTGAGTGGCTATTATGAATGGAGTTGCTTTCCTAATTTCAGCCACACTTTTCTCATTGTTGGCATACAGAAAAGCCATTGATTTTTGAGGGTTACTTTTGAATCAACTTGAGTAATTTAAGAGTGGAGTCTGTGGGATTCTTTAAATACAAGATCATGTCATCTGCAACGAAGTAGTTTTACTTCTTTCCCTATTTTGATCCACTTTATGTTTGCATCTTGTCTTATTGCTGTAGCTAATCATTCTTATACTAGATTGAAGAAAAGTGGAGAGAGTGGACATCCTTGTCTCATTCCTGAGCTAAGAGAAAATGGCTTTTTCACCATTAACTATAATGCTGGCTGTAGGTTTGTCATATACAGCCTTTATTGTGTTGAGGAATGTTCCATGAATTCCTAATTTTTCCAGAACTTTCATCATAAAGTGGTGTTGAATGTTGTCAAATGCTTTTTCTGCTTCTATTGAAATAACCATGTGGTTCTTATCCGTGCTCCTGTTGATGTGATGAATTGTACTAATTGATATCCGTATATTGAACCAGCTTTGCATCTCTGAAATGAATCCTGTTTGATCTTGGTTTATGATTTTTTCAATAAATTGTTGAAGTCGATTGGCCAGAATTTTGTTGAGAAGTTTTTCATGAATTTTCATCCAAGAAATGGGTCTATACTTCTCTTTCTTTGATGAGTCCCTGCCTGGTTTTGGATGAGGGTTATGATAACTTCATAGAATGAGTTCGGTAGTGAACTTTCTCTTTCAATTTCATTGAAGAGTTGGAGGAGTATTGGTGTGCGCTCTGCTTTTAATGCCTTGTAGAATTCTGCTGTTAATCCATCTGGTCCTGGGCTTTTCTTAGATGGGAGATGTCTTATTTCTGTTTCTATTTCAATGCTTGATATGATCTTGTTAAAATGGTTTAACTCATCTTGGTTTAGTTTTGGAATGTCAGTATTTGCTAGGAAAAGGTCCATTTCTGCCAAGTTCTCAAACTTATTAGCATAAAGTTTTGAGAAGTATTTCCTTATAATGTTTTGAATCTTAGTTGTTCTGTGGTGATGTTTCCATTCTCATTCTGAGTTTATTTATTTGGGTGTGTTCTCTTCTTTTTCTGGTAAGATTTGCTAAGGGTCTGTCAATTTTGTTAATTTTTTCGAAGAACCAACTCGGTTTTTTTTATTCTTTCTATGGTTTGTTTGGATTCTAATTCATTTAATTCTGATTTAAATTCAATGATTTCTTTCCATCAACTGGACTGCAGTTTTTCTTGCTGCTCTTTTTCAAGGAGGCTCAGATATCTCATTAAATTGTTGGTTTCAGATCTCTCTAATTTGTTGATGTAGGAACTTAAAGCTATAAACTTTCCTCTGAGTACTGCCTTTGATGTGTCTCAGAGGAGCTGGTAATTTGTGTGCTCATTTTTGTTGAATATCATGAACTTTTGCATTTCCTTTCTAATCTCTTCCATGACCCACTCGTGATTCAGTAGTGTGTTGTTCAGCCTCCATGTGTTACAGGACTTTCTTTGATGGCTTTTGGTGTTGAGTTCTAATTTTATTCCCTTGTGGTCTGAGAGAATGCAAGGAATAACTTCAATGTTTCTGAATTTGGACACGGTTGCTTTGTGGCCTAAAATGTGGTCTATTTTGGAAAATGTTCCATGTGCTGCTGAGAAAAACGTGTATTCTGATGCTGCTGGGTGAAATATTTGGTAAATGTCTAATAAATCTATTTGATCTATGCAGGTGGTTAGATCTGCGGTTTCTCTGTTGAGTTTTTGCCAAGTTGATCTATCTAGTGAAGAAAGTGGTGTGTTAAAGTCCCCAACAATTAATGTCTTTGGATCTATGTGGGATTTGATTGAAAGTAGTGTTTCTTGTATAAATTTTTATGCTTCGTTATTTGGGGAATAGATATTTAGAATTGTAATATCCTCCTGAAGGAGAGATCCCTTAATAAGTATGTAGTGACCTTCTTTATCTCTTCTCACTAATTTTAATTCGAAGTCTATTTTATCTGATATTAGGATTGTAACTCCTGCCTGTTTATGGGGGCCGTTTGCTATGTAGATTTTGTTCCAGCCTTTCACATTGAAAATGTATTTGTTTTTTTTGGGCAAAATGTGAATCCTGAAGGCAGCTGATAGAAAGATCTTGCTTTTTAATCCAACTAGACAGTCTATGTCGCTTAATTGGAGAGTTAAGTCCGTCAATGTTGAGAGATAGAACTGAGAAGTGTTTGGGAGTTCCTGCTTTTTATCCACCTTCTTGGGGATTGTGGCAACTGGGTTCTTTCTATGGTTCTTGGATTCTCAATTTGGCTGCGGTTTCTTCACCTTTTTGTGGTCTTGTTTGTTTTCTATGTGTAAGACATCTTTAAGAATCATTTGTAGGGCTGGTTTGGTGGAGATAAATTATTTCTATTTTTCTTTGCTATGGAAAGTTTTTATTTGACCTTTGGTTATGAAGGAGAGTTTAGCTGGGTACAATATACATGGTTGATAGTTGTTTGTGTTTACGGCATGGCATACATCATTCCAGGCTCTTCTTGCTTTAACCGTCTCTGCTGAGAAATCTGAAGTGATTCTAATTGGTTTCCCTTTATAAGTGATTGATCTTTTCTCCTTGAGAGCTTTAAGGATGTTTTCCTTGGTCTGAATTGATCCTGTGAGGATTATAATGAGATGCTGGGTTGTCCTGTTCTGGTCTGGTCTATTTGGAGTTCTAAAAGCTTCTTCTATCTGAATAGGCCTATCTTTTTTCATGTTTGGGAAATTCTCTGCTAGGATCCTGTTAAATTTCCCAGACCATTAACTTCTGTCTCTAGGTGCTCCTCTACACTAATTATCCTCAGATTAAGCCTTCTCATGGTGTCTTCAAAATGTTGAATAGATCTATCCTATTTCTTGGATTTGTCTTAGATGGTTTTATGTTCTTTCTCTATAATGTCTAGGCTGTCTTCAATCCCCGAGATTCGATCTTCTTCATGGTCTAACCTACTATCAAGACTTTCTACTTTGCTTTTATTTCTTTTCCTTCTAGTTGGCTGGCTTTGATTACTTCAAATTCTTTGTTGGAGCTTTGTTTTAGATCTTGTGTGAACTGCTTTATTTCCTTAATTTGGTTTTCAGTGTTTATTTTCAAATCACTTAGTTAATTGGTTATGGTTTCCTTGGACTGTCATTCCTTCTTTGGGTTCCATTCAACATTCCCATTGCGGTCTCCCTGACTTCTTTCAACTTTCTCTTTATGGATTCCATGAATTCCTTTAGCGATCTTTGTGTATTCTCATCCTGCTCTCTCATTCCCTGTATTACTCTTTGATTAGCTTCCTCACGTTCATGCAATTCCTTTAGTTCTCTTTGAGTGTTCTCAGCCCTGCCCATTTGGGATGAAAGTAACACCAGTTTTGTGCTAGAACACTATCTTAAGTCAAGCACCAACCAAAGTCTGTAGTTGCACAGTCAAAATCTGCAGATACAAAAAAATCTAGTTCAACAGCTATATCTATTCAACATCCAACAACTATGTATTAATGGGTTATGAACTGCAAAGAAGAATTTGGCAAACCAGAAATTATTAGGATTATGGAAAGATGTGGGTAAAAATAGGATTAGAGGGATGTGGGCAGGCAGAGGGAAGGTTAACTTAACTAAGTACTAATCTCAAATTGGGAAATAGGTTGGATAGAATGATAGTACAGAGAGAAAAAAAGAAGAAAGAGAAAAAAAGAGACAAGAAAAAATAGAAAAACAAAATTTAAAAGTTAAAAAGTGAAACACTTAAAAACAAAAATTATGCAAATTTAAAAACATAATATTCAGAGAAGAACATGGATAGGATAAGAGAAGGGTAGGGATAGAAAGGAGATGTGAAAAACTTAAAAATTAAAATGCTTATATTATATAAGTATAAAGAGGTAGTACTGCTATTAAGGAATTTAAGTCTAAGAGGTTTTGAATTGAGTAATAAATTTCTGCATTAAATGTGTGCACAATGGGATATAAGGTCTAATAATTGACTACGGGTATATCTGAGGATGAGCAGAACATCAATTAAGTCACGCAAAGAAGAATGAAAGAGAAGAAAAGGTGAAAAGAATGAGAAGGAAAGAAAAAAACGGATCAAAGGGTCAATAAAGCTAAACAAAAAAAAAAATTTAAAAAGAAAAAGAAAAAAAAGAAAAAAAAGCACACACACATATACCCCTAAAATAAAAATTATAAGAGGAAGAAAATGTTAATAGAAAACAAATTTTTTAAGTTAAAAATAAAAAACAGTTTTGGAAAAAATTTCTTTATAAACGGTACAAAAAAAGAGTTCTTTGAGTTTTTTGGGTGGAATGGGAAGATCCTGTATCTCCCTTGTGTCCATAACCAGTCTCTAGTTGGAGTCTCTTGTCTGCTTGTGGTGTTTGATTTTCCTGTGGCTTGGTTGGTGTCTTAAGTCAGTTTGTTTGAGCAAGCAGAAAAATGCTCTGCTTTACCCAGGATTTTGTGATCCTCCTACCAGGCTAGTTCAATGAGAGGGAGAGCTTATTTGAGTATCACAGAAGAGGGAGATGGCTGTTTTCTCTAGTTTGGAGATGCTGTGATGAGGCTATGTTCTGGGTAGAGTTGAGACCTTTCAGCAAACATTAGCTTTTCCCTGAGGGTCTAGCTTCTGAGACACTAACAGAGCCTGCCTGGAGCCATTCTCAGGGTTTATGTTTAATGAATTTCAATTGATTGTCAAGGCTGCTGTAGAGAGGGGAAGCCTCTGTCTCTGTTTACCCAGTGAAGAAAGACACTCCTGGGGCTGGTGGCCCAGGCTCGGTGACTTTTCCCTGGGTTGAGCTGAGCCTGGCAGGTCAGGTTAGGTTCCTGTGACCTGCTTAATGACTCTTTTGTTTTCTTCCAAGGCCTGAGTTGGAGCTAGCTGCTCAGCCAGCCCTTTGTCATTATCAAAGATGGAGATCTCCCATAGTGGGGGGGGAGGGGTGGCCTTCCCTCCTCTGCTCCCTGAGAGGATGTCAGGCTTCTACTCAAGCGGGAGTCTTGGTTCCTGGGTCGTCTCTGGTCTATGAACTGCAGGATGATGATGTGTGCTCCTTGTCAGTTCTTGCTGGTGTTGAGTAGAATCCACTCACTGGCCGCGTCTGGCACCTTTGTCCTGGACTCTCTGTGTTCCAGGTATGGCATCTATGGCTGCTGCCAACACTGCTGCCACTGCCACTGCCACTGCCGCCACCGCTGCAGCCACAGCTGTTGGCAAGTGCTCAGATCTGTCTCCTTGCCTGGATTTTCCCTCTGTAGCCTAACACTCTTTACTGTGATGGCACACTTTGTGTGATTCTCTGGCTTAGGACTGTTCATTGGAGCACTAAAACTGCTTTCTATGGGAGAGCTTGTTTAGCCCCCAGCTTCTCCTCCACCATCTTCCCGGAACTCAGTCCTATATTATTGTGTATAATTTTATAATAGATGTACAACATATATTAAATATTATGTGTATAAAAATACTAAATAGGGGCTGGGAAGGTAGCTCACTGGTAGAGTGCTTGCCTTGCATGCATGAGGTCCTGCGTTCAATTCCTCAGCACCATATAAGCAGAAAAAAAGCCAGAAGCGGAATTGTGGCACAAGTGGTAGAGCGCTAGCCTTGAGCTGAAGATCTGAGGGACAGTGCCGAGGCCCAGAGTTCAGGCCCACGACTGGACGTTCCCCCCAAAAAATACTAAATACAATAGACAATAAGTAAATGAATCTGAGAAGCATGATATATATATATATATATATATATATATATATATATATATATATATCTCCAGATAGAACTGTATTTGCCATTTTATATTAGACCTGCTTGAAGAATGCAGCTGCTATTCTACAGGCCCTCGAGCCCCAGACACTCCAGGATCTGGAGCTGAAGTTAACACATTCCAGACCCCCACCAGGGCCTGGGATCAGAGATAGTGGCTATCTGGCAACCACTTCCCCCGCGCAGGGATCAGAGACAGTGGCCATTTGGCAACCACTTCCACCCAGGCCTGGGATCAGAGATAGTGGCCATTTGGCTTAGTCTGCTAGCCCAATCAATTATCAGACCCAGCCTTTTTCTTGCTTTGTATCGTGCCAATCATCTGCTAGAATTATGATTTAAATTTCCCACGTGGTGTATTGATTCGTTGCCAATACATACTGAGGCATTACCCCTACCAAAGAACATATAAAAAGTGCTGTTACCCTGTGCTGGGGGCCTCTCTCTGCACTCGGACATCAGTGCACAGAGGGGTCTGTGCTCGAGCTCGTCAATAAATGACTCATTGCTGCTTGCATTGATCTTTGGTCCCTGGTGGTCTTTTCGGGTGCTCCAAGTCTCTGGGCATTACAAATCAAGTAAAAACTAAAATAAATACAAAATCAATAATAAAAATCATAATATGCTATAAACATACATAAGAAAATATATATCATATATTACACATATATAGAAATATTTTTCCATTGCAGGGCCTTCATTCAGACCCTGGTAATTCTAACCTGAATTTCTTTTCCTCAAGGACAGTGAGCTTTGCTTTCACCCACAGTGCAAAAGAGTTATCTGGATGGTGAGATCCAATCCCAGCACTGAAGGAAATACTGGCTCCATTTCCAAGACAGTGACTTAATTCACTTTAATGGAAGCAGCTATGTTTATTCAGTTCCATACTGAACATTAAAATAAAATCAGTGTGGAATTTTGTACATCTATTCAGACCTCTTTCCCTTACCCCCAAACTGCTTCTCTGAGCACGACATTTTTCATTTTTTATTGTAAAAATGTTGTACAGAGAGGTTATAGTTAAATGAGCAAGATAATGATTATATTTCCGATTGAGGATTGTAGCCTCCTCCTTTGTGTACCACCTACCATCCCCCCCCCCCCATCTGGACATCTACTCCCCCTGCCGAGCTCAGTGACTTAATTTTTATTTTTGGCTTTGCACCGGGTTTAAATTCAAGAAGTGGCAACTCTGCCCTTTCGTGCACACTGCTACAGATTTACTGAGACCTGAGTTCAAATCCCAGGCTAGGAAATAACACTGGCAGAAATTCCAAGCCAGGGAGCTTTCTTCCTTTTTTAATTTAGTTAAATAATTAATTTAAAGTTATTCTTTATTTTGCCAACAGGGGGCTTGGACTCAGGTCGTGGCAACTCTGCCTCAGTTTCGATTGCCCTAGGCTGGAGTGTAACTTCTGGACCCATAGCCGATCTTGGGATCCTAGGCCCACAGGGCTTGCAGGAAGAAAAAAAAAAGTAGCATAGAAAAACAGTGGTGAGCTGCAGAGGGCTGGGGGTTTTACATTTTTTTCTTTGCACAGTGACTATCCTGGGTCTGAATGACACGGTTGCAAAGTGGACCTGACCTGCCATTGCTGAAGGCTGGCGGGCTATCAGGGAAGCCATAGGCCTACCTGTCAACATAGGCCCTGGGTTCAAATCCCAGTCCTGACACCTACCAATGGCAGAAGATCACAAGAGACTCGTTCCTATGCATAGGAATACCAATTGAAAGAGTAGTTCATGTTTCTGTCTAGTCTAAAATTGGATGCAATAATCCTAGCAAGCTGATTGATCCTCATTAATAGTTTATTAAGCATGAAAAGAATAATATTACTTCAATGGTGGTATAAAACATGCCTAAGAGTTGGTAGGAATGTACTAGGTGTTATTCAATCATAGATAGACAGCTTTGGTGCTCTTTACCAATATAAATTTATTTGTATAGCACCATCTGCCTATACATGTATCACTGTTTTGGCCAAACCTGGGGCTCAATCTCAGCACCTGGGAACCACCTAACAGCTTCATTGGCTAGAGGCTGCCATGCTCACACTCATCCATTCATGAATTGGGCCTGCTAGGCCTTGAGTTCATATCCTAGCACTGCCAAAAATTTAATCTTGGAGTAAGAAACCGAGTGTGACACATGATTTCTTTTTCTGGGAGAGTCCTGGGGGTCAGATATGATGGAGAACATATCTACAATTCTATATGTTATGTGATAGGATGTAAACAATGTAATAAATGGTAAAGGTGTCATCCGAGTCAATAAAATAATTGGTAAATAAATGAATAAAACAAGACATAAAATGAATAACCACATCAAACACAATATGGACTGAATATCTGTATGGAAATATAAATTCTGTCTTTAAAATGGATATAAGGAGTATGTTTTCCAGGCTTGAGACTTGAATTTGGGCCTAGGGAACAGGCCTGACTTTTTTGTCTTCAAGCATGGTCACATTCCCATCCCTCACAGTGCTGCATATTTACCCAGACCTTGAATACAAATCCTTGGCCTGGCAGAAAAAATGGCACAAATTGCGAACCAGGGAGCTAAATATTTCTTTTTCAAATGTGGGCGTTTGAAGAAGCCATAGTCCCTTATAGCAACATAAGCCTACAGTTCGAATCCCGGTCATGCCACTTCTGGATGGTGGGAGATCTTAAAAGACTCATTCCCATTCACAGGAATAACGATGGAATGTTACCAATGTCACAGTTGAATAAGTTGCTCATGAAAGATTCTTGAATAAAATTAGACTTCATGATTTCAGTCAGCTGATTGATTTTATTTAATTATCTTATGAAGCATTAAAAGAATACTATTTCTCACAGGGATGCAATAATTTCAGGACACTGATTTACTTAATAGTTTATTAAGGATGAAAATAATAACATTAATTACATGGAGGCATAATAAATACCTAAGAATTGGTAGGAATGTAGTCTTTATAACTGAATAATGGATAGACATACTGACACTCTATAAAGATATATATTTATTAGCATACTACCATCTAGGTGTCACTCTGTTCTTATTTTTTCAAAACCTGGGGCTCGAGTTAAGGTCCTAGGAACTGCCTGTCAATTCAATTTGCCCCAGGATGGTGTGTTGACACTCACCCATTCATGAATTTGGCCTTGTAGGCCGTGAGTTCAGATGCCAGCACTCCCACAAAATGAATCGTGGAGTAAGAAGCTGATGGTGACAAATGTTTTCCTTTCCTGTGAAAATCCTGGGTGTCAGGTATAAGTGTAATATATATGCAGACCTATATCCTATGTAATCAATGTTCTATGTGCCATAATAATCAATAAAATAAACAGTCACTACATGAATGAAAGAAAACATAAAATGAATAACTACACTGAAAGCAATATGGAGTCAACATATGTATGTAAACATAAATCACATATTTAAAATGTACATGAATAGGATGTTTTCTAGTGCTGGGGATCGATTTTAGACCTGAGGTGTACACATGAATTTCTTGACTTCAAGGAGGCCAGCTTCCCCATTCCACACAGTGCAACAGAGTTACCCAGACTAAGAGTTCCAATCTCAGTCCTGGCAGAAAAAAATGGCACCTTTATACTATGTGAGGCCTAATTCTTAGGTATTTCATTATGCCTCCATTTAATGAATGTGATTGTTTAAATGCTTCATAAAATATTGAATAAAATGATCAGTGTTCTATAATAAAATTGTGTATAATTTTATCCTTCAAGAACTGCCCATTCAGTCATAACATACATCACATTCCATTGGTATTCGTATAGATAGGAATGAATTTCTAAGGCTCTCCTGCCATTTGGAAGTGGCAGGATCAGGATTCAAACTGTGGGCTCCAGCTCCCACCACTTAAACCTGAGGATAGGGAACTCACTGGTCTGTCCAAGAACAGCAAGATCAATGATTAAGCAGGAACTAGTGGCTCTCAGCAGTCCTCCTTGATATTTACAAGGCTGTGATAGGAGGATCATGGTCAAATTCACCCTAGGCAGGAAAGTCCTTGAGACCCCATCAGAGACAGTACCCAAGCCCTGAGCTCAAGGCCCTCAACCAAAAACCCCAGAAAGACACCCCTTGCCTGCAAGAGATGGTGAAGTAGTGGAGGTGCTGTGGTTGGGAGACCAGGTGCTGGCCTCAATGTACAGATATTTCTAAGATCTCCCCAGGTTTGCCCGAGTGTGAAATTACAGCAGGGTGGGCGTTGCCTTACCAAGAACTCCAGAGGTTGTGGCCTGTCTTAGTCAGGGAGTGAGGTGAATGTGAGCAAGGGTGGGAGGGTAGTGTCAATTTTATTCTCTCCATCCATGGAAGTATGGTTTTGGATGCTGGTGTCAAAGTCTGAAGTGAAGGATTGCATGTGATTTGTAGCCTGACAAGTTGGGTTTCCCCTGGGTATAAGAAGGTAACTGAAGCCAGGTGCTGCCAGTGGCTCACAATTGTAATCCTAGCTACTCAGGAGACTGAGATCTGAGGATCGCGGATCAAAGCCAGCTGAGGCTGGCTTTGAACCACCAGATAACTGGAAGTGGTCCTATGGCTCCAGTGGTAGAGCGCGCACCTTCAGCTGAAGAGCTAAAGGACTGTGTGAAGGCCCAAAGTTCAAACCCCATGACCAACAACCAAAAATAAGGTAGCTGAATTTCCTGCATAGCAGTGTGTACAGTAGGAAATGCCATGCTGTATTATTAGCCATTCCAGACATATGAGAGGCTCTGAGTTTTTCTACAGTTGGTCTGAGAATGTTAGTGCTATCTTCTCGGGGGTTGGGATGTTCAGGTGCTCAGGGACTGCTGAGGCCTTGGGCTACCCCTGTGTGTGTGTGTGTGTGTGTGTGTGTGTGTGTGTGTGTGTGTGTGTGTGTGTGTGTGTGTGTATTTTTCCCTCATCTTTCTCTGTCCCCTTCCTGGGCGCCTGTCTGCCTCTTCCTGACTTCAGAGGGAGCCCCTCCTCCATGGCACCCTGCCTTTATCCCCCTATTTGGGTCTATAATGAGTCCTAAATTGCCAGAGACCTGTATATTCTAGCTTTTTGTTGGGGCCCAAGTCTGTCTGTCCATAACTTTGGCCGCCTCCAGAGGATTCTGGGTCAGCAGGGCCAGCTGGCATAGGTTCTCCCCTGCCCCTGGAGGGGAGGGGCTCAGTCATGCCATGTCCTTTCCATTTCCTCAGCTGGGCCTCTGGATGTATGTCCATCCTAGCAGGCTGGCAGTGGAGTGGGGGAAAGGTGGTTGCCAATGGCTCTGGCCAACTTCAGCCTGATTGATAGCTGACTGAAGGCTGTCCAAACAAGGAGGATCTGGGGCTACATGGAAGGTGAGGCCAACTTGTCTTGGAAGTATCCATTGGTGTGGGCCTCTTAGGTCCTTCTACACAATTCCAGATAACCATAATACAGTGGCACAGACTAAATTCCAGGGTCAGGGTAGAGGGGGTGAGAGACTGGTATGGCCAGTACCTCAATGTTCTGGGGCATTAGCCTTGACCAGGTTATGTCCCCCTTGTGTAAGTTCAATTCTTAACCCAGTGCT
This sequence comes from Dipodomys spectabilis, assembly GCF_019054845.1. Taxonomy (NCBI): domain Eukaryota; kingdom Metazoa; phylum Chordata; class Mammalia; order Rodentia; family Heteromyidae; genus Dipodomys; species Dipodomys spectabilis. The sequence continues at coordinate 956,232 of NW_024871119.1, read as the reverse complement.
AGCCACACACTGGCTACTTGTGGCAGTGCTGTGGAAGTGGCAGGAATGGAAGTGAGATCTAGGATGACCAAAATCTGCATTTATGGCCTGTGGGGTTGGGGATGGCAAAGGGTGTTTACTAAAAAATAAATCTCAGAGGGCTGGGAAGGTGGCTCAGTGGTAGAGCGCTTGCCTTGCATGTCTGAGGCCCTGGGTTCGATTCCTCAGCACCACATAAGCAAAAAGGAAAAAGCCGGAAGTGGCGCTGTGGCTCAAGTGGTAGAGTGCTAGCCTTGAGCTGAAGAGCTGAGGGACGGTGCCCAGGCCTAGAGTTCAGGCCCCACAACCGGAACCCCCCCCCCCCCAAAAAAAAATCTCAGAGCTGGAACTCAGGGCCTAGGCACTGTCCTTGAGCTAACACTCTATCACTTGAATCACAGCTCACCTTTCATCTTTTTTAGTAGTTTAGTGGAGAGAAGAGTCTCACGGACTTTCTTGCCTGGGCTGGCTTCAAGCTGCCATCCTAAGAGCTCAGCCTATTGAGTACTGGATTGCTGGTATGAGACACTGGCACCTGCTAAAGATGTTAGTGTGTGTGTGTGTGTGCGTGTGTGTGTGTGTGTGTGTGTGTGTGTGTGTGTTTACCTGTTTACCAGGGCTTGAACTCAGAGCCTAGGTGCTATCCTTTAGTTTGTTTGCACAAGGTTGGTGCTGTACCATGTGAACTAGGGTAGCTCCGCTTCCCAGCTTTTTGATGATTCATTGGAGATAAGATTCTACCCAGGCTAGCTTTGAATCTTGATTGATCCTCAGGTGTCAGCCGTGAGTAGCTAGGATTACAGGCATGAGCCACTGGCACCCAGCTGCAAGGATGTCTTTTCATAGCTCTTCTGTTCTAACAGCTGTCTATTTGCCCTGGCCTAGATCTCTGACTTCTACATCAGCTCATAGCAGCCCCTGACTGTGTGGAGAACATAAAGCTCAAACCTGATCCCATTTGTTTGTCCTCAGGGGAGGGTATGTTTTGTCTGAAGCCGAGGATGGAGGGGTAGCTGTACATGGGTGCTTGGCTGGGACAGAGAGGTACTCTGTTTTATCCAAGAAGGAAAGTGTGGCCAGTTAGATACTAATAGCTCATTCTCTCATATTCTTATCTCCTCAGAGGCTGAGATCTGAGGATTGCCATGCAGCGCAGCTAGAAAAGTCTGTGAGACTCTCTTCTGCAAATAACCACAGAAAGCTGGAAGAAAAGCTGTGGCTCAAGTGGTAGAGTGCTAGCCCTCAATGAAAAAACTCAGAGGGACAGAGCCCGGGCCTTGAATTCAAACCCCTGTACCAATATGTGCATGCACACATGCATGCACACACACACACACACACGCACACACACACACACACACACACACACACACACACCACAGGTGTTAATGATGAGCTGAGGTAGAACTGTGGGCAGTCCTGAGGCATAATCAAGGTAAACTCTCAAGGAAGATCAAGTTGTTTCTCCCTAAGTCCTTCTTGGGCTGAGGGGTCTGAGTCATGTCAGTAAGTTCCATGGAACCTGCCCCTCCATCCATGCACGGGGCCACAGGACCAAGGGAAGGACACTATGGATGCTCCTTTGTAGGTGGCCCACGATTGCAGACCTTCATCTGCCCAGAGCACTGGTGAGGAAAGCAGGGCTCCAAGCCCTGGGACACCAGGGGTAGTGACTGCTACAAGCAGCAGCCAGCCACCTGTGGATTCCTGAGCCTACAAGTCGTTCATGAGCCCAACTCAACACTTGTCAAAAGTGTGCCTGACAGATTCGCACTTTTGTGATACTTACGTGAGTGGGCATTACTTGCTGTGCCATCTTGCAGCTCATGCCCCTCCTGGCCCAGAACCCTGGTATGAGACATCGATTTACTGCTCAGATCCATACTGCACCCATGAGAGATGCCATTCTGATGACTCAACCAATGACCTCCGTGCCCCAAGGCTTGACCCTTCTCTGATACTGTGGCCTATTCTGTAGGAAAAGACCTCCAAAGAGGCTGCTCTGAAGACTGGTGGGACACCTAGACATTGGGAGACCCTCAGGGGCTCACTGGAAAGTACTCTGCCACAAAGTGAGGTCCAAGCAGGCCAGGTGTTGGTCATGGGGCTTGAACTCTGGGCCTGGACGCTGTCCCCCAGCTCTTCAGCTTACACTTCAGCCACAGCACCACTTCCAGTTTTCTGGAGGTTCCTTGGAGATCAGAGTCTCCTGGACTTTCTGGCCTGGGCTGGCTTTGAACCGCGATCCTCAAGTCTCAGCCTCCTGAGGATCTAGGAGGACAGGTGTGAGCCACGGGTGCTGGGCTGATCTGGTGTTTCACTTCAGTGGACTAGGAGCTCCTGAAAGTTTTCTTTACTTTTTTAGGTGCCAGTACTGGGGCTTGAATTCAGGGATCTGGGCTTTGGTCTCTTAACTTTTTCCCTCAATTCTGGCACTCTATCACTTGAGCCACAGCTCCATTTCTGGCTTTTGGTAGTTCATCGGCAAGAAGAGTCTCAGTAATTTTCTCCCTCTGATCTCAGTTTCCTGAGTAGCTAGGATTTACAGGGGTTGAGCCACTAGTGACATTAGGCTAGAAGCTTTTCTTTTTTTGGCGGGGGGGGGGGGGTCCAGTCATGGGGCCTGAACTCTGGGCCTGGGCGCTGTCCCTCAGAGCTCAAGGCTAGCACTCTACCACTTGAGCCACAGCGCCACTTCCAGCTTTTTTTCTTTTTTGCTTATGTGGTGCTGAGGAATCGAACCCAGAGCCTCAATCATGCAAGGCAAGTGCTCTACCACTGAGCCACCATCCCAGCCCCTAGAAGCTTTTCTTAAGCAAGTGTTCTTCCCTGCATTTGCCCTGACTCCTCCATGCAAAGGAGGCCTGAGGGTCAGCAGCTATGAAAAATAGGCTTCCAGCCACAGGATATGACTGGGGTCCATGGTGAAAAGACAAGCTAATCTTCCCCTTGGGCCCCATTCTGGGACCCCAACCTCTGCCCTACCTGTGACTCAAGTACAAACCTTGACACAGCCTTGAATGTCCTGCTAGACTTGTCTGAAGCCACAGAACCTTCATTCCATCCACACCATCTGCTCTAAACCACACCTCAGGACCGTTGCCCATGCTGGACCTTCTGCCTGAGGCTCTCTGTCCTCTTTCACATCTTAGAACTCCTGTGGAATTTTGGCACTGGTTATATCACCTTGTGGAGCAAGTCTTTCCTTCCAATCTCCCTCTCTTTTTTTTGTATTAAGTTTCTAGAGATGGAACTTGTGCGGGCTGACTGGCAAATGCTCTATCTTGATGTGTGTGTGAGGTTGTATGTGTGTGTGTGTGCATATGTGTGTCGTTCCTGGGGTTTGAATTCATGGCCTGGGTGCTATTCTATCCCTGAGCCTTTGTGCTTAAGGCTAGCACTCTACTACTTGAACCACAGGTCTACTTCTGGCTTTTTGGGTGTTTAATTGGAGAAAAGTGTCTCATATAGACTTTCCTGCTTGCAATTGTCATCCTCAGATCTCAGCCTCTTAAATATCTAAGATTACAAGGGTGACCCACCAGCACCTGCCCTCTACCCTACCTCTTACCTATAACCACACCCTCCTCTGAGTCCCAGAACAATATATCTCACCAGGCTGACTTTTTTTTTTGCCAGTCTTGGGGCTTGAACTCAGGGTCTGGGCATGTTCCTGAGCTTCTTTTGCTCAAGGCCAGCACTCTACCACTTAAGCCCCAGTGCCAGTTTTGGCTTTTTCTGTTTCTGTGGTACTGAGAAATAGAACCCAAGGCTTTGTGCATGCGTGCTATGTAAGCACTCTACCACTAAACCACATACACAACCCAAGGCTCACTACTAATGGGAGTTATGAGGGTGGGGTTTATTAGCTTACCCTTTTCGTTGTAGAAATCTCTGACTATTTCATATCTTTGTCAATATTTGGGACCAGCCTGTGACTTGGCAATGAGGAATGATAAATGAGTGATAGCCACCAGGCCCCGGAGGTCTAGGCTCACATCATACAGAGGGATAGAGAATATGAAGCCAGAACCTTCGACAACTCCGATAGCCTAGAAATGTGGTCTCCCTAAAGGCAGTGTCTGGCTTCTAGGTGTCCCAATGGGACACCTCAGCCAGAACATAAGGCTTCAATTCTTTAAATGGCAGAGAAGGATGCTTTGTTCAAGTCGCTGGCTCAGACTTAGTACTCTCTGAGGGCTTGTCCCAGCTTGCCCAGGTTGGGTGTCTGGGCATGGGCAACATGCTGAATGCTCATCATCCATACAAAGATACAAGGAGTTATTGCCTCCTCTTTTTTTTGGCAGGTCTGTGGTTGTACTATGAGACTAGGCTCTGTCCCTGAGTTCCTTTTGCTCAAGTGTAGTACTCTGCCCTTGAGCCACAGACCCATTCATGGTTTTTCTTTTTCATGTGACCTCTTAGAAAGAAGGGTATCATGGACTTTTTCACGCCGGCTGAATTCAAATTGGCATTCTCTACATCTCAGTCTTCAAAGGAGCTAGGATTACAGGCAGGAGCCACTGACACCTTGCTTTCTTTTATTCTTGTTCTTTTTTTTGAATCATAACAATCTGAAATCTTCACGGTGTCATACCAATGGTTGCATTCAAATTAAACTACTCAGGCTTGGAGTTTGAATGTAGGTCTGCCACCCACAAATGGAGGGAGATCCTGACAAACTCATTCCTGTTCATGTGAATGCTTATGGAATGTTATAAATGTAACAATTAAATGTGCAGTTGCTTCATGATTCTATTTTAGAATGCCACAGAATAATTATTGTATTTATATCTTCCATTCTAGCATCATGGTATGATTAAGGATATTGACTAATTTTTAATTAATGCTTTCATAAGTATTCAACCAAGGATACTTCATTAAATGGAAGCATAATTTAATAACTAATAATTGGTAATAATATATATATAATTTAATATCCTCACAGTCCCTCTCTCTCTATATATATATGTATATACATGTATATATGTATATAAATATGTATATATAAATATATATACATATATATCTCAATCTACACATCTATCAACATATATATGTATATTTGTATATATATATATATATATAAATATATATACATATGTCATCATACCTATGATCAAGCCACACTAGTCCCACATATATATATATATCTAAATATCTATCTATATATATATATGTAGTCCCATATAGTGGATTTGATTATAGGTCCTCAGAACTTCCTGGCAGCTCAGTTTCCAGAGGATGTTCTGCTAAGACTGTGACCCCGCTTATGGATTGGGCATTGTAGGCCATGAGTTGAAATCCCAGGATGGCCAAAAATTTATTCTTGTAGTAAGAAGCCAATTTTGACACATTGTTTTCCTTCTCTGCGAAAGTCCTTGGTCTCAGTATGATGTATAAAATATATTCTATGTGATATGATATAATAAAAAGAATGTTATATGTGTAATAATACTAAATAAATAAGGGTAATAAATGTCAACGCAGTAAGCCCATGTATGTAAATAGATCTCATATATGAACATTATTTTTTCCAGTGCTGAGGCTTCAATTCAGGCCCTAGGAAGTGGTCTGAATTTCTTGTCTTCAAGGACATTGAGCCATTCCCCTTCACACACAGTGTCACAGAGTTACCCAGACCCTGAGTTCAAATCCCATGCCTGCCAGAAAAATTGGGCAAATTCAAGCCAGGGTCTTTTATTATTATTATTATTATTATTATTGCCAAGTACAGGGCTTGAAGTCAGGTCTTGGCATCTCTGCCACTGCCAGCACTGGGATCCTAGGACCTGAGTTCAAATCTTGGGACAGGCAAAAAATATAAAAAATAAAAAGGAGGAGCATAACACTGAGAAGTTCAAGAAGGTAGTTTTACCTTTTTATTTCCTTTGTATTGTAACCATCCTGGGTCTAAATGCCAAGGCCCAGAAAGTGTACATGACCTTGTATTGCTGATGTTTGGCAGCTATTAAGGAAGCCATAGCCAAAACCGGCAAATTAGGTCTGGAGGTCGAATCCCAGGACTGCCACTAATGAATGGTGGGAGATTCTAAGAAACCCATTCCCATATGCATCCATAGGAATGGAATGTTATAAAAGTAACAATTAAATTAGTAGTTAGTGTGAGATTATATTACAAAATTATACACAATCATACTACATTGACTAATTTTCAATTAATATGTTATTATGCATTCAATCATGATACTTTAAAAAGGAACGAATTTAATTGCCAATAATCAGTAGTAATTTTCTATATGCAGCTACATAGTATAGACATCTCTCTCTTGTTGTATAAATATACATCCATTTATCTGTCAACCAGTCTACACATTTATCTGTTCTTATTCTTGTCACTCCTGGGGCTCAGTGGTAGGTTGCTTGCCTAGTACATACAAAGCCTTGGGTTCAATTCCTCACTACCACGTGCACAGAAAAATATGGAAGTCATGCTGTTGATCAAGCAGTCGAGCACTAGCTTTGAGCATTAAAGCTTAGGGACTGTGTCTAGACCCTTACTCAAGAACCAGGTCTGGTACCAAAAAATAGAAAATAGAATGTTCTACTGCAACTATATAAGGATAGGACTGCAAATACCTCATCACAGAGCAAACCAGGAGTCTGGTGCTGACAACTGACATCTAACCTGACTTAGCCAGAAATAAACCACTGCAACCCAGCCCCACGGAGCCAGATGCTGCTGGCTCACTCAGCCCTGTCATCCAAGATACTCAGGGGCTGAGATCTGACACTGGTGGGTTTAAAACCCAGCCCTTGCAGGATGTCTGCAAAACTCTGAGCTGTGGCTCACAGTGGTAGAACTCTAGCCTTGAGCAAAAGATATTAGAACAGTACCCCAAACCTTCCAGTGCATTCCCTGTGGCTGACTCCCAGCCCTCCCAAAAAAACCCATCCCTCTAAATCATTAGATGTGAATTTTGTGTGGTTGTGACGTGTTTCTGAAAGAATGGTGATACCGATGAAAGCACCCTAATTCTAATGACTGCGTGTGGGATACAGCTATGTGATGAGTCCTTCATGAGGTGTGTGCTGAGTCCTTCATGGGGTTCATTCTTTCATCTGGTCCTTGTAAGAGCTCCACAAGTAAGATGATGGTGCAGATGAGAAACTTGAGGCTCACCAAAATTATGTATGTACTGAAATCTAGTGAGTTGTCTCCTGCGGACAATTGTTTATTTTTCTCAGTCATGAACCTTGAACTCAGGGCCTAGGCACTGACCCTTCCCTGTTGGCTCATGGCTAATGCCCTACCACGTGGAGCCAAGGACCCTCTTGCAACAGAGTGTTATGATCTAGGCATCTGTAGCTGAGGTCTGTCACCCTGCCTACTCAAGAAGCTGAGATCTGAGGATCTGGGTTCCAAACTATCCCAGACATAAAGCATCCCATTAGAATATAATCTCCTATTCACCACTTAGAAACTTGAAGTGGAAGCTGGGCACCACTAACTCACGCCTGTCCTCCTAGCTACTCCGGAGCCTGAGAGCTGAGGATCAGGATCCAGCCTGGGCAGGAAATTCTTGAGATGGACACTACTCTCCAGTGACCCAACAAAAACCTGAAGAAATGTTGTAGCTCAAGTGGTAGCGCACTTTGCTTTAGCTGAAGAACTCAAGGACAGTGCCCAGGCCTAGACTTCAACTCCTCCAACATACAAGAAGAGAAAGAAAGAAACCTGAAGAGGAGGGGTTAGACTGCTTTGCATGTATGAATCCCTTGGTTTTGATTCCTCAGTACCACATCACTAAAAAACAGCCTGTGGCTCAAGTGGTAGAATGCTATTCTTGTACAGGAGAAATTCAGGTACAGTGCTCAGGTCCTGAATTCAAGTTCCAGGACAAGTGTATGCACACACACACACACACACATACACACACACACACACACATACACACACACACACACAGATATCAGAAGTGAAGCTGTGACACCAAATTGTGGTAAAGCACTGAGCTTCGGTTCTGAGCTCATGGTCTGCACCCAGCCCTGTGTTCAACCCCCAAAGCTATCCATCCAGGGCTCAACTAGGAGAGGTCAAAGGTTTCAAAACCTGATGAGCTTCACTAGCCCTAGATGCCAGGAAGCATTGTGATATTACCCATGTGCTTAAATTCAGCAAGCTTCTAGAAACCTAAGGAGGCAACTTTGCCAATTAGGAATCTTTTAACTCGGTTCAGCTCTCTAGTTGTCTGCCAGAAGGACCCTTGAATTAATTGTAGCAGTTTGTTCCAACACTAGTACATAGTCTAACAAAGACAGGATAAGTACAAGGAACTTGGCCTGCCACAGGAGGTGGCACAAATGAAGGCTTCCTGTCCAAACTGGGGAAAGAGATAGCTTTGGATACAAAGACGCCTTTTTCTCCTGGGCTTCAGAGCCTGCCCACACCCATCCTCACTAATTGGCCCAAATGGAGTTGTTTGTTACAGAGCTGTACAGGAGTGAGGACTTTTCTCTGCCTGTTCCAACAATGAGGCAGACTTCCTCCAGCAGCCTGAGGTGCGCAGAAACCCTCAGGCTACACTGGGAACAGTGAGGGAAGCCGCAGAATATGCACTGTCTTGAAAGCGCTCTCTGTGCTATGAAACCATTTTATTCAAAGCAAATTTCCTACCTGAGTGCCTTTCAACATAGGGACTCTGGATCTTAACCGATAGAAATACATGCATACATACATGGGTAGACATGGAGTTACTGTTTTTTGTTTTTTTGTTTTTTGTTTTTTGGCAAGTCTGGGGGTTATACTATGAGCCTAGGCACTGTCCCTGAGCTCCTTTTGCTCAAGGGTAGTGCTATGCAATTGAGCTACAACCCCAGTCATGATTTCTTTTTATTTCCTGTGATCCCTTAGAAATAAGATTGTCCTGGGCTTTCCTGTCCTGACTGAATTCAAATTTTGATTCTCTACCTCAGACTCCTGAAGAGCTAGGATTACAGGCAGGATCCACTGACACTTGGCTTTCTTTTCTTCTTGTTCTATTTTTCCTCATGACAATCTGAAATCTTCACAGTGTCATTCTAATGGTTTGCATTTCTGAGTAAACTACTCAGGCCTGGAGTTAGAATGCCAGGACTGCCACATACAAATGGAGGGAGATCTTGAGAAAATCATTCCTATCCATGGGAATGCTTAATGGAATTTATAAAAGTTACAATTAAATTGACAGTTAGTTCATGATTCTCTTATAGAATGCCACACAAAAATTATTGGATTATGTCTTTCATTCTAACACTCTGGTTTGGTTCTCCTAATTAAAGAATACTGACTTCTTTCACATTAATACTTTAGTAGGTATTCAACCATGATATTGCATTTAATGGAGACCTAATTTAATAACTAATAATTCATAATATATATAATTTAATATCCTCACATTGTCTCTCTCATATATATAGCAAACTACACATCTATCTATCTATCTATCTATCTATCTATCTATCTATCTATCTTTCTATCTATCTTTCTATATCTATATCTATGCCTATATCTAACAATCTATTTTTATATATATATATATATATATATATATATATATATCCCACTACTATGGTTTAATCGCAGGTCCTCAGAACTGGCCGGCAGCTCAGTTTGCCAAAGGCTTTTGTTCTACAACTAACCCATTCATAAATTATGCATTGTGGGCTATGAGTTCAAATCCCAGTATTGCCAAAAGTTTATATGTGCAGTAAGAAGCCAATTTTGACACATTTTTTCCTTCTCTGTAAAAGTCCTATGTCTCAGTATGATGTATAATCCATATGCAAATATATCATGTGATAAGATATAATAAATGAAAAAAGTTATATATGTAATAATGCTAAATAAAATATACAATGAATAAAGAAGGGTAATAAATGTCATATGGAGTAAACCCCTGTATGTAAAAAGATCTCATATATGAGTATTATTTTTCCAGTGATGGGGCTTGAATTCAGGCCCTTGAAACTGGTCTGAAATTCTTGTCTTCAAAGATGGTAAGCTTCCCCTCCCCCACAGTGCCACAGAGTTCCCCAGACCCTGAGTTCAAATCCTAGGCTTGCCAGAAAAATGGAGCAAATTCCAAGCCAGGGCCTTAATTTTTTGGCCAGGCCCGGATCTTGAACTCAGCTTGTGGCAACACTGCCTCAGCCTTGATCACTCCAGGCTGGGGTGCAGCCTCTGGACCCACAGCCCATCCTGAGATCCTAGGACCTGAGTTCAAATCTTTGGAGTGGCAAAAAAAGGTGAAGTGTTGGGAAGGTGGCTCAGTACTAGAGTGCTTGCCTTGCATGCATAAGGTCCTGAGTTCGGTTCTTTAGCACCACATAAGCAGAAAAATGCCGGAAGTGTTGCTATGGCTCAAGTGGTAGAACGATAGCCTTGAGCTGAAGAGTTGAGGGACAGTGCACAGACTCAGACTTCTGCCTGACAACTGACAAAAAAAAGAGGGTGAAGGAAGGAGAAGGATAAAACTGGGAAGTTCCAGAAGGTGGTTTTACATAGTTTTTTTCTTTGAATTATGACCATCTTGGATCTAAATAACAGGGCCCGGAGAGTGTACGTGACTTTGCACTGCTGAAGTTTGATGGGCTATCAGGGAAGCCATAGCCAAACCCAGCAAACTAGGTCCGGGGTTCAAATCCCCACCACCTACGAATTCAGGAGATCCTAAAAAGTGCATTCCAATAGACAACCATATGAATGGAATGTTGTAAAAGTAACAATTACATTACTACTTAGTGTATGTTTATATTATAAAATTATACACAATAATCATAGTACGTCGCCTAATTTTCAATTAATACTTCATTATGAATTCAAACATGATACCTAAATAAAGGAAGAAATAATTTAATTATTGACAATTGTAGTAAAATAGTATATATAACTTAATAATGTACAGACATCTCTCTCTTGTTTTATATGTATATATATAAAACAAACCGTATCTATTTCTACACTTGTCACTACTGGGACTCAGTGGTAGAGTGTTTGCCTAGTATGTATGAAAATCTGGGTTCATTTCCACACTATCACCTGCAAAGAAAAAGCCAGAAGTGGTGCTGTCACTGAAGCACCAAAAACAAGTTAGAAAGTTATGACCTCAACTATAGAATGCCAGGACTTCAAATACCTCATGACAGAGCAAGCCGGGAGTCTGAAGCTGAGGGCTGCCATCTAACCTGACTTAGCCAGAGGTCAACAGCTGCAAACCAACTCCATCAAACCAGACAAAGCTGGCTCACCCCTAGCTGCTCGGGGATGAGTTCTGAAACTGGTGGTTTGAATACTCAGCCCTGGCAGGAAGCCTGTGAGACTCAGAGCTGAGGCGCAAAGTGGTAGAGTTCTAGCCTTGAGGAAAAGGTCTTAGGAGAGTACCCTCAATCTATGAGTGCAATCCCCAAGGCTGAGGACCCTGCCCCCCATTAGCCACCCCTCTAAACCATTAGATGTGAACTTTTGTGGTTTGTGAGGTTTTTCTGAAAGAATGGTGATACTGATGAAAGCACCTGAATTCTAATGACTGCTTGTGGGATAGAGCTATGTGATGAGTCCCTCCTGGGGTGCTGGGTGCTGAGTCCTTCACAGGGTGCTATGCGCTGAGTCCTTCATGGGGTGTATTCTTTCATCTGGTCCTTGTTAAAGCTCCACAAGTAAGATGATTTTGCAGATGAGAAAGTTGAGGCTCAGATATGCCCCCAAGGCAGGGCCAAATTTATGTATGTACTGAACTCTAGTGACTTGTCTCCTGCTGACAATTGGTTTGGTTTAGTTTTCTCCATCATGAACCTTCAACCCAAAGCCTAGGCGCTGACTTTCCTCTTGGGCTCATGGCTAGCACTCTACCACGCGGAGCCAAAGACCCCCTTGCAGCAAAGTGTCACCCGTTAGGTGTTTTTAGCTGAGGTCTATCATCCTGCCTGCTCAGGAAGCTGAGGACTTGGGTTCCAAACTATCCCAGAAACAGAAGGTCCCATGAGACTATTATCTCCTATTCACCACTTAGAAACTTAAAGTAGAAGCTGGGCACCAGTGACTTGCACCTCTCATCCTAGCTATTCAGGAGCCTGAGACCTGAGGATCACAGTCCAAAGCCAGCCTGGGCAGGAGATTCTTTGAGATGGTTATCTCCAAAGAAACACCAGAAAGCCTGAAGGGGTGGTGTAGCTCAAGTGGTAGAGTGCTAGACTTGAGCTGAAGAGCTCAGAGGCAGCACCCAGGCCCAGGCTTTAACTCCTCCATCTTATAAGAAAAGAAATTAAGAAACCTGAAGTGAAGTGCTGGGAATGTGTCTTAGGGGTAGAGTGCTTTGCATGTATGAAACCCTGGGTTTGAATCCTCAGTACCACATCCCTAGAAAAAAAGCCTGAATTGGCTGTGTAGCTCAAGTGGTAGAGTGCTGTCCTTGTACAGGAGAAACTAAGGTACAGTGCTCAGGTCCTGAATAAAAGCTCCAGGGCTGTTGTATGCACACGCGCGCACACACACACACACACACAAACACACACACAAAGATACAAGAAATGAAGCAGTGACACCAAATGGTAAAGCAAAGAGCTTCTCCTCTAAGCTCAAGGTCAGCACCCTGGCCCTGTGTTTAACCTGAAACCTACGTACCCAGGGCCCAACTCGGAGAGGGCAAAGGTTTCAATACATGATGAGCTTAGCCCTAGATGACAAGAAGCATTGTGATTTTGCACAAGTGCTTAGATTTAAGAAGCTCCCAGAAACCTAGGGAGGCACCTTTGCCAATTAGGAATCTTATTAGGTTCAGCTCCCTAGTTGTCTGCCAGAAGGACTCTTGAATTAATTGTAGTAGTTATTTTCAACAGTGGAACATGGTCTAACAAAGACAGGATGAGTACAGGAAACTTGGCCTGCCATGGGAGGCGGCACAAATGAAGCCTTCCTGTCAAAACAGAGCACGGGGGAGAGAGAGAGCTAGGGGTACAAAGAGGTCTTTTTCTCCTGGCCTTCAGAGCCTGCCCACACTCATCCTCACTAATTGCCCCGCATGAATTGTTTGTTACACAGCTGTACAGGAGTAAGGCTTTTTTTCTGCCTGTTCCAACAATGGAGGCAGACTTCCTCCAACAGCCTGGGGTGTGCAGAAACCCTCAGGCTACACTGGAAACAGTGAAGGGATCCCAGGAACACGCACTGTCTTGAAAGCACTCTCTATGCTATGAAATCATTCTATTCAAAACAAATTTCCTAGCTGCGTGCCTTTCTTCATAGCGACACTGGATGTTCACCGATAGAAATACATGCATACATACAGACACACAGACTTAATGGCTCTTTTTTTTGTGTGGCTACTCCTGAGGCTTGAACTGTAAGCCTAGACATTATCCCTGGGATCCTTTTGCTGAAGGAAGCACTTTATTGTGTCTTAAACCATGATTACCCTAGGCTGGGGTGCAGCATTTACATACACCACAGATGATCCAGGGATTCTAAGACCCGAGTTCAACTCCTAGCACTGGCATAAAACCATCAAAGCAACAAAAATGGAGGAGAAAAAAAAACAGGAAGTTTTACACAACCATTTTACCTTTGTTTCCTTTGCACTGTCACCATCCTGGGTCTCAATGACTCAGCTTGAAAATTGTACATGACCTTGCATGGCCGAAGGCTGGGGGCTGTCAGTGAAGCCTGAGCCCAACCCAGACACCTAGGCCCTGAGTTTGATCCTGGGATTACCACCTACACATGGCTGAAGATGCTATGAAACTCATTCCTATCTATTCCTATATATAGGAAGACTAATAGAATGTTTGGCATGTACTAATTGAATTACTAATTAGCTAGTCAATCTAGTATAAGATTGTACATAATAAATATAGGTCATTGATTAATTGAATTAATACTTTATTAAGTCTTCTACCATGATTAATTAATAGACACATAATTTTAGACCAAATAATTGGTAGCAATAGAATATATAAAAATAAGATATAGACATAACTTTATATGTAGAGTTATGCAATAGAATCTACACAAATGTCTATCTGTCTCGGTATACATTTATTTATAGACGCATATACATATGTAAACACACACACACACACTACAATCTACACATTTATCTGTTTATATATTGGCCACTCCTAGGGCTTGATCTCAGGTCCTCAAATTAGCCCAACAACTTCACTTGCATCAGACTGGTGTGCTAACATTGACCCATTTATGAAGTGGGTCTTGTAGGCCCAGAGTTCAAATCACAGAACTGCCAAAAACTTAATCCTGGTGGATGAAGCTAATTGTCCCACTTGTTTTCCTTATCAGTGAAAGTACTGGGTCTCAGGAATGATGGATAATACATGGGCAAATCTATGTTCTATGTAATAGGATGTAAAAAATATTATATGTGTAATCATACTCACTAAAATACATAAGAAATAAGTAAAACACAAAATAAAATCAATAACTACATGAACCACAATATGCAGTAAACCTGTAAATATAAATCATGTATTTAAAATATATACAAATATTATTTTTTTCAAGTGCTAGGACTTTCTTGTCTTTCAGCATGGTGAGCTTCCCCTTCCCCCACAATGCTGCAGATTTCCCAGACCCTGAGTTCAAATCCCAGGCCTGGCAGAAAAAATTGCATCAATTCCAAGCCACGGGGCCTCATAATTTTTTAAATATTTTAAATGTATTTATTTATTAATTTTTATTTTGTCAAGCACAGGGCTTAAACTCAGATCATGACAACTCTGCCTCAGCTTTGATCACTCCAGGCTGGGTTGAAGCCACTGGACTCAGAGCCGAACCTGGGTTCCTGGGCCCCAAAGACTGACAGGAATAAAAATAAATAAAACGACACAGATAAGGTTTCCATTATTTGCAATAACTAGTATATATCTCAGTCAAACAGAAAAGCTCAGATAAGTTAATGTTAGGGAAATGAACCCCAAGATAAGTATTCAAAAGGTTTTTTATTTCATTCAATTGTTTCTAACATACTTATAAGATGATTTCTATGTTGCTTTGTATGTCCCTTCCCCACGGTATAACCTGTGCTTTCACTGTATTTGATGGTGGTATAATTTGTGGAGGGGAAGGGAAAAAGCAAATCGTTTAAATAGGGATGCAGGTGGACCTATTGCAACAATGTGATGTACAAGTCATTATGTCGAAAAATGAACTTTACAACATTGGTGGGGGGGAGGATCTGGTAGGGGGTCAGGGAAGGTATGGGAAGAGATGGGAAGGGGAAACATAGGAGGAGGCAACAATGTTTGATAAGAAATGTACTCATTATCTTGCCCATGTAATTGTAACCCCTCTGTACGGTATTTTTACAAAAAAAAAAAAAAAAAAAACAAGAACAAAAAACAAAACAAAACAAAAAAAACAAATCGGCAACTTGCAGATGGCTGCCGGTTTTACATTTGTTTTCTTTGCAAGGTGACCATACTGGGTCTGAATGACATGGCTGAAAAGTGTTTCTAACCTGGCATTGCTGAAGGCTGGCAGGCTACCAAGGAAGCCATAGGCCAACACGGCCACATAGGCCCTATGTTCGAAGCCCGGTCCTGACCCCTACCAATGCAGGGAGATCCTAAGAGTCTGGTTCCTATACATAGGAATACCGATGGAAGGTTATGAATGTCAAGGTTGAATTAGTTGTTCCTGAATGATACTACTATAAAATTAAACAGTGATTTTAAGAGGCCGATGGATTTTAATGGATATTTTTTGACACATTAAAAGATACTATTAATTACATGGACGCAATAGTTTCAGGAGAGTAGTTGATTTAATTAATATTTCATTAAGGGTGAAAATGAAAATATTAATTACATGGAGGCATAACAAATACCCAAGAATTGCTAGGAATGTAGTTTATATAACTAAAGAATGTATAGACATCTCTGGCACTCTTTAAAGATCTATATTTATTTGTGTATTACCATCTGCATGTCAATCTGTTCTTATTTTGTCAACCCTTGGGGCTCGATCTCAGGTGCTGGGAACTTCTTGTAAGCTCTATATGCTCCAGGCTGGCGTGCTGACACTCACCCATTCATGAATTGGGCCATGTAGGCTATGAGTTCAGATGCCAGCCCTCACAAAAATTGAATGGTGGAATAAGAAGCCTATGATGACACATGTTTTCCTTTTCTGTGAAAGTCCTGGGTGTCAGGTGTGAAGTTTCATACATAGGCAAATCTATATCTTATGTAATAAATGTAGTAAATGTTTCATGTGTAATAACAGTCAATAAAATAAATGGTAAATAAATGAATAAAACAAAAAATAAAATGAATAACTACACTAAGTGCAATATGGAGTCAACATACAGGGCTCGATCTCAGGGCCTGGGAACTGCCTGGCAGCTGAATTGGCTAAAGGCTGCTGTGCTGGCAGTCACCCATTCATGAACTGAGCCTTCTAGGCCCTGAGTTTAGATCCCAGCACTGCCAAAAATGTAATCATGGAGTGAGAAGCCGAGTGTGACACGTTTTCCTCTTCTTTGAAAGTGCTCAGTGACAGGTAGGATGTATAAATTGTATGCAAATCTATATGCTATGCAATAGGATGTCATATAGGTAAGAAATGACATAGGTGGAAGAAAAACAGATTGAATTAGTAGTGAATCATTCTGGGATAAAATTAGACTCAATAATTATAGGACTTGGATTAAGTTTAATTAATATTTTATTGAGCATTAAGAGAATAAAAATTACATGGAAACATAATTAAATACCTAATAATGGGTAGTAACACACGATGCATAATTTAATTTGTCTCATTTATAAAATATGTGATTATATGTATGGATGTATGTACATATATGATAAATAATAACAGGATATTGAGTAATTATTAATGCTTTATTAATTGTTCAACTGGGACACATCATTAAATGGAGACATAATTTGAAACCTAATAATTGGTAGTAATATTATCTATAATTCAATAATATACAGACATCTATCTTTTTGTGTATATAATACTTATATAAAGGAAGCTCTACCTGTTTATACCTCGTTCACTCCTGGGGCTCGGTGGTTGAGTGCTCGCCTCGTAAGCAAGAAGGCCTGGGTTGGATTTCTCAGTGCCACATAAACAGAAAATCCAGAAGTTCTGCTGTTTTTCAATCAATTGAATGCTAGCCTGGAGCACCAACACTTAGGGACATTTTCTAAGCCCTTACTCAAGCCCCAGGACTGCCTCCAAAAAAAGGTAGAATGTTCTACCTGCAATGATATAAGGACAGGACTTCAAATACGTCATCACAGAGCAAGCTAGGAGTCTGGCGCTGACAGCTGCCACCTAACCTGACTTAGTCATATGTAAACCGCTGCAACCCAGCTGCACGGAACCAGACGCTGATGGCTGGCTTAACCCCATCATCCTAGCTGTTTGGGGGCTTTAAAACCCAGCCCTGGCAGGAAGTCTGTTAGACTTTTTAAAATGTGGCTCCTAGTGGCAGAGCTCTAGCCCTGAGCAAATGTTATTAGAACAGTATCCACATGCTTTGAGTTCAAGCCCCATGGTTAACCCCCCCACAAAAAAACACCCCTCTAAACCATTAGATGTGATCTTGTGTGGTTTGTGAAATGTTCCTCAAAGAAGAGTAATACTGATGAAACCACCCTAATTCTAATGACAATTTGTGGAATAGAGCTATGTGCTGAGCCCTTCATAGGGTGCTCTGTGCTGAGACTTGCACAGGGTGCTATGTGCTGAGTCCTTTACAGGTTGCAGTGTGCTGAGTCCTGCATTGGGTGCTGTGTGTTGAGTCATGCAAAGAGTGTCACGTGCTGTGTCCTTCACAGGGTGCATTCATTCATCTGGTCCTTGTAAGAGCTCCACAACTGTGATGATTTTGCAGACAAAAAATTTGATATATATATATATATCACATTCTATGCCTCCATAAGAAAAAATGACATTGCCACATTTGTTAGGAAATGGAAAGACTTGGAAAAAATTATATTAAGAGAAGAAAGACAGGCCCAAAGAAACATAGGTCCCATGGTTTTCCTTATTTGCAATAACTAGTATATGCCTGAGACAAGCAGAAAATGTCAGATATGTTGCTCTTAGACGAAATGAACCACACCATAAGGATTCAAATGTTTTTTTCTTTCGTGTGGTTGTTTCTAATATATTAATAAGATGATTTATTTGTTGCTTTGTAGGTCTCTCGCCCACAGTATAACCCCTGTTTTCACTGTATTTGATGCTGGTATAATTTGTGGAGGGGAAGGGAAAGAGCAAATCGTTTAAATAGGGATACAGGTGGACCCATTGCCACAATGAGATGTACAATTCATTATGTCTAAAAACAAACTTTACAACTTGCGGGGGGGGAGTGAAGGAGAAGGGATAGGAAGGGGAAACCAAGGAGGAGGCAACAATGCTTACTAAGAATTGTGTTCAATACTTTGCCGATGTAATTGTAACCCCTCTGTACGGTATTTTCACAATAAAGAAAAAAAGGAGTTTGATTTAAAAAAAAGAATATTGTGGCTCAGATGTGTCCCCATGGCATGGACAAAATTATGTATTACTGAAGGCTAGTGAGTTGTCTCATGCAGACAATTGTTTTGTTCTGCTTTTTTTCTCAGTCATGAACCTTGAACTTGGGGCCTAGGCACTGACCCTTACCTCTGGGCTCATGGATAGCCCTCCACCACGTGGAACCAAGGACCCCCTTGCAGCAGAGTGCCACGGCCTAGGGGTCTGTAGCTAGGTCTGTCATCCTGCCATCTCAGGAAGCTGAGATCTGAGGATCTGGATTCCAAACTATCTCAGACACAAAAGGTCCCATGAGACAATTATCTCCATTGACCACTAAGAAACCTGAAGTGGAGTTTGGTGTTTGTGGCTCATGCCTGTCATCCTAGCTACTCAGGAGGATGAGATCTGAGGATCATGGTTCAAAGCTAGTCTGGGCAGGAAAGTCCTTGAGACACTTAACTCCAGTGAACCACAAGGAAACTTGAAGTGGTGTTGTGGCTCAAGTGGTAGAGCACAAGACTTGAGCTGAACAACTCAGGGAAAGCACCCAGGTCCAGACTTTAACTGCTACAACAGACAACAACAACAACAAGAAAAAGACAGAAACAAACTAACAAACCTGAAGCAGAAGGCTGGGAATGGACCTTAGAGGTAGAGTACTTTGCATATATGAAACCTTGGGCATGATTTCTCAGGACCACATCACTAGAAAAAAGCCTGAAGTGGCTCAAGTGGGAGAGAGATATCCTTGTACAAGAGAAACTAGGTACACTGCTTAGGTCCTAAGTTCAATCTCCAGGACTGGTGTATGCACGCATGCACACGGACACACACACACACACACGCGCGCGCGCACACACACACACACACACACACACACACACACACACACAGACCAGAAGTGAAACTGTGACACCAAATGGTAGAGCACTGGGCTTCTGCACTGAGCTCATGTTCAGCACCCAGGCCCTGTGTTCAACCCCAAAACCTAGCCACCCAGAGCCCAACTAGGAGAGGTCAAATGTTTGAAAACCTGATGAGCTTCACCAGCCCTAGATGACAAGAAGCTTTGTGATATCCAACATGTGCTTGGATTTCCCAAGGTTCCAAAACTTAGGAGAGGCATCATAGGCCCATCATCACCTGCAATTAAACATTTCATTAGGTTCAGTGCCCTAGTTCTCTGCCAGAAGGACTCCTGAATTATATTGAACAATGTATCTGAACACCGGAATATAGTCTCACAAAGGCAAGATAAGTGCAGGAAACTTGGCCTGCCAAGAGTGGTGGCATAAATGAAGGCTTCCTGTCAAAACAGAGCACTGGTGAGAGAGATAGCTTGGGGTACAAAGAGGCCTTTTTCTCCTGACCTTCAGCATCTACCCACACTCATCCTCATTAATTGGCCCAGATGGAGTTGTTTGTTACACAGCTGTACAGGAGTGAGGCTTTTTGTCTGCCTGTCCAGACAATGAGAGACTTCTTCCAACAGGCCTGGGATGCAGAGAAACCCTCAGGCTACACTGGGAACAGTGAGGGGAGCCCCAGAACATGCAATGTCTTGAAAGCCCTGTCTGTGCTATGAAATCATTGTATTGAAAACAAATTTCCTAGTTCAGTGCCATTCATCATAGCTACTCTGGAGATTCACCTATAGGAATACATCCATCCATATACAAATACATGGAGCTACATGGTCTTTTTTTTTTTTTTTGGTGGGGGGCAGGTCCTGGGGTTGGACATTAACCCTAGTCGTTGTCCCTGAACTCCTGTTGCTCATTAAAATTGAGTCACAGCCCCATTTCTGGGTTTTTCTCTGATCTCATAGATACAATAGTGTCAAATTTCCTACACTGGCTGGATTCAAACTAAGGTTCTCTACATCTTAGCCTCCTGAGGAGCTGGGATTATAGTCAGCAGCCACTGGCACCTGCCTTTCTTTTCTTCTTCATTTTTTACTCTGCACATCTGACTTCTTAACAGGGTCATTCCAATGGTTTGAATTTTTAAGTAAACTACCCAATATTCTTTATAGCTGCCTTCTCTGAGAAGGATTTTCTCTCCTCATCTTCCCCTCTGGCTACAGGTTTGAAGCCAAAAATGAGAAATGAGTGTCCCAGGATTTTGGAGCAAATGTCCACAGGACATGCCAGTTCAGTCACTTAGCATTGAGCTGCAGTGAATTTACTGTCTCAGGACGAGAAGACTGAAAACTTGAGCGATTTTCATACTGTCTGCATTGCTCCTTTTGTCTATAAAATGACCTAATAATTATGAATGTTTTTTGTCTACACCCTTAAGCATCTAGAACACACTAGAAGCATCTTCCTATTTCTGTTTTTCTCTAGAACCTCTCGAGATTTAGACTAAAGGTTTGTGTGGAGCGGCTTCTCGGTGAATCCCTAAGGAAAGCCACTCAATCCTCCTCAGGAGATCACCATTCAAAGCCAGCCTGTGCAGGAAAGTCTGTGAGCCTCTTATCTCCAATAATCCACCAAAAAAACAGAAGTGGAGCAGTGGCCCAGAGGGTAGAGGTCCAGCTTTGAGAGAGAAAGCCAAGCAGGAGATACTGTCCAGAGCAGGCAGTAAAGCCTGGGAGGCGCTTATGTCCAATTATCGACCAGAAGGCTGGAAGTGTAGCTGTGGCAGTGGTAGAGCCTCAGCCTTGAGCACAACAGCTCAGGAATGCATTGGGCCCTGTGTTTAAGCCCTGGGATGCCCACAAAAACTTCAAAAAGAGAAGGCCAAGTTATGTATCAGTGTCCTCCTACCAACTTATGTGTGTATATTACTTCCCTGAGTTCAAACAGACCCTATGCAATGCTTCTGCTTTTACTTACTGATTTATTTTTCAGATATGCTCATTGTGCATACTGCAGCATTCTCTTCATTTCAGGCCCATCGCTTTTCTCTTCCGGGGCTCCATGCCTGCATCTTTATATGATGCACACTTTGAAAGATTAAAAATTAGAGTTACATTTTACAATTGCTAACTGCTGGTTTTGCTTCTGTAAACTTGCTTGTGTTAGCACTGACCCTTCCCCTCCCTGGAAATAAATAAAAAGTTTCGGAGTCTAGATGTCAGCCCTGGGACAAGCTCTGTAGTCGTAAATAAAGAACAAACAAGTAAATTCCCCAAGTGGCCAAATGGGACCCAAGATAAGGGCCCAAGATAAGGACCACCTGGCAAGTCCAGCAAACTAGGCCAAATGTTAATCAATTACAAGCCTGTAACTATGTAAACTCCCCTCCAGGGTGACCGCTCCCCCTAGACTTGCCCCGAGCCAACTGTTTTACAAAGAGTGTTATAAACTTCCCCGCATAGTAAAAATGATTGCTGGAGTACATAGTGACTTTTAAACGGGCCAATCCCGGGGACACCTGGTGTTATATGCTAATCTTGTGGATTTTGCCTTTAAGAATGACTGTAACCGCTGCTCGGGGCTCCCTCCCTTGCCAGGGCAGAGAGACCTTTGTGCAAATGTCAAATAAACTCCTCTTGCTTATTGCATCTCCTGGCCTGGAGTCTGAGTTTCTGGGGCACCCTCCCGTTGACGAAAGTATCCCAGGAGTCTGGGGTCTTTCACACTTAAGCTCTCAGCAGCCTTTATTTACATTTTATTATGAGGCCAACGCAGGAACAGTCACAAATCAGGCAGGGGAAGAGAAGATCAGGGTTTATAGTTATAACAGGTATTCAGAAAAATTAACTTGGGGATGAAAAATGGTAGCATACTTATGTAAAAACTACCATTACGAAAAAGATGAGGTGGCTGGGAATGTGGATTAGTGAGAGAGCGTTTGCCTAGCATGCAAGAATCCCTGGGTTTGATTCCTCAGTAGCACATACACAGAAAAAGCCAGAATTGGTGCTGTGACTCAAGTAGCAGAGTTCTCTATAGACAGTGCCCAGGCCTTGAGTTTGGTCCAAGAACTGCCAAAGATATACTAGGTAGGTAGGTAGATAGATAGATAGATAGACAGACAGACTGACAGACAGACAGACAGACAGACAGGTAGATAGATAGATAGATAGATAGATAGATAGATAGATAGATAGATAGATAGATAGATAGATAGATAGATACATACATACATACATACATACATACATACATACATACATACATACATAGATTTTTTAGATACATAGATAGATACATAGATACATAGATTTTTTTAGATACATAGAAAGAAAGAAAGAAAGAAAGAAAGAAAGAAAGAAAGAAAGAAAGAAAGAAAGAAAGAAAGAAAGGAAGGAAGGAAGGAAGGAAGGAAGGAAGGAAGGAAGGAAGGAAGGAAGGAAGGAAGGAAGGAAGGAAGAAAGGAAGGAAGGAAGGAAGGAAGGAAGGAAGAAAGAAAGAAAGAATGAAAGAAAGAAAGAAAGAAAGAAAGAAAGAAAGAAAGAAAGAAAGAAAGAAAGAAAGAAAGAAAGAAAGAAAGAAAGAAAGAAAGAAAGAAAGGATAGGTGAATCTGGTCTTGGATGTCAGTAGGAAAGAAGGGAACACTTCCAAACCATGAGGCCTTCTGCAGTGTGCCAGGACACCAGAATCACCTTCACATAACCACAGAGCAGGAAGACTGTCTCTATCCCACTTCTCAGGCAGTGGAGGGCCCCAGAGTAAAGAGGGCAGAGCCAGGTTCTAACTCAGGTGCTTGGAGGCAGAAGAGAAAGGGCCCTGCCTCTCCTTGGACTGCGGATTTACATTAATGATGTGGAGAATGAAGGAAGGAGAATGGACTGGCAGAGGTAGAAGAAGGGCCTTCAAATTTGACAGATGGAGAGTCAAGAACCCACTCCCTAAGACCAAAAAGCAGGATTTTTCTTCTCTGTTCCTCCCCTCTCCCCCACTAAACTGGCTCTCTATTGATAACCTAAAGATAGCCTGAGGCTCCCTTCACCTGAGGGAGGAAGGATAATTAGTTATTGTTTGAAGAGGCTGAGAAAAGCCTGACCCTGGTGTGACTCTAACAAATATTTCAGGTTTCCCCCAATTGCTGGCTGTGCCTGGAATGAATGAAGTGGTATTGCAGCTCACTTCCCTGTTAAGTATGTACATTCTGCCTCCTAATCCTGCAGGCCTAGGTCTCTGCACCTAGGTTTTTTGATACTGTTTCCTGTCCTTCAAATACAGAGTTACATTGGAGTTTTTCCTGCTAACAGGGCTAGGTCTTGGATCCTGAGAACTTTATACCCAGGATGGGTCAATGATGTTTCTTTCCTGCTTCTATAGCTTGAGAACTCTAAGAACAATTAGAGTGCAAGTAACTTCTCATCACCAAGGGAAACCCAGGAATTCTTGAACATGTGACCTTTTGGAACCCCACTGGAGGACACAAGATGATTACAATCTTCATGTGAGTGGCTGGGCAGATGGATCTGCTACACTTGAACCTTGAACTTGGCCTGCTCTCCTAGTCCATGTCCTTCTTTGGTGCTTGTCCTGCTAGCTCCTCAGGAGCTTCCAAGATAGAAAAAAATTGATCAAACCCAAAGGGAGTTACTGGCTTTTTCCCTCTTTCTCTGTCCTTTGCTTTAAATGTTTTGCAGGTCTTTGGGCTTGAATTGTGGATCTATGCTCTGTCCCTGGGCTCCTTTGACTCAAGGCTAGCGCTCTGCCACATGAGTCCCTTTCGGCTTTGTCTGTGGTGAAGTGGAAGTCAAGGCCTCATAGATATTCCTGCCCTGGCTGTCTTCACCCTGTGATCCTCAGACCTCAGACTCCTAAGCGAGGGTGACAAGCATGAGCTTCTGTTGCTCTGCTAAGTTCAGAATTGTAATGACATTGAAAATACAAGTCAACTGCTCATCATAAAGGGTTTGGGGAGCATATTAACCCTTTCAACATTGGACCTTTCAGAACCCTGTAGCACACAAGGTTATAATGAGAGAGCCTGAGCATATGGATCTGCTATACTTGAACATTGGGCTCTGACTCCAATTCTGGTGTACACCAGCATTCATTTCCCAGAAAATGTTCTCATAATTAACAAATAGGAAAAGTACTTTGATTAACCCTCACTTTTTTTCCAGGTATGTGTCTCGAACTCAAGCCTGGGCACTGTCCCTAAGCCCTTCAGCTCAAGGTGAACACTCTACCACTTGAGTCACAGCTCCACGTGGGGTCTTTTGGTGGTTCATTGGAGGTAAGAGTCTAACAGGCTTTCCTTGCCTAGGCTGTCTTTGAACTGTGGCCTTGAGGTCTCAGCCTCCTGATTAGCTAGGGTTGTAAGTGTGAGCCACCGGCATCTGGGTTATTGTTTTTGCCAGGTCTGGGGCTTGAACGTAGGTACCAGGTACTGTCTCTGAGCTTCTTTTTCTCAAGGCTAGCACTCTACCACTTGAGCCATTCCACAGCTTCTGGCTTTTTCTGAGTATGTGGCACTGAGGATTTAAACCCTGGCATTCATGCATGCTGAGAAAGCTCTCTACCTATAAGCCACATTCCCAGCTTCACTCTTACTATTTTATCCCTCAACTTGCCTATCCTCAAGAAAAAGTCTCTGAGTATAAATCATCTAAAGAAATCCCTGTAGGAAGCTGTCCAAAGATGAGTAAGACAAAGCTCATACTTGGGATAGACTCTAAACATGTGATGACTGTGACAAATGCTTCCATTTAATTATGTATCATGTTTCAACACTTAATAAAGTATTAATGAAAAATGACTCAATGTCCTACATTATTGTGTATAATTTTATAATAGATGTACAAAATGTAATAAATATTATGTATGTAATAATACTAAATACATTAAACAATGAATAAATGAATAAAATAAAAATAAAATAAATAAAAACAATGATAATAATCATAATATGTAATAAACATACATATGTAAGTATATATCATAAATATTTTTCCATTGCAGGGCCTTACTGCAGGCCTTGGGAACTCTAGCCTGAATTTGTTTTCCTCAAGGACAGTAAACTTTGCCTTTACCCATGGTGTAAAAGAGCTACCTGGAATGTGAGATCAAATCCCAGCAATGGCAGAAATACTGGCCCCATTTCCAAGACTGACAACTTTTTTGATGAAAGCAGTTATGTTTATTCAGTTCCATACTGAACATTTAAAAAAAAGCAGTGTAGAATTTTATACAGCTATTCAGACATATTTCCCTTACCCCTAAAGTGCTTCTTCGAGCACTACATTGTTTATTTTTTGTATGATGTTTATTGTAAAAATGATGTACAGTGGGTTACAGTTATATGAGCAAAGTAATGAGTACATTTCCTATTGTTGTCTCTTCCTTTGTTTTCTCCCTACTACCCTTCCCTCCCATCTCCACAACTACCTCCCCCTGCCAAGATCAGTGACTTAATTTTTTAAATTTTGGCTTGGCACGGGGTTTGAACTAAAGTAGTTTGAACTAAAGTAGGCGACTCTGCACCTTCCCTCACATTGGTAGGGTTTACCAAGACCGTGAGTTCAAATCCCAGGATAGGAAATAAAACTAGCAGAAATTCCAAATCAGGGAGCTTTATTTTTTTAATTTAGTTAAATAAATAAATAAATTATTTATTTATTTATTTATTTGTTTGTTTGTTCTTTTTTTGCCAACCACGAGTCTTGAACTAAGATCATGGCAACACTTCGTAAGCTTTGATATCCCTAGGCTGGGCTGCAGCCTCTGGACCCATAGACATTCCTGGGATTCCAAGCCAAGAGGGCTTGCAGGAAGAAAAAAAAAGTGGAACAGCACCAAAAGTAGTGAGCTGCAGAGGGTTGGGGGGTGGTTATAATTTTTTTCTTTGCGGGTGACCCTACTGGTTCTGAATGACACACCTGCAAAGTGGACCTGACCTGCCATTGCTGAAGGCTGGCAGGCTATCAGGGAAGCCATAAGCCCACCTGTCAACATAGGCCCCAGGTTCAAATCCCTGTCCTGACACCTACCAGTGGCGGAGATCCCAAGAGACTCGTTCCTATGCATAGGATACTGATTGAAAGAGTAGTTCGTGCATTGGTTTAGTCTAAAATTGGATGCAAGAATCCTAGGATGCTGATTGATCTTAATTAATAGTTATTAAGCATGAAAAGAATAATATTCCTTCAATGGAAGTAAAGTAAATACCTAAGAGTTGGTAGGAAAGTAGTAGATGTTATTCAATAATACATAGTCGGCTCTGGCACTTTTTACCAATATATATTTATTTGTATATCACCATCGGCCTATCCATGTATCACTGTTTTGGCCAAACCTGGGGGTCAATCTCAGCACCTGGGAACCACATGACAGCTTCATTGGCTAGAGGCTGCCAGGCTCACACTCACCCATTCATCAATTGGGCCTGCTAGGCCCTGAATTCATATCCTAGCACTGTGAAAATTTAATCTTGAATTAAGAAGCCGAGTGTGACACATGTTTTCTTTTTCTGAGAGAGCCCTGTGTTTCAGGCATGATGGATAACACATCTAAAAATCTAGATGCTATGTGATAGGATATAAACAATATAATAAATGGTATAGGTGTCATCAGAGTCAATAAAATAAATGGTAAATAAATGAATAAAACAAGAAATAAAATGAATAATCACACAAAACAAGGTATGGGTTCATTTTCCTAACATCACATTATCTGAACTTTTCTGCTTGACTCATACATATACTAGATATTGCAAATAAGGGAAACCATGGGACCTATGTTTCTTTGGGCTTGGCTTATATCTTTGTTGCATTGTATCCCCCCCCCCACAGTATAACCCCTGCTTTCACTATATTTGATGTCGGTATAATTTGTGGAGGAGATGGGGAAAAACAAGTCATTTAAGGATGCAGGTGGACCCATTGCAACAATGAGAAGTACAAGTTGTCATGTCGAAAACGAACTTTATAACTTTGGTTCGGGGGGGCGGGGGAGGGTGGAGAATTGGGTGGGGGGACGGGGAGAGGCTAGGGAGGGATGTGAAGGGTAAACAAAGGAGGAGGCTGCAATGTTTGATAAGAAATGTACTCATTATCTTGCCCATGTAATTGTAACCCCTCTGTAGAGTATGTTCACAAAAAAATAAAAAATAAAAAAATAAAAACACGGTATGGACTGAACATCTATATGGAAGTATAAACCCTACCACACCAAACACGATATGGACTGAACATCTGTATGGAAGTATAAGTGCTATCTTTAAAATATATATAAGGAGTATGTTTTCCAGGCCTGAGGCTTGAATTCAGCCACCATACTAAGACGGTATGGAGGGAGATCCCAAGATATTAGTTTATGGACCTAGGAAGAGTCATGGAATGCCATTGATGTCATCTTTGAATCAGTAGTTCATGCGTGATGGAAGTAGGAAATGAAAGGCAAGAATCATGGAGTATTGCTTATCTGCAATGAAGATTTGATGAAGCATGACAATAATCATCAGTTTTGAAATGGAGGCATCAGGAAAGATCCAAGAATCGGTAGTCACACAGTAGATTTGATTCCATCACAGGTGGCCATCTCTCCTACTCTATACAAATATGTACTTATTGGCATACTACCTTCAGCTTATGAATGGATGACTGTTGTGTACCCTCCCGCTACCCCCCACCTGGAGGCTCAATCTCAGGTCCTGAGAATAGCCTAGCTCCTTAGTGTGGCTCACAGGCTGGTATGCTCACGTGGACCCATTCACCTCTTGGGCCTGCTAGGCCCTGAGTTCAGACCCCAGCACTGCCAAAAGAATCATCCTGATGTCAGAAGCCAATCATTGCACCTGTTTTCCTTTCCTGTGCAAGTTCTGGGTCTCAGCTAGGATGGAGAACGAATGGATCACCCTGTGGCCATGGGAATTGGTTGTCATCCATGTCAGCACAGTTATACCTGTCATCATATACTCAAGAAAATACACACTACATCCATGAATAGCATACAAAATAGAGAGAATAACTACACTAAATGATCGATGCAGTCCACACACAGATATGAATATACATCCCATGTTTCAATGATGCATTGATGTCTATTGTGGCCTCCCTGGGGCTCGATTTCAGTTCCTGGGAATGGCCCAGCTCCTTCATGGCTCACAGGCTGGCGTACACACGTGGACCCATTGGCCAGTTGGGCCTCCTAGGCCCCAAGTTCAAATCCCAGCACTGCCAAAAATTCACCCTGATGTGAGAAGCCAGTCTTCGCACCTTTTTTTTTTTTCTGTGCTGTGCATGTTCTGGGTCTCAGCTAGGATGGAGAATGCATAGGCAACTCTCTACTTATGTGAATAGGTTGTCATCCAGGTCAACACAGTTATATTTGTCATTCTATACTCAAGAAAATACACACCACATCAATAAATAAGGCAAAATAATGAGAATGACTACTCAGAACGCAAGTACTGAGTGGGTACTGCCCACCTATGTATGGAAACAGAGGTCCTCTGTTTAAATTGGGAATTTATAACTATATTGGCCCTCGCCCTGGGGGGCTCGATCTCAGGTCCTGGGAACGGCCAAGCTCCTTAGTGGCTCACAGGCTGGTGTGCTCACCATGTCCCATTCACCAATTGGGCCTGCTAAGCCTTGAGTTCAAATCCCAGCACTGACAAAAGCTTCACTCTGATGTGAGAAGCCAATTGATCCATCGGTTTTCCTGTCCTGTGAAAGTCCTGGGTCTCAGCGCAGATGGAGAATACTATATAGGCAACTTTATAGCCATGGGAATAGGTTGACATCTATATCAGCACAGTTATATCTGTCATTATACTCAATAAAACATACAATACATCCATGAAAAAGACACAAAATAAAAAGAATAACTACACTGAATACAAGTTGCATAACACATCTGTAGGTAAAGATAAATCCTATGTTTAAAAAAGATGGGCTTGTTATTTTGTCCAGTGCTGGGGCTTCAAATCAGGCCTGGGACCTGGCCTGACATTCTAATCTTCAAGGATGGTGAACTTCCCCTTCCACCACAGTTCAACAGAGCTACCCAGACCTGAATTCACATCCCAGCACTGACAAAAGTTTCATCCTGCTGTCAGAAGCCAGTCGTTGCAAATGTTTTCCTCTCCTGTGAAAGTCCTGGGTCTCAACTAGGATGGAGAATGAATGCATAGGCAAACCTATAACCATGGGAACAGGCTGTCATCCATGTCAGCACAGTTATACCTATCACCATTAAAATACACTATACCTCCATGAATTAGGAACAAAATAAGGAGAAGAAGTGCACTGAATGCAAGATGCTGCCCACACATGTATGTAAATATAGATCCTATGTTTAAATTATGAATTTATGACTATCTGGCCCTCCCTGGCACTTGATGTCAGGTCCTAGGAATGGCCTATCTCCTTCATTGCTCACAGACCTGTGTCCTCACCTTGACCCTTTCCCCAATTGGGCCTGCTAGGCTCTGAGTTCAAATCCCAACACAGCGAAAATATGAATCCTGATGTGAGAAGACAATCGATTCACCTATTTTCCTGTCTTGCCAATGTCCTGGGTCTCAACAAGGATGGAGAACGCATAAGAAACCCTATAGACATGGTCATAGGTTGTCATCCATGTAAACACTGTTATATCTGTTACCATACTCAGTAAAATACACAATACCTCCATTGATAAGACACAAAATAAGAAGTACACCGAACAGAGATGCTGTCCACACATATATGTAAATATAGATCCTATGTTTACACAATGAATTTATAAATATTGTGGCCCTCCCTGGGGATCAATATCATATCCTGGGAATGGCCTTCCTCCTTAGTTGCTCACAGGATGGTGTGTTCACATTGACCTATTTGCCAATTAGCCCTGCTAGGCTTTGAGTTCAGATTCCAGAACTACCAACAATTGGATCATGGAGTAAGAAGCTGAGTGTGAAACTTGTTTTCCTTTTCTCTGAGAGTCCTGGGTGTCAGGCATGATGGAGAGCACGTCTACAAATCTAGATGCTATGTGATAGGATGTCATTAATGTAATAAATGTAATGGGTGTCATCATAGACAGTAAAATCAATGGTAAATAAATGAATACAACAATAAATACAAGGAACAACCACACCAAACTTGTATGAACTGAACATCTATAGGTAAGTACAAAGCCTATCTTTATATAAATAACATGTTTTCAAAGGCTGGGGCTTGAATTCAGGCCGAGTAAACAGGCCTGAAGTTCTTATCTTCAAGTACAGTGAGCTTCCCCTTCATCCACTGCAGATTTACCCAGACCCTGAGTTCAAATCCAAAACGTGGCAGAATAAATGATGGGAATTGCAAGCCAGGGAGCAAAATTTATTTTATTTTATTTTTTCCCAGAGCGGGGCTTGAACTCGGGTCGTGGCAACTCTGCTTCAGCTTTGATCACCTTAGGCTGAGGTGCAGCCACTGGACCCACAGCTGATACTGGGATCCTAGATCCCTAGGCCTTGAAGGGAAAAAAATTCATAGGAAAAATGTGGCAAGATGGCCTTTTTATGTTTTCTTCCTTTGTGAGGTGACCCTACTGGGTCTAAATGACACTGTTGCAAAGGGTATTTTACCTTGCATTGCTGAAGGCTGGTGGGCTATCGGGGAAGCCATAGGACCACGTGGCAACATAGGCCCTGATTTCAAATCCCCGACCTGACACCTACCAATGGCAGGAGATACTAAGAGACTCATTCCCATCCATAGGAATGTTATCAATGTCACGGCTGAATGAGTTGATCGTGAATGATTCTCCTATAAAATTAGACAAGATGATTTCAGGAAGCTGATTGATTTTATTTAATATTTATGAAGCATTAAAAGAATACTATTACTTACAGGAACTCAATAATTTCAGGACACTGATTTCATTAATAGTTTATTAAGGATGAAAACAATAACATTAATTACATGGAGGCATAATAATTACCCCAGAATTTGTAAGAATGTAGTCTATATAACTGAATAATGGATAGACATCTCTGGCACTCTAGAAACATATATATTTATTAGTGTACTATCATCTGTATGTCAATCTGTTCATATTTTGTCAACCTCTGGGGCTCGATGTCAGGTCCTGGGAACTGCCTGTCAGCTCAATTTGCTCCAGGATGGCGTGTTGACACTCACCCATTCATGAATTTGGCCTTGTAGGCCATGAGTTCAGATGCCAGCACTCCCAAACAATTAATCGTGGAATAAGAAGCTGATGGTGACACATTTTTGTTTCCTTTTCTTTGAAAGTCCTGGGTGTCAGGTATAAAGTGGAATACATATGCAGACCTATAATCCTATGTAATCAATGTAATCAATGTTCTATGTGTCATAATAGTCAATAAAATAAACGGTCAATACAAGAAAAAACAAGGAAGAATAACTATACTGAGTGCAATATGGAGTGAACATATGTATATGAATATAACTCATATATTTAAAATGTACATGAATAAGATGTTTTTTAGTGCTGGGGATCCAATTCAGGCCTAAGGAACAGACTTGAATTTCCTGACTTCAAGGAGGCAGGCTTCCCCTTCCCACACAGTGCAACAGAGTTACCCAGACAATGAGTTCAAATCCCAATCCTGGCAGAAAAAAATTGCACCTTTATACTATGTGAGGTCCAATTCTTAGGTATTTCAGTCTGACTCCATTTAATGAATGTGATTGTTTAAATGCTTAATGAAGTATTAACTAAAATCGATCAGTGTCCTAGGATATAATTGTGTATAATTTGATCCTAGAATCATTCAAGAACTACTCATTCAATCTTGACATTGATCACATTCCATTGGTAATCTTATGGATAAGAATGAGTTTCTTAGGTTCTTCTGCCATTTGGAGGTGGCAGGACCAGGATTCCAACTGTGGGCTCCAGCTCCCACCACTTCAACCCGAGGATAGGGAACTCACAGGTCTGTGCCAGATCATCAGCAAGACCAATGATTAGGCAGGCACCAGTGGCTCTCAGCAGTCCTCCTTGATACTTACAAGGCTGTGATAGGAGGATCATGGTCAAAGTCACCCTAGGCAGGAAAGTCCTTGAGATCCCTGTCCAACTTCAATGCCAACAAAATCAGAAGTAGAGCTGTGTGGGCTCCAGTGGTAGAGGGCTAGTCTTGAGCAAAAGTAACTTACAGAGTGTGCCCAGATCCTGAGTTTAAGGTCCAGGACTGGCAACAAACAGACATACATAACAATCTAAAGCTGGTCACCCCCTTGTCCCCAACTGAATTGGACAGAGTTCCCTGGGAAAGGGGCTGGGGGAGCCACTGTCTTCACTCTGCGCATTCTGCTTGCATCACAGGATTCCAGCTACACCATTCTTTCATGGTTCTTTCTGACCAATGGGATATAAGAATGGTGGTCACACCCGCATTCCATCCTGCCTGATAGCACTGGGATTCCTCTGTTGGTTGACACCACTACCAACAGTTGAGGAAGGTAGAGGTGGCTGAGTGGTGATCAAGAGACTCAAGCCGTAGGAGGAGAGGCCTGGCTCAGCCCTGCCACGCACCTGCCCACGCCCCGGTCCCCTTCAGCATTCCACGTGGCATTGCATTTCAAACCTAGCACTGCTTGCTTGGACCCATGGCACCTCTTGGAGTCCTCAGGTGATGGCACGCCATAGGCAGGCTTGTGGCCCCGACCTGGTCCAGGACCCTTGTCTCTGCTCCAGGCCTAAGTATTTGCCATGTTACTGCCTTCGCTGCTGGAACCCAGTGGGAGCTGCCTCCAACAGCTTCTCCCAGCAGAACATGTGAGTGGCCTCCTCCTGAGCCCATACCCTGTGACCCCCACACCACGCGACCCCCCCACCTGACTGGACCTCCGGCTCCCCCATGCCCTACAGTCTGGCCAGGTCTCTGCCACAAATGTGCCTCAGGGGTAGGGGTGGGAGTGGGTGTTGACCAGGGGATCCCACCCCCATCCTTAGCTGCCAGTGTCCCAGGAAACAGGGAGATGCAGGGATGGGTGAGGAGGGGGCACCACAGAGCCCCTGGCCTGGAGCCACACAGCCACACATCTGCACCCTTCCTCTTCCTGGTGGGAACCTGGTGGTTTTAGTCAGAGGTGGGGAGCAGCACCTCCACACCTGCCTTCTTGGGTCTTTTCCTTTTTTCTGGGGCTGGGGGTGTTGGATACAGAAGATAGGTCTCTCTTGCTGTGTGAGCCCTTGTCCTCTGTGCTCCGTCACCCTTTCACCTGAAGAGAGGTCCCAGAAGAGCCCAGTAGGGAAGTGAGAGTGCTGGGGGTCAGAGCAGAATGTGAACATCTGGGAGGAACACCCCCCCCAACACACATACACATACACCTAGCCTGTCCCCTCCCCCCAACTGTCAACAGTTCTCACAGCGTGATCACATTTCCCAGCTCTGCCAGCTTCTGCTGGTGCTCTCAGTCCATCTGGTCTCCTTGTCCTTCCCAAGAATCTGCCATGAGGCCCAGAAGCATGTAGGCTGGAAGTAGGGAGTAAGTCCATGTATGTAGCCTTTAGGACCCCATCCATTTCCCCAACACCACCCCCATCTCGAGTCAGACACCCTTCTGGGGTCACCATGACCCCCTGCTTGCTTCCTCTCCTGGCTCTGAGGAGCCACTTGTCTCAGGACTCCTTCACCCAGTGTACTGGCCTAGGGTTTTGGTGAATGGGGAGTCAAGGGTCTGGCCTTGGAGAAAGAGCTAGGCAGGGTGGTGCTGCATCATTAGAGTGGTGCTCCCCTTGGTTGGGAGCTCCTGATTCCTCCAAGGGAACCCCCATGCTCTAGCTTGTACATTGTCCCAGATGAGGAACCAACAAACTCTGGAGAGGCACTGCTCTGAGTCTGTGTGTGTGTTTGTGTGTGTGTGTGTGTGCGTGTGTGTGTGTGTGTGTGTATGTAGTGCTGCATCATTAGAGTGGTGCTCCACTTGGGTGGGAGCTCCTGATTCCTCTAAGGGAACTCCTGTGCTCCAGCTTGTACATTGTCCCAGATGAGGAACCAACAAAGCCTGGAGAGGCACTGCTCTGAGACTCTGTGTGTGTGTGTGTGTTTGTGTGTGTGTGTCTGTGTCTCTGTGTGTGCATGAGAGAGAGAGGGAGAGAGAGATATCATCTTCCTCCTTGTATAACCTGACTGTGCTCAGGTGAGTGATCATTTGGAAAATTGCAGGTGCTGCATGGACGAGTCTTCTGTCACTGGTCTGGATTTGTGTGTGTGTGTGTGTGTGTGTGTGTGTGTGTGTGTGTGTGTGTGTGTGTGTGTGTGTGTGTGTAGAAGTGGGTTGTAATAAGGAGGCTGGGTCCTTTGATAACTTGTGCCTGATACATTTGGGGGATGCATGGGCTCTGTGGCTGAGGTCTGGGGGCCTGGAAGTGTGAGACACTTGAAGCGGACTCAGCAACATTAAATTATAAGACCAAGGGACCTCTGTCCCTTCAAGCTGTCTACTCCTTTGGGCCTGGTTAGTGGCAGCTGGAGCTTGGGAGGACCTGGGTATGGGGCCCACAGGGGTTGGCTTCCCAGGGGGACAGAGAGCATGGCCAGCACTTAGTAAGGAGTTGAGCCCTACTGGTATGGAGTGCATCAGTATATGTCAGACTCCGGGTTTTCTCATTTTGACTTCTGATCGGTGAGGACAAACCTATTTTAAATCTTTTGCTGTGATCTTCATATCTCAGCCTCCTGAGTAGCTAGGATTATACGCATGAGCCTCTGGCACCGGGACTCTCGTTCTTTTTGGTGTATTAGGGTTTGAACTCAATGCCTTAGGCTTGCTAGTCAGGTCTTCTACCACGGTAGCCAAGCCTTTCTGTCTTGGGCATTTCCAAGATAGAGACTCACTCAATATGTGCTCAGGCTGGGCTGGATCATGGTCCTCCTATCTGTGACAGGCGTGCGCCACGAGGCCTGGTCCTCCTTAGTTGGTATGGTAGACGTATAGCACCATGCTCAGTCATCGGTTTAGATGATTGTCCCAAACTTAGTTTACAGCAGCCATAAAGCTCTGGGTTGGGCCTCCACCATTGTACCTCAGTCTCCTCCTGGGACAGTTGTGAGGAAACAAGGGATCAATACAGGGGGATCTCAGGAGCAGGGCCTGGCACAGAGGGAGCGGCTGTCAGATATGGTTCTTGGCAATTCTGGGAGCATACGACAGGAAGATAACTGGGAAAGGGCTCAGATGGGGCCTGTTATTAGTCGTGTGACATGTACGAGATTATGAAACAAAACATGATTCTCTTTCATCCTTATCCTATTCCCATGAGGAAGGAGATCCTTCACTGTGTTCAGTTTTGTAGCTGGGGAAAATGAGGCACGGAGAAGACAGGTGACCAACTCATGACCTCCAGTTGACAGAAAGCTCAGACTGACTTCTCTGCCATGGTCCCTAGGAGAATGAGTGGTATGCAGTACACTTCTTGTGGTGGGAAGTCCACTTCTTGTCAGTTGTGGGGCTTGAACTCTGGGCCTGGGTGCTGTCTTCGAGCTCCTCAGCTCAAGACTAGCACTCTACCACTTGAGCCACAGTGCCACTTCCAGTTTTCTGGTGGTTCTTTGGAGATAAGAGTCTCATGGATGTTCCTGCCTGGGCTGGTTATGAACCATGTTCATCATATCTCAGCCTCTTAGTTAGGATTATAGTCCTGAGCCACCAGCACCCAGCTTAATTGTAATTCTGGCTTTCTTTCTCTCTCTCTCAGGAGCTGGTTGAATGGGTGCTGAAGAGGTGGCCCAGTGTCCCCATGTGGCTGGAACCCAAGGTGACCCTCTCATTCTGGAGGTGGGCTGTGGGTCAGGAACTGTCTCACTCAGCCTGTTGAACCAGCCCCATGAGGTAAGCCCCTCTGTGCCCTAGCTAGACTGTCCAGCCTTATTGTCCATCCAGCCTTATTGGACATAGTATTGTTTTCTATGTCCTTTTCTAGCAACTGGCCAAAATTATGATACATAATTATGGAATGAAAATATAATACCATCTTAAGAAAGTCATTTAGAGCTCTGGGAATGTGGCTTCATGGTACGGTGATTGCGTGTCATGCATGAAAACCTGAGTTCAATTCTTCAGTACCACATAAACAGAAAAAGAAACACTGGAAGTGGTGCTGTGCCTCAAGTGGTAGAGTCCTAGACATGAGAGAAAGAAAAAGCCCAGGAATAATTCCCTAGCCCTGAGTTTAAGCCCCAGGACTACAGTACTGGCAAAAAAAACCCCGAAAACATTAAAATATTTAGTTAGTAAATGCAAAATAAATAATCCATACTTGGAATATATATTGCTCCTTCCATACTAATACCTGACAATACTCCTTAATTCATGTACTTTACCTATATTAGGATACTGTGTTGAAAAAAAGTTTTGTTCATTAGGTCACAGCAATTAATGCTAGGAATGTGCTTAGATGTCAGGTGAAGATTAATTCTGGAAATTCAAAGATTCCAGGCTTTTGAGTGGTCACTGCTAATCACAATGAGAAGGATAGTCTAAGTGAGATTTGGAAATCTTTTTGGTCAGTCATGGCACCAAAAAGGCAGAGGCAAATTATCAGTTGGGACAAGAGAAGGAATAACTCTAGATGGAAGGAACAAATGATAGTAACTAATGCATACCAGAAACCATTCTAGGGAACCATTTTTGGTTATTGAAGAACTAGTTATAAACCAGGCTTATTTTCATTGCCTTTAGCATTCTAAATCTCTTAGGCTAGTTCTTAATCTCTGTGTGAAAAATGTATCTCCTCCTATGTTGTTTTTCCATACCTGATCTCTTTTGCTTTCTAAAAATCACAGTCTTCCCTGATACTAAATACACCTACACAGATGGCAAGAGGTTGCTAATGTAAGGGTCCCATAGCTCATGAGTCATTAATGTAACAAAATGGAATAGGAGGACTTATTTATTGCTTCCTCAATTTTTCTGAAAGCTGCCATGTCATCATTTGATTCAAATTTCCATTCTTTGTCTACATAGTGTCATTAAGTGCACTAAATGGAAATATGAGCTGGGTGCTGGTGGCTTAAGCCTATAATCCTAGCTAATCAGGAGGTTGAGACCACAGGATTGTGGTTCAAAGCCAGCCTGCTCTACAAAGTCCATGAGACTCTTATCTTCAATTAACAACCAGAACCCCAGAAGTGGTGACACAGCTAAAGTGGTAGAGCACTGAGCTTGAGCTGAATAGCTGAGGGACAGCACCCAGGATCAGAGTTCAAGCCCCACGACCAACAAAAAGTGCAAATATGACTTTAAGTTTCCCCAAAAGGAAGGACAAGGTCAATAGTAATCTTCCAAAGCAGAAAAAAAATAATAAAAAAATAATGCAGTGCACTTACTTTTGCTGAGTTATTTAAGTTATGGCTTCTTGGCTGGACATATTCTCTTCTTTTAAAAATTGTCAAATATTAGCTTTATAATAAACTTCATTTAGTATTTCTTGGTTGGAAACAGAAGTCTTGATACAGTTGATGTCACTTGGATTTTTTTTTTTTTGCCAGTCATGGTGCCTGAACTCTGGGCCTGGGCACTATTCCTAAGCTCTTCAGCTCAAGGCTAGTGCTCTACCACTTGAGACACAGCACCACATCCAGCTTTTTCTGCTCTTGTGGTGCTGAGGAATAGAACCCAGGGCCTCATGCATTCAAGGCAAGCACTCTACTCCTGAGCCACCTTTTCAGCCCATCACTTGGCTTTCTTACTATCTCAGTTCAAAGTAAACCCAGGCAGGAGAGTCTGTCAACCTCTCATCTCTAATTAACCACCAAAAAGTCCAGAAGTGGGGGTTTGGCTCAAGCAGTAAAGTACTAGCTTTGGGGGCAGGTGGACAGGAAAGACATCTATTCAGGGACATGGTCCAGCCTCTGGGATCAAGCCCCAGAACCAGCACAAACTGAACTAACAACCAAACCAAAAAAAAAAAAAAAACCAAACAAACAGGTATTTCTTTGGGACCCTCCTTAAAGGAGAACTGGTCTGAGAAGAGACTGCTTTTGCTGATTATACTCACTGGATCCTGCTTTTGTGGAATCCTTATTGCTATGGAGAACTCAGGACCAGACTAAAGGAATGGATAACTAAATCCTGCAACAAGAGAATCATCTCAGGAGTGAAATATCCATCCATAGAGCACTTTAAAAATCTCCATGTCTTTTTTTCTTTGCAGTAGAACACTTTTAAAACAATGTTATTTCCTTTTGTTCTACGCTGGCCCTCAAATGGCACATTATTTCCTTTTGTAATACTCTCGACCAGAAGTTTACAAACAAGCTTTATATGAGTAAAATACACAC
Source organism: Dipodomys spectabilis (assembly GCF_019054845.1). Classification (NCBI taxonomy): domain Eukaryota; kingdom Metazoa; phylum Chordata; class Mammalia; order Rodentia; family Heteromyidae; genus Dipodomys; species Dipodomys spectabilis. The sequence continues at coordinate 917,557 of NW_024871119.1, read as the reverse complement.
TTGAAAAGTCAGGGAAAGAGTTTCCCTCAATCCTTGGATCCTTTTCTTGTACAGTAAAAAGGAAAGCACAAATTAATTTGAACTTTGTCATACCTCTACGTTCAATTCCTCTCCTGGGATCAGGTTCCACCTTCAGTAATAGTTACAATTCCCGTAACAATTTATGGTGCTGCTTAGGTATAATGAATGTTTGCTGGCTTCATTGAAATAGCACAAGGACACCTTTGGACATCATGTAGCAATTTTTCAGAGACAACTTGGTAAAGAGAAAATAAGAAATTTAAATTGCTTATAAATACATTATCCATGAGTACATTGAGTTCAAACATCATAAGTGCTCTGTTAATTAAGGTGAATTTTAAATGGGAAGAAGGTCCTCAGATCATTTTTTTGTGAGTGTATGTGCTGTGCATTATTTTCCAAGTGTACAAGAGTTAACAGTAAGAGAAACAATAGCAATAATAGGAGAAAGAGAAGTTCTGTGTTTAAGGGTTCAATACAATATAGAAGACTCTACAAATAAGACAATATTGAAACAATGAAGCCAAGTTCAGTATGTAGATTTGCAGAAGTGATATAGAGAAAGCATTTCTCCTAAGTGGAACATGAAGTATGAGGCCATTCCCTTTCTAAATCACACTTCCATCGTGCAAATTTGTAAAAAGTAGAATAGAAGAATGATTCTGGTTCCATGCAAGTCAGATATAAGAGAGTGGACTTAACTGGAGAAAAGTCCATCTTGAAAGAGCAGGGATTATACTAGCAATGAACCTGGAGGCAAAGATCATATTTCTTCTTATTTCCTACATATATATTTATATGTAAATATATATATAATATATATATATATTTATATAAGATTTCCTATATATATATATAGGAATATATATATATATACATATATATATATATATTTTTTTTTTTTTTTTTGCTGTTGGTCGTGGCACTTGAACCCTGGGTGCTGTCCCTCTGCTATTCAGCTCAAGGCTAGTGCTCTACCACTTGAGCCATAGTGCCACTTCCAGTTTTCTTGTAGTTAATTAGAGAAAAGAGTCTCCGGGACTTTCCTACCTGGGCTGGCTTTGAACTTCAATCGTCAGATCTCACCACCACCCAGCTTAAGATCACATTTCTAACAGTGTACATTCAGCATATGTAATGTGTATGTTCATCTATCTTTATATGAATTTTTGAGTTAAAAATGTGGGTTACAGGTTAGACTTCACACTCACAAAAATGTTTGTAGTTTAAAAAGTTGATGCTCCTGGAAAAATAAAACTTAAGAATGTAAAGGAGTCTGGGAAGTTCAGTTTGCATCCAGCCTGGGCAGAACAGTCTTTGAGACACTATCTATAATTAATCAGCCAAAGCTGCATTGGAAGAGCAGTTCAAGTGATGGAATACCACTCATGAGCAAATTGTTGAATAAGAGCTTGAGGCTTTTGCATACATACATACAAGCATACGCATACACACAGAGGTACTTATATGTGCACACATGAATACACAAATGAAACAACTCTCAGAATATGTAGAAAAGTTAGAAAGCAATAGAAAATATGTCCTGAGTAAAACTAGAATCAAGTGATAAATTTTAATATTAAAAAGTCCTCAAGTGAACTTTCTTCAAAAAAGTTTGAGACTATTAGATAGGTAGTGACCAGAGATAATAAGAAAGTCAAGTAATCATTATTAAAGGGATCGGATCCATGAAGGAATGAATCAGAGACCCCTGCATGTGCATCTGAAAATGTTCATATCCTGTGTCAAATGTTAGAACATCTTTCAAAATTGTACATAAACAGTCTGAGCAGTCAATGGATAAGATCATCAGAGAAGTTCAGAATTGCTAGTGTGTTTCTAGATTAAATAAACCAACAAACTATGGCAGGGCAATGTGATACAAGCCTGGAATTCTAGCACTCAGACTAAGACAGGAGATTAGAGAGTGGAATTACATAGTGATACCTTCCCTGGACCAGGTAGTATAATTTTGTCTCAATAAAACAAACCAAATTACAAGAAAGGAATACAAAGTTCGAAGTTTGGGCTAATTTTGTCATTATGTTTTGAGAAGTCAAGTTTCCTATTGAAATGCAACTGATATATAATCCTCAGTTGTGTTTTAAATGCTCTCTTAATTACAGAACCTTCTTAGATGCAAAATAGCTCATGATTCCCATCCAAAATTTGAAAAAGTAAGTAAGCTTCATTCTGTTGGATGCCAAAGAAATGATGAAGGTTTACAAAACTTAAGCCTGGAGAAATAACACAGTTTGTCTAATGTAGGACTTTGTGGACCTTGCAAAATTAGAATTTAGATTCAAAATAAATAGTTTGGTTTTTTTTGTAATTCCATATTCTATAGGATACTACAAAATTCTTTTTAAGTAGAGGTTTTAACTGACAAATTCACAAATGATTCTGGCATTCTATTTGCCTAGAAATTCTTTCAAGAGAGTTATAATTAGAACTTAGTTAACAGATAATTCCAACAGTTCATGTATAAAATGATAATGTGAATAATCTAGACAGAGTTGCCAACAAATGGATGATATTAATTTATAAATTTAGAAAAAACATTTTTTGAGAGTTTGGTATAACATGGTATGAAGAGAATAATTGAGTGACATCTTCTTTCTTCTACCTATATGATACACAGGAAGCAATTTCCTTAATTATGTGCCTCTGTATACAATGAGAAAAATGCTAGGTTTGGGTTCATTTTTATTTTATTTTTGTGGGGGGGTCTGGTCGTGATACCTGAACTCTGGTCCTGGGTACTGTCTCTCAGCTCTCCAGCTCAAGGCTAGTGCTCTACCACTTGAGCCACAGCTCCACTTCTGGCTATTTTTCTTTTTGCTATTGTGGTGCTGAGGAATCGAACCCAGGCCCTCATGCATGCAAGGCAAGCTCTCTACCACTGAGCCACCTTCTTAGCCCAATTTTTGTTTTTGCTTTATTGGTTTGACCTAGGGGTTGAACTCTGGGCCTGGACACTGTCTCTGAGCTCAAGGCTCCTGCCCTACCATTTCAACCTCAGTGTCACTTGTGTCTGGCTTTTTCTGAGAAGTTTATTGGAGATAAGGTTCTAAGGGACCTTCCTGCCTGGATGGGTTTTGAACCATAATCTTCTGATCTTAGTATCCTGAATATCTATGATAGTAAAAAAAGTATAAATATAAATAATATTTGCAAGTGTTCTGATCTCAAGAATACCACTGGGGGAAAAGTGATGCAACTGAGTTTATTGTGGTGTTCTTTGCAGAATAAGGAGGGCATCACAATACCAGAGGTGTAGTATTTTTTCACAGTAGAGATATGCTATTCATGATGTGAATTAAGGGAATTTTAAGGTGCACCTTACAAGTTGGAAACTGTTGGGCTAGGATGACTTTATGGCATAAAGCTTGGGATTGCTTACTCTTGAAGACTTATTACAGATGCTTCATAGTTTTATATTGTACCAGAATGTGGCTATTTTTCTGTTGACTTCTCAATCTGTAACACCCCATTGGAAACTGCATCTATTGCAGAATTATATAACATGAAAACAAGTACTGTTTTGAATCTCTCAGGTATGGAATGTTTAGAATTTGAAAATGAGTAGTTATTAGTCATAGGAATTTTGAAGAACACATATATTCTGTCCTAACAACTTATTTAATTTTAAAAGTTATGGGTTTCCATAGAATTAAACTGTTTTCGATTTTATGTGTGTGAAAGTGCTAAATTTATTTTTTCCAAAATATGCAAGTATATTGTGAAAATATTGTCTAGTTGGATAACACTCAAGTTGATGACCTTTTGATAAAGAAAGGGTAATTAAGTCAAATTAGATGCAAAATAGTATTGATTTTTAAAATTTTACTACATAAAAAATAATATTAACTATACCAATACAGTGAAATTTTATTTTATGCAGCTTATTTTTTAAATTTAATTTTATTGTCAAAATGATGTACAGTCAGGTTACAGTAATTGTTAGGTAGTGAATACATAACTTTTCAAACTTGTTACCCCCTCCCTCACTTTTCTCACAGTTTTCCTTCACCTCAGTACCCCTCACAAGTTGTAATGTATATTCCCAACATATTGTCTTGTGAGTATTGCTAATGCATTGGTTTGCCCTTTGTCATTTGTGTCACCATTGTGATGTTCCTTTTCCCTTCCCTAATTAAGGTAAATGTATACAAAATACACAAGGTACCAAAATCAAATACAGCAAGGGATAAACCAATGGGGGAAAACCAAAGAAAATGGAAATCACATAATACATAAAAAAACAACAACCACAAATAAAAATCTCTGATTCCATATCTTGGAGTTCATTTTGTTCAGTATCAGCTTATGTGGTCATATATTTGCATAACGAAGCCACTGGAAAATAATAGTTGCATGGACACCACATCGTGAAAACAACATGTTAACAGTTTTTGATGGTAAAGGTGGAATTAGGATTGATGAATTCGCGATTCTGATAAAGGAATTTCAAAAGAGTTTTAAAATTATGACACGTATATTTTAATTGTTCAAACTTTTTAACAACGTAGCCTATTAAGAACATTTAAAATTGCCTGGGAAAATAGGCTTTCATGCAAAGAAATCCATGGAGACTTAGTGGAGAGGGAGCAATGTGAGTGAAGATGGCTCATTTTCACATTAAACAAACAAACCTCAGAAACCTTGCTGTAAATCCTGTAGCTTCCCTTGAAAATTGTCCTCACCCAGGAAATATACTCACTGTGTGAAACAAGGTTATAGTGCAATTTAATTCAAATTTCTTTAAAAAAAGACATCAATATTTGTGAATTGACCTTTAATTACCAAACAGTAATTCTCTAAAAAAGATAATTTGGGTCAAATTATTTAGGGAGAAAGTGTCCTCCACAATGAAAAAAGGTATTGGGTTTACACTTTTCTGTTTTTAATACTTTCCGCAATGTCTTTGCATGTGAAGCACTGAAACACAGAAAAAAAATCTGATTGGATACTTCAAACCAGTGATTTCACATTTCTAAGTGGCTCACAAATATAATATCCTTATTAACATGAGATAGCTTATTACATAAGCCAAAAAGTTTTGGGTTCAGAAAAAAATTGAGCACATGGAAAAGGTCAGAAATCAGTGTTCTTAGAAGCCCTAGCTAAGCAAATTGGCTTCAGCAGTGGAGGGAGGCCAAAATTTTTGACATAGATTGTAATATTTTTGCTACCTAAAGTGATTTTACAGAGCTTATTTGGCTCACTACAATGCAGAACTGATTGAATGAAGACATGAAAATAAATCCCACATCCAAAGGAGGCAACTTCAAAGAGTTTTAAAGGAGAAACCATGAAGATGTAGCAGTGGGGGAGGCCTTATAGTCCTTCAGCTTCTCTAGACTTGAAGCCAAGAAGCTGTGATTAATTGGAAATCAGGCAAGAGCTAAGAGGAGGACATAGAAGGAGAACATAGAAGCATTGTCCTTTGTAACAGACACTGTCATCCAAGGTATGGGTGATTTAACTTTATTCTCTTCCATACATCTTGTTGAGCAAATGCAAGACTAAGAGAAAAATAATCTATTGAAATAATTTTGCAAAGAATAACTTCACTGTTCCTGATATGGTATCTAAGGAGAGTCTTAAGAGAAGATAAAAGTGGAGTATTCTGCGGTTTCCTCTAAGCATCTTTTTAGCAAAATATATCTTTGAGGTTAGAAGTGATTGAACCAAAAAGTGGTGGAGTACTTACATTTGTTGGCACTTTAGACACAAGAAGACTTTCTTTTTTTCTTTTTTTTGGGGGGGTCTGGTCGTGGGACCTGAACTCTGGGCTTGGGCGCTATCCCTCAGCTCTTCAGCTCAAGGCTAGTGCTCTACCACTTGAGCCACAGCGCCACTTTCAGCTTTTTTCTTTTTGCTTATGTGGTGCTGAGGAATCAAACTCAGGGCCTCAGGCATGCAAGGCAAGCGCTCCACCACTGAGCCACCTTCCCAGCCCGACACAAGAAGACTTTCAAGGTAAAAGAAAAAAGAAAAATGGATATCCAAATATTTGTGATCACAGTTTCTTGGACTGGTTTTTTTGGAGACAAAGTTTTACATTAGAGTTTGTCCTGATTAACATCAATGTTGGGTTTTTATGGCAACCAAATGCAGGTGTGAAGTTTAATGGTCTCCCTTGAACAAGTAAACAGCATGATAAAAAATGGTAAATAATATTTAGTGAATTACTTTCACCAATTACTTTTCCAGAACAAAGAAGGAAATATATAACTCAAAATCAATTGACTTAAAAGTATGAAGAAAGAGTAGTGAAGAGAGATGAAAGAAAACTTAGAGGATTGTTTTCTCTCCAGCGGAATAATGGGTTCTTGATATTTTTCTCTTCCATTCTATCTTCACAAGATATCAAGTGTGGCTCAGGACTGGAGTATCCAGTTCAGTCAGAGAGAACTCACAGAAGGAAGATAACATTTGAAGCAGATATAGTTGATTTATAACCTGAAACAATCTATTTAAATCTGTTCAAATTTCTCCCCTACCTCAAATGCCCTCTTTTAATAGTTTTGTTTGCTTTTCCCAAGACTGCCCTTCATTAACTGCTTAAAATTTTGAGAGGTCATATTCATACTTTCTAGAGATTGCTGTTTGGTTGTAATTTTTGTGTGTTTTTTCACTGAATTTCAAAAGGTTGTGCAAGTGTGTTACAATTAAATATGTCCATCTAATTGTCCAATGCTCCTGGATCAGATTCACTCCTTCCATCATTGTCAACCAACTCCTTCTCCAAGATTTATTTCAGATTAACCACTTTCTTTATCACATGTGTACATTGATATTCTAGCTGAACTTGCCCCTTATTCTATTTTTCATTCATTCTATGTATTTACTATTATTCCATTCTGGTTTCAACTTCCTGATAGTCATTCTGTTAAACTGTCTGTTAAAAGTTTGAAAGGTTTATATACATTCCATGGAGTTTCAATCCTGCATATACTTGAACTTATGTCAGCTTATATTTCCATAATTCATTCATCTGCAATAATAATTTGCAAGACTGGAGGCGTGAAGCACCTAGACATGATTTAATTCTCATCCATTTGGAAGATTAATCTTTAGTCAACAAGAAAGTTTAAAAATGGTTTAGAATGTATTCCAAACTACCAATTTTTATAAATGGCTTTGTACAATGGTGTGTGATCATTTAATTTTACATGGGATAATATTTTCTACTACATTTAAGTTTTGAAAAAAGAAAATTAAAATGTACTATTATAGAGGAATATGATAGAAATAGAAGACAGATTTTATGTTTGTCATATCTCTGATGAGTACCCATATTCAAGACTTACTATGTTAGACAGATAGGGAAAACATAAAATAACATATTATAAGGCAACTATTTGTGGCTTTTTAAAATGTACCTTATTAAATGATGAAATTTACTTTATTAGCTAACGTTTGGGTTTGAAATATGGGAGGCTGGTATATTTAACAAATTTTGGAAGGCATCTAATGAACAACACAAATGGTGGGTGGCACTATTTCTACAGTTTAATGAATGGTTGAACCTGATTGGCATTAGTGCTGGGTAAACAAATCAACTCTATTGTAACTCTATTGCCACTAAGTATCATCTATTTGTCAAATGTTATTTTGGTGAATGTGAATTTTTTTTAGAAGGTCGTGGGGCTTGAACTCTGGGCTTGGGCACTGTCCCTGCGCTCTTGAGCTCAAGGCGAACACTCTACCACTTGAGCCACAGTGCCACTTCTGATATTCGAGTGGTTTATTGGAGATGAGTCTAACGGACTTTCCTGCCAGGGCTGGCTTTGAACCGTGATCCTCAGATCTCAGCCTCGTGAGTATTTAGGATTACATGCGTGAGCCACTATCGCCTGGTTTGCGAATTTGATTTTTCAAAGATTATTTGAAAAAGAATACAGTGGGGGCTGGGAAGATGGCTCAGTGTTAGAGCGCTTGCCTTGCATGCCTGAGGCCCTGGGTTCGATTCCTCAGCACCACATAAGCAAAATGAAAAAAAGCCGGAAGTGGTGCTGTGGCTCAAGTGGTAGAGCTCTAGCCTTGAGCTGAAGAGCTGAGGGGCAGCACCCAGGCCCAGAGTTCAGGCCCCACAACCAGATCCCCCCCCCAAAAAAAAAAAGAAATGTAAAAAAAAAAAAAGAGAAAGAATACACTTTCAGGAGATTAAATATTTTGAGAATGACAACATTTTTATACCACAGAATCAAGTTTTACTGAAGTACCAGTGTTTTTTTTAATTGTGAAAATACTGTTCAGAGGGGTTAAAATTACATGGGCAAGGTAATGAGTACATTTCTTATCAAGCATTGTTGCCTCCTCCTTTGTTTCCCCTTCCCATCCCTTGGCATCCTCCCCCTGCCCCCCGACCCGATCCTCCCCCCTCCCCCCCCCCCCCCCCCCCCCCCGCCCCCAGCACCAAAGTTGTAAAGTTTGTTTTCGACATGACAACTTGTACATCTCACGGTGTTATTAAGCACTAAGGATCTTCTCAATTAATGTTTTTTTCTGAATTACATTTGACTTCTAAGTCAAGTTTTCCTGGCCTTAATAGACCAATTGTGGATCTATCCTTCCAGGAGCTATTTTGCTGGCCCACTTATGCTGGACTGAAATCTTTCATTAATCATTAGGGGAGGGGTATTAAAAATAATCTTGTGACACTTTGTGATTTTGTTAACTCATATGGGCTGGTCATCTGTAAATTGAAAGTTTGAATTGCAGTACTTTCTCTTAGATTTTGTGATCTCATCCTTCATTTTAAGTTGACTTGCATTTCACTATTGCTTACTGCTAATTCCTGTTTCTCAAGGAATTGGGGCCCTGAAATATTATAGGAAATGAGAAATTGACATGACTCTTCAATTACTTTCTGTTGGCATGTTGCCTGGGCCTAGTTGAGAAGTCTTGACCCTGTTATCTGATGATGCAGGTAACTGGGACATAGGATCCTAGGACCCATATATCTTGCAGAAGAATAATATCTTTTATACATCATATCAGAAAAATTTGGGTATAATCAATAGGAATGCTTCAGAAATATGGAGAAAAACATTTTGGAACCAGTGAGTTAAAACAATAAACAGAGCAGCAGAGTAAAATCCCTTATAGATTAGAGGAAAACATTTTTTTTTCCATGTGAATTCAGAAGAACAAGAACACTTAGAAGGTATCACAAGTTTATAGTGAAGACATTACATTGATACTTTGTATATTCTAGTATGTATTCTAAACCTAATTATTTATATTCCAATTCTCTTTATTGGAATAAATAATTATCAATTTATTTGTCAAATTATCAATTAATTCTACTAAGTTTCACTGTGTGAAATATGAAATCAGCACATATAAATATAAAATATATAACTATATGTAATATAATAAAAAGGGCACATGTTTTGCATTGTTCTGTTGTGGTTAGGGTATCAAAGACAACTCTGTTTTAAAGTATTATTGCATTATCTGTACCTCAGTGTTAGGTAGAGTTAGACCTAAAGCTTTACCATTTGTAGATTTAAAGCCTGGAGGCAAGAGGAAACACTGTGATTAAAACATTACCAATTTAAGGCCTAATAATGAGGAGAAACATGGACTTCTCCTGGAGCTATGGAAATATTTGGTGATAGAAAGGAAGTAGTGTAAGTTCCTGCCTGGTTGGAAGGTAGACAGGCCAGACATCAGGAAATCACGCATATGAAGAATTTTTTCACCTTGGCGTTAGCTACTTTTGAAATGGTAGGTATAATAAACACTTAAATTTTGATAAAATACCTTCTAGTCTGAACAGTTCTGTCTGAACTGTTCATCTCTCTATGATCCCTTGTAACGAAGACTAGTTTTGTTCTAGTAAGACAAACTATGCTGTCAGGGTAGGATATTCTGGTTGGTATGTTCCTACGTGGAAGAAGGATAAAGGGTAGACATTTGTGCCAGTAAGACCTCATTTGGGAAAATTTCAGCTGCAGAAGTTTAGAAGTAGCTCTTAAGCAAGGCTTACTTTGAATCTATTAGCTCCACAAAGCTAACTCATTTACGTAAATAAGTACTTGAAAAAGTCATCACCTTAGGACCTAGCTATAAGTGCTTCAAAGTATGATCAAATCTAAAATGAAAAAGACTTAAAATTGTCATTGACAAAAAATGCAAATGTGAGCAATCGACCGAACAATATAATTTTTTTCCCACTATACACATTATTTTAGGGAAATAAGATCAATAGTATTGTTAGGAACAATAAGGTTTCCTTGCTACAAATAGGCACCCAAGGATATAAGCCTATATAAAAATTGCATCATTAACTACTTAAATTTAGAGGATACTACATGCTTCAGCAGCACGTATACCCAAATTACAACAATACAGAGATTAACATGACACTTGCACAAGGATAATATGAAAATTCGTGAAGAATTCCATATTTTTCATTCTTCAGTTGCAGAAATGAAAAACAGTTATTTAAAAGTTGATTACAAAATTACAAGTGTAACAATATATGCAAGTGTTAGAATTAAACATTAGTTTGACATCAGTGTATTAAATCTTCATCTTAGAAAGGCCTTTACATGGAATAACCTTTACAAAACTTTTGAAATTAGTTAACATTGTCATTTTATCCAAAAAAAAATATACTACTATAAGAACCTAGAAAAAGGGGCTGGGAAGGTGGCTCAGTGGTAGAGCGCTTGCCTTGCATGCTTGAGGCCCTGGGTTCGATTCCTCAGCACCACATAAGCAAAAAGAAAAAAAAAACGGAAGTGGTGCTGTTTCTCAAGTTGTAGAGCGCTAGCCTTGATCTGAAGAGCTGAGGGACAGCGTCCAGGCCCAGAGTTCAGGCCCACGACTGGACCAAAAAAAAAGAACCTAGAAAAAAAATAATCTTAAATTTTCTATATGAAATACAATCTGAAAGGACACATTTATTAATGAATACATATATTATAAAACAATGTTGAATGTAAAGTATATCTAGGAAAGAATGAAATAGATTATGGATATTATGCAAACACAGAATATAGAATATTTTAAAATATACTTTTTTCAGACAAGAAGCAGAAATATCTTTAGTTTCTGTACTACTCATTTCAACAGATAAGATCAAATTATTTCTGATTAAAAAATCACAAACTCTGCAGAAATCATTGTAGATGTACACAAACAACTCAAATACATTTGACATCAAAGTCAGGCAATTCACTTGGAAAAATTCCACGGAATTTTTACAGTAAGATATTGCTGTTATTTGAATTCTGAAAATATTTTGTATGGACACAAAGAGTGGACTGGCATTTTGATGTTTAAGAAACGTAACTGATATCTTAGCTATGCTAAATAATGCTGCAATAAACATAGTTGTTTTGGTAGCTTTTGTATGGTCTTGTTTGATGCCCCTAAGTAGATGAATGGATTAAGAAAATAGAATTCTATGGAATGGAATTTTATTCCTCCCTCAGAAAGAATGTCAGTGCCCCATTTGTTAGGAAATGGAAAGACTTGGAAAAAATTATATTGAAGTAAGCCAGGCCCCAAGAAACATAGATCCCATAGTTTCCCTTATTTGTAACTAGTATATGTCTGAGACAATCAGAAATGGTCAGATAAGTTGATGTTAGGTGAAATGAACCCCAAGATAAGGATTCAAATGTATTTTTTTCTTTCTTGTGATTGTTTCTAACATATTTATAAGATGATTTCTTTGTTGCTTTGTATGTCCCTCCCCCACTGTATAATCCCTGCTTTCATTGTATTTGATGTTGGTATGATTTGTGGAGGGGAAGGGAAAAAACAAATTGTTTAAATAGCGATACAGGTTGACCCATTGCAACAATGAGATATATAAGACGTCATGTAGAAAAACGAACTTTACGACTTTGGCCTGGGAGGAGGAGTAATGAGGGGGGAGGGGAGTGGGGGGAGATGAGAAGGTATGGGAAGGGGAAATAAAGGAGGAGGCAACAATGCTTGATAAGAAATGTATTCATTACCTTGCCCATGTAATTTTAACCCCTCTGTATGGTGTTTTCACAATAAAATAATAAAACTCAACAAAAAAAATAAAGAAAAAGAAAAAAAAAGAGAAAAGAAACAACCAAACCATTACAACTGAATAGAACAATTTGTACAGCCTTCCACAACTTCAAAGAGGTAGTGATACATACTTATCCTTTTGGTAATATCAAAGGCAGTTTCTTCCAAGTTGTTCTTCAGACCTGGTTTGATATAATGGTTCAACAGAAGGAGATCCAGTGTATCTTTGCTATCTATATTCCCAGCAGCAAGATGCAAGGGAGTCAAGAGGCATTTAGTTTGGGCATTGGTATCTGCATCATGATGAAGTAAGAAAGACGCCACACTGGTATTATTTCACGAGTAACCACTGCGCAGGGGTGTCCAGCCATTAACAATTATTGCATGAATATCTGCTGCTTGAGGCACCAACTCATGGACAATATCTAAGTGTCCACTGTAGGCTTCCCGATGAAGAGGGGTATATTCATTGTCATCCCTAGTATTCACATGAGTGGCCTTTATGGAAAGTAGTCACCACACTCAAGTAAGCCGATTATTTTCAGCAGCCCAAAGAAGAAATTTGCTTGGATCCTACTCCATTTTTTTTCTTGCAATTGATACGATTCCTCACTTTTTCATTTTGTTCCTTATCTTCATCAGAATTGCCTAACTAGAGACTTTCAGTGCCAGTGAGAATAAGGTGTCCCTGTATTTCCCCAATAGTTTATAATGGTTGAACTTGTGAGAAAAATACAGTGAATTTTCTGCATCTGTTTATTTTCATGATGATTTATTTTCTCTTTTTCCATTTTTATTATTCCAAGTCATTCTAACTGGAAAGTAGGTAATTGATGGAGAGCAGAGGAAAGATGTTCCTCCGTATTCAAAGGTACAGACTGAAAATGAAGATCAGTGTTGTTTTTATGTGCAGCTTCTTCTAGGAATGAGAAAATAGAAAGTGGCTCAGTGGTGGAGTGCTTGCCTTGCATGGATGAGCAATGGCAGGTCATGTCCACTTTGCAGCCTTGTCATTCAGACCCACTGTGCAAAGAAAAAGACATAGTACCCCAGCCCTCTGAAGCTTGCCACTTTTTGTGGTATCCTACTTTTTATTCTTCCTGCAAACCCTCAGGGCCTAGGATCCCAGGATTGGCTATGGGTCCAGAGACTGCACCACAGCCTAGGGTGATGGAAGCTGAGTCAGAGTTGCCACGAACTGAGTTCAAGACGTGTGGTTGGCAAAAGAAAGAATAAAAAAAATTAATTAATTATTTAACTAAATTAAAAAGAAATAAAGCTCTCTGGTTTGGAATTTCTGCCAGTTTCCTTCCTTAGCCTGAGATTTGAACTCAGGGTCTTGGTAAATCTGTAGCAATGTGAGGGAAGGTGCAGAGTTGCCACTACTTGAGTTCAAACCCTGTGCCAAGCCAAAAATAAAAAAAAAGTGACTGAGCTCAGCAGGGGGAGTAGTTGTGGAGATGGGAGGGAAGGGATGGTAGGGAGAAAACAAAAGAGGAGGCAACAATGCTCAATAGGAAATGAACTCATTACCTTGCTCATGTAACTGTGATCCCTCTGTACAACATTTTTGCAATAAAAATGTACAAAAAAGAAACAATGTAGTGCTCAGAGAAGCACTTTGGGGATAAGGTAAGGATGTCAAAAGCTGTACAAAATTCTACACTGCTTTTTTTAAGTGTTCTGTATAGAACTGAATGAACAAAACTGCTTTCATTTAAAAAATTAAGCCACTGTCTTGGAACTGGGGCCAGTATTTCTGTAATTGCTGTGATTTGATCTCACCTTCCAGGTAACTCTTTTGCACCATGGGTGAAGGTGAATCTTACTGTCTTTGAGGAAAACAAATTCAGGCTAGAGTTCTGAGGGCCCAAATGAACGCCCTGCAATGGAAAAAAATATTTCTATACATGTGTAATATATGATATATACTTACATATGCATGTTTATTACATATTATTATTTTTATTATTGATTTTGTATTTTATTTTTTATTTTATTCCTTTATTTATTGTTTATTGTATTTAGTATTATTATACACATAATATTTAGTACATGTTTTACATCTATTATAAAATGATTCACAATAATTTAGGACATTGACTCATTTTCATTTGTACTTTATTAAGTGTTGGAACATGATACATAATTAAATGGAAGCATTTGTCACAGTCTTCACATGTTGTAGAGTCTCTCCCACAGATGAGCTTTGTCTTCTTTATCTTTGGACACCTTCCTATAGGGATTTCTTTAGATGATTTATGATCAGAGGCCTTTTCTTGAGGATAGTCAAGTTGAGGGATAAAATTGTAAGGGTGGGGCAAGAAATGTGACTTAGTGGTAAGGAGCTCGCTCAGCATGCATGAATGCCATGGTTTGAATCCTCGGTGCTACATACTCAGAAAAACCCAGAAGCTGTGGAGTGGCTCAAGTGGTAGAGCTCTAGTCTTGAGAAAAAGAAGCTCAGAGAGAGTGCCCAGGCCCTAAGATCAAGCCCCAGGACTTTCAAAAATAATAGGTCAGATGCTGGTGGCTCACACCTGGAAAACTAGCTTCTCAGGAGACTGAGCGCCGAAGACCACAATTCAAAGAAAGGCTAAGCAAGGAAAGCCTGTTAGACTCATCTTCAATGAATCACCAAAAGACACTGTGGCTCAAGTGGTACTGTTTGCTTTGAACTGAAGGGCTCAGGGACAGTGCCCAGGCTTGAGTTCAAGACACACAACTGGAAAAAAATGAGGGTTAATTAAAGTACTTTTCCTATTTGCTAATTAAGAGAACATTCTCTGGAAAATGAACGCTAATGTATACGAGAATTGGAGTCAGAGCTCAAGGTTCAAGTTTAGTAGATCCATATGCCCAGCCTCTGAGATTCTAGCATTATAACCTTGTGTCCTACAGGGTTCTGAAAGGTCCAATGTTGAAAGGGTTAATATGCTTCCCAAGCCCTTTGTGACTTGTACTTACAATGTCATTACAGTTCTGAACCTAGCAAAAAATTAGTAGCTAACGCCCATCTCCCTAGCTTAGGTCTCAAGATCACAGGGTGAAGCCAGCCAGAGTAGGAAAGTCTATGACACTCTGACTTCCACTTCTGAAAGGTCAGATATTCAAGAGCTTCCTGGGTTTCCCTTGGTGATGAGAAGTTACTTGCACTCTAATTGTTCTTAGAGTTCTCAAGCTATAGAAGCAGGAAAGAAACATTATTGACCCATCCTGGGTTCAAATGAAGTTCTCAGGATCCAAGCCCTAGCCCTGTTAGCAGGAAGAACTCCATTGTAACACTGTATTTGAAGGACAGAAAATAGTTGCAAAAGCCAGGCTAGGTGAAGAGACCAAGGCCTGCAGGATTAGGAAGCAGAATGTACACACTCAACAGGAAAGTGAGCTGCAAAACCATTCATTCCAGACACAACCAGAAACGGGGGTGGGTGGGGCGAGGAGAACTTCAAACATTTGTTAGAGTTACACCAGGGGCAGGCTTTTCTCAGCCTCTTCACACAATGACTGATTAACCTTCCTCCCTCAGGTGAAGGGAGCCTCAAGCTATCTTTAGGTTACCAATAGAGAGCCAGTTTAGTGTGTGAGTGGGGGGGGGAAGGGGAGGAACAGAGTTGAAAACCCTGATCTCTGGTTTTAAGGAGTGGGTTTTTCACTCTTCATCTGCCAGATTTGAAGGCCCTTCTTCTACCTCGGTGAGTCCATTCTCCTTCCTTCATTCTGCACATCATTAATGCTAATCCCCAGTCCAAGGAGAGGCAGGGCCATTTCTCTTCTCTCTCCAAGCACTTTAGTTAGAACATGGGTCTTCCCTCTTGGCTCTGGGACCCTCAGCTGCCTGAAAAGTGGGAGAGAGACAGTCTTCCTGCTCTGTGGTTATGTGAATGCGATGCTGGTATCCTGGCACACTGCAGAAGGCCTCATGACTGCTAATTGTTCCCTTCTTCCCTCCTGACATCCACGACCAGATTCATCTATCATCTTTGTATCTATCTATCTATCTATCTATCTATCTATCTATCTATCTATCTATCTATCCATCTATCTACCCACCCAACTACCTACCTACCTATCTATCTCTTTGCCAGTTCTTGGTTGAACTCAAGGCCTGGGCACTGTCTCTAGCACTCTACTACTTGAGCCACGGCACCAATTCTGGCTTTTTCTGTGTATGTGCTATTGAGGAATTGAACCCAGGGCTTCTTGCATGCTAGGCAATCACTCTCTCTCTAATCCACATTCCCAACCCCCTCATCTTTTTCTTAATGGTAATTTTTACATAAGTAGGCTGCCATTTTTTGTCCCCAAGTTAATTTTTCTGAATACCGGTTACGTCTAAGAAACCTGATCTTGTCTTCCCCTGCTAGATTTGTGATTGTTCCTGTGTTGGCCTCATAATAATAAAATGTAAATAAACCCTGCTGAGAGCCTAAGTGTGTATCATATAAGGACACAGGCCTGGAACCCTGGAAGAGAAAAGTGATGGGCCTGAAATGAAGATTATGATGCAGTATGTGAAACAGGCATCTCTGAAAAATAAATCAGTAAATAAAAGCAGAAGCATTGCATATGGTCTGTGTGTAATCAAGGAGGTAATACACACATAAGTAGGTAAGGCACTGATACATAACTTGGCCTTCTCTCTTTGAATTTTTTTTGTGGTCATCCCAGGGCTTAAACTCAGGACCCTATGCAATTCTGAGTTGTGTTACTCAAGGCTGAAGCTCTACCACCACCACAGCTCCACTTCCAGCCATCTGGTCGATAAAAATTGGACATAATCGCCTCCCAGGCCTTACTGCCTGCTCTGGCCAGTATCTCCTGCTTGGCTTTCTCTCTCAAAGCTGGAGCTCTACCCTCTGGGCCACTGCTTCACTTCTGGTTTTCTGGTGGTTTATTGGAGAAAAGAGGCTCACAGACCTCCTGCTCAGGCTGACTTTGGACAGCTATCTCCTGAGGAGGATTCAAGCAACTTTCCTCAGGGATTCGCCAAGGAACCGCTCCACACAAACCTTTAGTCTAAATCTCGAGAGGTACTAGAGAAAAACAGAAACTAGAATATGCTTCTATTGTGTTCTAGATACTTAAGGTTGGAAACACTCATAATTATTAGTTCATTTTACAGGCAAAAGGAGCACTGCAGACTGCATGAGGATCATTCCAGCTTTCGATCCACTCATCCTGAGACAGTAAATTTACTGCAGCTCAATGCTAAGTGACTGAACTGGCATGTCCTGTGGACATTTGCTCCCAAATCCTGGAACACTCATTTCTCACTTTTGGCTGCAAACCTGTGACAAGAGGAGAAGATGAGGAGAGAAAATCATTCTCAGAGAAAGCAGCTATAAAGAACATTGGGTAGTTTACTTATAAATTCAAACCAATGGAATGACCTGTTAAGAAGTCAGCTTGTCCAGAGTAAAAAATGAAGAAGGAAAGAAAGGGAAGTGACAGTGGCTGCTGACTGTAATCTCAGCTCTGAGGAGGCTGAGATGTAGAGAATCTTAGTTTGAATCCAGCCAGTATTGGAAAGTCCATGACACTGTTATTTCTAAGTCGTTTAAGGATACAGGTGGACCCGTTGCAACAATGAGAAGTACAAGTTGTCATGTCGAAAATGAACTTTACAAGTTTGGTGCATGGGGTGGGGGAGAATTGGGAGGAGGGAGGCTGGGAAGGGATGTGAAGGGTAAACAAAGGAGGAGGCTGCAATGCTTGATAAGAAATGTACTCATTATATTGCCCATGTAATTGTAACCCCTCTGTACAGTATGGTCACAAAAAATAAAAATTAAAATAAAAAAAAAGAGATCACAGAAAAGCCCAGATGTGGGCTGGACTGAAGTCTCTCTCATTGTCTGGACAGGCAGACAAAAGGCCTCAGTCCTGTACAGCTTTGTAACAACAACTCCACATCTGGGCCAATTAGTGAGGATGCGTGTGTGTGTGCTCTGAAGGCCAGGAGAAAAAGGCCTCTTTGTACTCCAAGCTATCTCTCTTCCCAGTGCTCTGTTTTGACAAGAAGCCTTCATTTGTGCCACCTCCCATGGCAGGCCAAGTTCCCTGCACTTATCCTGCCTTTGTGAGACTATATTCCAGTGCTCAGATACAGTGCTCAATATAATTCAGAAGTCCTTCTTGCAGACAACTAGGGCACTGAACTTAATGAAATGTTTCATTGCCAGCGATAATGGGCCTATGATACCTCTCCTTGGTTTTCTGGAAGCTTGAGAAATCCAAGCACATGTTAGATATCACAAAGCTTCCTGTCATCTAGGGCTGATGAAGATCATCAGGTTCTGAAACCTTTGACCTCTCTTAATTGGGCCTTGGATGGCTAGGTTTGGGGGTTGAAAACAGGGCCTTGGTGCTGACCATAAGTTCAGTGGAGAAGTCCAGTGCTTTACCATTTTGTGTCACAGCTTCACTTCTGGTCTATGTGTGTGTGTGTGTCTGTGTGCGTCTGTGTGTCTGTGTGTGTATGTCCATGTGTGTGCGCGCATACAGTCGTGGAGCTTGAACTCAGCACTGTACCTAATTTCTCTTGTACAAGGATAGCCTTCTCTCACTTGAGCCACAGAACCACTTCATGCTTTTTCTAGTGATGTTGTCCTGAGTAATCAAGCCCAGGGTTTCATATATGCAAAGCACTCTACCCCTAAGGCACATTCCCAGCCCTGTACTTCAGGTTTGTTAGATTGTTTCTGGTTTTGGGTTTTTTTTTTGATGTTGTTGGTTGTAGGAGTTGAAGTCTGGGACTGGGTGTTGTCCCTGAGCTTTTCAGCTCAAGTCTTGTGCTCTATCACTTGAGCCGCAGCACCACTTCAGGTTTTCTGGTGGTCCATTGGAGCTAAGTGTCTCAAAGACATTCCTGCCCAGGCTAGCTTTGAACCATGATCCTTAGTTCTCATCCTCCTGAGAACCTAGGATGATAGTCATGAGCTGCAAGCATCAAGCTTCCACTTAATGTTTCTTAGTGGTGAATTGGAGATAATAGTCTCATGGGACTTTTTGTGTCTGGGATAATTTAGAACTCAGATCCTCAGATCTCAGCTTGCTGAGAAGGCAGGATGACAAACCTCATCTATCGACCCCTAGGCCATGGTAGTCTGCTGCAAGGGGATCCTTGGCTCCACCTGGTGGAGTGCTAGCCTTGAGCCCAAGAGGTAAGGGTCAAAATCTAGGTCCTGAGATCAAGGTTCATGACTGAAAAAACAAACAAACAAAACAATGGTCTGCAGGAGACAACTCACTAGTCTTCAGTTATATTTAATTTTGTTCCTTCCATGGAGATATATCTGAGCCTCAATATTCTTATCTGTGTAAGTATCTCAGTTGTGGAGCTCTTACAAGGACCAGATGAAAGAATGCACCCTGTGAAGGACATAGCACATGACACTGTTTGAAGGACTCAATACACAGCATCATGTGAAAGACACAGCACCCAGAACCCAATTCAGGACTCAGGACACTGCAACCTGTGAAGGACTCAGCACATAGCTGTATTCCACAAGCTGTCATTAGAATCAACGTGTTTTCTTCAGTATCACCATTCTTTGAGGAACATTTCACAAACCACACAAGTTCACATCTAATGGTTTAGTGGAGTGTTTTTTTCAGGGGAGGTTACTCATGGGGCTTGAACTGAAATGTAGGGATACTGTTCTAATAACATTTGCTCAAGGCTACAGCTCTACCACTTGGAAGAGTCTCACAGACTTCCTGCTAGGGCTGGGTTTTAAAGCCAGTGAGCTGCTAGAATGACTGAGGTAAGCCAGCAGCATCTGGTTCGTTGGAGCTGGGTTGCAGTGATTTACATCTGGATAAGTCAGGTTAGGTGGCAGCTGTCAGCACCAGACTCCTAGCTTGCTCTGTGATGAAGTATTTGAAGTCTTGACCTTCTATAGTTGCACTTAGAACAGTCTACCTTTTTTGGCGGCAGTCCTGGGCCTTTAGTAAGGGCTTAGCCACTCTCCCCAAGCGTTTGTGCTCCAGGCTAGTATACAATTGATTGAAAGAAAGCAGAACTTCTGGTTTTTCTTTTTATATGGTACTGAGGAATGGAAGCCAGGGCTTCCTGCTTACTAGGGGAGCACTCAACCACCGAGTCCCAGGAGTGCATGAGGTATAAATAGAGATTGCTGTATATAAATATTATATATACAAAAAGAAAGATGTGGGCTGGGAAGGTGGCTCAGTGATAGAGCGCTTCCCTTGCAAGCATGAGGACCTGAGTTCAATTCCTCAGCACCACATAAGCAGAAAAAAAAAGCCGGAAGTGGTGCTGTGGCTCAAGTGGTAGAGTGCTAGCCTTGAGCTGAAGAGCTAAGGGACAGAGCCCAGGCCCAGACTTCAGGCCCACGACTGGACCCAAAAAAAATAGAGAGAGATTTATGCATATTATTAAATTATACTTAATAGTACTACCAATGTTAGGTATTAAATGATGTCTCCATTTAATTATATATCCCAGTTGAACAATTAATAAAACATTAATTATTACTCAATTTACTGTTATTGTTTATCATATATGTACATACATCCATACATATAATTACATATTTTATAGAATGAGACCTCTATTTATAATTAATTTATGCATCATGTGTTACTACCAATTATTAGGTATTTAACTATGTCTCCATTTACTTTTCATTCTGTTAATGCTTAATAATATATTAATTAAACTTAATCCACGTCCTATAATTATTTTGTCTAATATTATCCCAGAATGATTCGCTACTAATTCAATCTGTTTTTCATTTATTGTAGTGACCATTTTTCCACCTATGACATTTTTACCTTTATGACATCCTATTACATAGTATATAGATTTGCATACAAATTATACATCCTACCTGGCATGGAGCAATTTCATAGAAAAGGAAAATATGTGTCACTCTTGACTTCTTACTCCAAGATTGCATTTTTGGCAGGGCTGGGATCTAAACTCAGGGCCTAGAAGGCTCAGCTCATGAATGAGTGACTGTCAGCACAGCAGCCTCTAGCCAATTCAGCTGCTAGGCAGTTCCCAGCCGATGAGACTGAGCCCCATATGTTAACCCCATATTGTGCTTAGTGAAGTTATGCATTTTATTTGTTGTTTTACTCATTTATTTACCATTTATTTTATTGACTGGTATTACACATGGAATATTTATTACATTTATTACATGGGATATAGATTTGCCTATGTATGAAACTTCATACCTGACACCCAGATGCTCACAGAAAAGGAAAACATGTGTCACCAGTGCTTCTTACTCCACGATTCAATTTTTGTGAGTGCTGGCAACCTGGGCCATATGGAGCTGACAAGCAGTTACCAGCACCTGAGATCCAGCCCCAGGGGTTGACAAAATAAGACAGCTTGACATGCGGATGGTAGTACACAAATAAATATAGATCTTTATAGAGTACCAGAGATGTTTATATATTCTTCAGTTATATAGAATACATTTTTAACAATTCTTGGGTATTTATTATGCCCCCATGTAATTAGTATTATTGTGTTCATTCTTAATGAATTACTAATTTAATCAACCACTGTCACAAAACTATTGCATCCATGTAATTAATAGTATTCTTTTAATGTTTCAAAATATTCATTAAAATCAATCAGCCTCCTAAAATCACTACTTTTATAGTAGTATCATTCAGGAACAACTAAGTTAATCTTGACATTCATAATCTTCCATCAGTATTCCTATGAATAGGAATGAGACTCTTAGGATCTCCCACCGTTGGTAGGGGTCAGGACCGGGCCTCGACCACAGGGCCTATGTTGCCGTGTTGACTTATGGCTTGCCTGGTAGCCCACCATCCTTCAGCAATGTCAGGTTACAGAACTTTTCATCAATGTCATTCAGACCTAAGATGGTCACCTTGCAAAAAAAAACAAATGTAAAACAGCCATTTGCAAGTTGCCAGATTTTTATCTGTGTCATTTTATTTATCTTTTTCCTGTAAATCTTTGGGGCCCAGGAACCCAGGTTCAGCTGTGGGTCCAGTGGTTGCACCCCAGCCTAGAGCGATCAAAGCTGAGGCAGAGTTGCCCCAACCTGAGTTCAAGCTCTGTGCTTGACAAAATAAAAATAAATAAATAAATTCATTAAAAAGTATTTATAAAATTATGAGGCTCCTTGGCTTGGAATTCATGCCATTTTTTCTGCCTGGCCTGGGATTTGAATTCAGACTCTGGGAAAATCTGCAGCATTGTCGGGGAAGGGGAAGCTCACCATGCTGGAAGACAAGAAAGTCAGGCCTGTTCCCAGGGCCTGAATTCAAGTCTTAGCACTCAAAAAAATAATATTCATATACATTTTAAATACATGATTTATATTTGCATACACATGTTTACTTATATTGCAGTTAGTGTAGTTATTCATTTTATTTTATTTTTATGTATTTCTTATGTATTTTAGTGAGTATGATTACACATATAACATTTTTTACATCCTATTACATAGGACATAAATTTGCCTATGTATTATACATCATTCCTGAGACCCAGGAATTTTGACACCCATAAGGAAAACAAGTGGGACAATTGGCTTCTTCCACTAGGATTAAGTTTTTGGCAGTTCTGTGATTTGAACTCAGAACCCAGCAGGTCAACTTCATGAATGGGTCAATGTTAGCACACCGGTCTGATGCAAATGAAGTTTTCAGGCAAATTTCAGGACCTGAGATGAAGCCCTAGGAGTGGCCAATATATAAAAAGATAGATATGTAGATTGCAGTGTGTGTGTATTTACATATGAATATGCATCTATAAATAAATGTATACAGAGAGAGACAGACATTTATGTAGAATCTAGTGTATAACTCTATATAAAGTGATGCCTACATCTTATTTTTATATATCCTATTACTACCAATTATATATTCTATTACTACCAATTATTTGGTCTAAAATTATGCCTCCATTAATTAATCACGGTAGAAGTTATTAATTGAATTAATCTATGATATATATTTATGCGTACAATATTATACTAGAAAGACTAGATAAATAGTAATTCAATTTGTACATGTCAAATATTCTATTAATGTTCCTATAGATAGGAATGAGTTTCCTAGGATCTTCAGCTGTGTGTAGGTGGCAGTCCGAGGATAGAGCTCACGGCATAGGTATCTGGGTGGGGCTTAGGTTTTACCAACAATCTGTGAGCCTTTGGCCATGCAAGGTCACATACAATTTTCAAGCTGAGTCATTGAGACCCATGGTTGTCACAGTGCAAAGGAAACAAAGGTAAAACGGTTGTGTAATACTTGCTGGTTTTTTCCTCATCCATATTTGTTGGTTTGATGTATTTTTACCAGTGCTGGGAGTTTAACTGGGGTCCTAGGATGACTGGATCATCTGTAAATGCTGCAAACCAGCCTAGGGTAATCATGGGTTAAGACACAATACGGTGCTTCCTTGAGAAAAAGGAACTCAGGGACAGTGCCTGGGGTCACAGTTCAAGCCTCAGGACCTGCCACAAAAATAAAGCCAGTAACTCTATGTGTCTGTGTATGTATGCATGTATTTCTATCAGTGACCATCTAGAGTTGCTGTGAAGAAAGGTTTGAATGGAATGATTTCACAACACAGAGAGTGCTTTCAAGACATGTTCTGGGGCTCCCCTCACTGTTCCCAATGTAGCCTGAGGGCTTCTGTGCACCCCAGGCTGCTGGAGGAAGTCTGACTCATTGTTGGAACAGGCAGACAAAAGGCCTCACTCTTGAACAGCTGTGTAACAAACAATTCATCCGGAGCAATTACTGAGGATGAGCAATTAATGAGGATGAGGGCAGACTCTGAAGGCCAGGAGGAAAAGGCCTATTTGTACCCCAAGCTATCTCTCTCCCTAGTGCTTTGTTTTGACAGGAATCCTTCATTTGTGCTGCCTCTCGGGGCAGTCCAAGTTCCCTGCACTCATCCTGTCTTTGTTAGACTATGTTCCAGTGTTGAAACAAACTGCTACAATTAATTCAAGGGTCCTTCTGGCAGAAAACAAGTGAGCTGAACCTAATGAAAAGATTCCTAATTGGCATAGGTGCCTCCCTAGTTTTCCAGATGCTTGCTAAATCTAAGCACTTATGCAAAATCACAATGCTTCCTGTCATCTAGTGCTGGTGAAACTAATCAGGTTTTGAAACCTTTGCCCTCTCTTAGTTGGGCTCTGGGTGTTTATATTTTGGGGTTGAACACAGGGCCAGAGTGCTGACCATAGCTCAGAGCAGAAGCTCTTTTCTTTACCATTTAGTGTCACAGCTTCACTTACGGTATCTGTGTGTGTGTGTGTGTGTGTGTGTGTGTGTGTGTGTGTGTGTGCAAACACCAGTCCTGGAGCTTGAACTCAGTACCTCAGCTCTGTACCTGAGTTTCTCCTGTATAAGGATAGTGCATTACCACTTGAGCCACAGAACCACTTCAGGCTTTTTTTTTCTAGGGATGTAGTACTGAGGATTCAAACCCAGGGTTTCATACATGCAAAGCACTCTACCCCTAAGACACATTCCCAGCACTCCACTTCAGATTTCTTTCTTTCTCTCCTTGTAGTTGGAGGAGTTGAAGTCTGGGACTGGGTGCTCAAGTCTAACACTCTACCACTTGAGCTACAGTGCCCCTTCAGGCTTTCTGGTGGTTCACTGGAGATAAGCATCTCAAGGAATCTCCTGCCCAGGCTGGCTTTGGACTGTGATTCTCAGCTCTCAGGATCCTGAGTAGCTAGGATGACAGGCATGAGTCACCAATGCCCAGCTTCCACTTCAAGTTTCTAAGTGGTGAATAGGAGATAATATTCTCGTGGGACCTTTTGTGTCTGGGGTTGTTTGGAACCCAGAACCTCAGCTTCCTGAGAAGGCAGGATTACAGACTTCAGCTAAAGACACACTTTTCTGCAAAGGGGTCCTTAGCTCACAGGTAGAGCACCAGCCATGAGCCCAAGAGGAAAGTCAGTGCCTAGGCTCTAAGTTGAATGTTCATGATGGAGAAAACTAAACCAAAACAATTGTCTGCAGGAGACAAGTCAGTAGAGTTCAGTACATACATAAATTTGGCCCTGCCTTGGGGACATATCTGAGCTTCAACTTTCTCATCAGCACAATCATCTTACTTGTGGAGCTCTAACAAGGACCAGATGAAAGAATACACCCCGTGAAGGGCTTATAGCATAGCACCCTGTGAAGGACTCGGCATACAGCAACCCATGAAGGACTCAGCACCCAGCATCCCAGGAAGGGCTCATCACATAGCTGTATCCCACAAGCTGTCATTAGAATTCGGGTGCTTTCATCAGTATCACCATTCTTTCAGAAACACGTCACAAACCACACAAGTTCACATCTAACAATATAGATGGGTGGTTAATGGGGGGGAGGGTCGTCAGCTTTGGGGATGTCACTCATAGGTTGGGGGTACTGTCCTAAGACCTTTTGCTCAAGGCTAGAGCTCTACCACTTTGAGCCACAGCTCAGAGTCTCACAGACTTCCTGCCAGGGCTGAGTTTTCAACTCACCAGTGTCAGATCTCATCCTCCAAGCAGCTAGGGGTGAGCCAGCAACGTCTGGCTAAATAGAGTTGGTTTGCAGCGATTGACCTTTGGCTGTCAGGTTAGATGGCAGCCATGAGCTTCAGACCCTCGGCTTGCTCTGTTATGAGGTATTTGAAGTCCTAGCCTTCTATAGTTACAGTCAGAACATTCTAACTTGATTTTTTGGTGCTGGAGTGACAGCATCACTTCTGGCTTTTCTGTGCATGTGATAGTGTGGAAAACGAACCCAGAGCTTCATACATACTAGGCGAGCACTCTACCACTGAACCCCAGGAGTGACAAGTGTAGACTTAGATATGTAGATTGTTTTATATATACATATATATACATAAAACAAGAGGGAGATGTCTGCATATTATTAAATTATATATACTATATTACTATCAATTATCGATAAATTATTTCTTCCTTTATTTAAGTATCATGGTTAAATACATAATGAAATATTTATTGAAAATTAGTCAATGTACTATGATTATTGTGTATAATTTTAATATAATCATACACTAAATACTAATGTAATTGTTACTTTTACAACATTCCATTCATATGGATGTCTATTGGAATGTGTTTCTTAGGATCTCCTGCCATTTGTAGGTAGCAGTCCCGGGATCCAAACCCCGGACCTAGGTTGCTGGTTTAGGCTGTGGCTTCCCTGATAGCCCACCAAACTTCAACAGTGCAAGGTCATGTACACTTTTCGGGTCCTGTCATTTAGACCCAGGATGGTCACAATGCAAAGGAAAAAAACAATGTAAAACCGCCTTCCGGAACTTCCCAGTTTTATACTTCTCCTTTTTTCCCCGTCCTTTTTTTTGTTTTTGGTCTGTTGTGGGGCCAGAAGTCTGGGTCTGGGTGCTGTACCTCAAATCTTCAGCTCAAGGCTATCGTTCTACCACTTGAGCCATAGCACCACTTCCGGCTTTTTTCTGCTTATATGGTGGTGAGGAATCCAACCCAAGGCCTTATGCATGCAAGGCAAGCACTCTACTATTGAGCCACCTTCCCAGCCCTTCACTTTTTTTTTTTTTTTGCCAGTCCCGAGATTTAAACTTGGGTCCTGGGATCTCAAGATGGGTTGTGGGTCCAGAGGTTGCACCCCAGCCTAGGATGATCAAAACTGAGGCAGAGTTGCTACTAGCTGAGTTCAAGCCCCGGGCCTGGCCAAAAAAAATAAGGCACTGGTTTGGAATTTGCACCATTTTTTTGCAGGCCTGGGATTTGAACTCAGGGTCTGGGTATCTCTGTGGCACTCTGGGGGACAGGAAGCTCACCGTCATTGAAAACAAGAAATTCAGACCAATTTCCAGGACCAAATTCAAGCCACAGACTGGAAAAAATAATATTCATGTATGAAATCTTTTTACATACATAGGTTTACCCCATATGACATTTATTATCCTTATCTATTTATTCTTTATTTTATTATTATTACATAAATAATATTTATTTCATTTATTATATCTTATCACATGGATATATTTGCACATGGATTTTACATCATACTAAGACCCAGGACTTTTACAGAGAAGGAAAAAAAAATATGTCAAAATTCGCTTATTACTTCACCTATAAACTTTTGGCCATGCTGGGATATGAACTCACAACCCACAATGCCCAATTCATGAAAGTGTCAGTTGTAGACAAAGCCTTTGGCAAATTGAGCTGCCAGCCAGTTCTGAGGACATGTGATCAAGCCATAGTAGTGGCCTAGATTTCGATAGATAGATAGATAGATAGATAGATAGATAGATAGATAGATAGATAGATAGATAGAGAGAGAGAGAGAGAGATGTGTAGTTTGCTCTCTCTCTCTCTCTCTCTCTATATATATATATGAGAGAGAGACAATATGAGGATATTGAATAATATATATTGTGAATTATTAGTTATTAAATTAAGCCTCCATTTAATGAAGTATCATGGTTTAATACTTATT
The DNA here is from genome assembly GCF_019054845.1 of Dipodomys spectabilis. Taxonomy (NCBI): domain Eukaryota; kingdom Metazoa; phylum Chordata; class Mammalia; order Rodentia; family Heteromyidae; genus Dipodomys; species Dipodomys spectabilis. Next base: position 890,020 of record NW_024871119.1, on the reverse strand, counting down.
AAAGCATTAATGTAAAAGTAGTCAGTATTCTTTAATTAGGAGAATCATACCATGGTGCTAGAATGAAAGACATAATCCAATACTTTTTGTGTGGCATTCTTTAGGAGAATCATGAACAACTGTGAATTTAATTGTTACTTTTATGACAGTCCATTAAGCATTCCCATGAATAGGAATGATTTTCTGAAGATCTCCCTCCATTTGTAGGTATCAGTCCTGGCATTTGAACTCCAGGCCTGGGTAGTTCACTTCGAAATGCAAACCATTAGTATGACACTGTGAAGATTTCAGATTGTCATGATAAAACAAAGAACAACAAGAATAAAAGAAAGCCAGGTCTCAGAGGCTCATGCTTGTAATCCTAGCTCTTCAGGAGGCTGAGAGGTAGAGAATGGCAGCTTGAATTCAGTCGGGACAGGAAAGTTCAGGACACTCTTATTTCTAAGGGATCACAGAAATATAAACACCCATGAGTGGGACTGAAACTCAAGGGCAGAGCACCACCACCAAAAGGAGCTCTGGGAGAGTGACTAGGCTCATAGTACAAGCCCCGGACCTGCCAAAAAAGAAAAAGTAGTAAATCCATGTCTCCCCATGTATGTATGCATGTATTTCTATTGGTAAAGATCCAGAGTAGCTATGTTGAAAGGCACTCAGCTAGGAAATTTGCTTTGAATAGAATGATTTCATAGCACAGAGAGTGCTTTCAAAACAGTGCATGTTCCGGGGCTCCCCTCACTGTTCCCAGTGTAGCCTGAGGGTTTCTGTGCACTCCAGGCTGCTGGAGGAAGTCTGTCTCATGGTCTGGACAGACAGACAAAAAGGCCCCCCTCCTGTACAGCTGTGTAACAAACAACTCCATCTGAGCCAATTAGTGAGGATGAGTGTAGGCAAAATTTGAAGGCCAAGAGAAAAAGGCTTCTTTGTACTCTAAGCTATCTCTCTCCCCAGGAAGCTTTTTTTCATTTGTGCCACCTCCTGTGGCAGGCCAAGTTCCCTGCACTTATCCTGTCTTTGTTAGATTATGTTCCAGTATTGAAATAACCTGCTCCAATTAATTCATGGGTCCTTCTGGCAGACAATAAGGGAGCTGAACCTAATGAAAAGATTCCTAATTGGCAATGGTGCCTCCTTAGGATTCCAGAGGCTTGCTAAATCTAAGCACTTGTGCAAAATCCCAAAGTTTCCTATCATCTAGGCCTGGTGAAGTGCATCAGATTTTGAAACCTTTGACCTATCCTAGTTGAGCCCTGGATGGCTAGCTTTTGGGGTTGAACACAGGACCTGTGTGCTGACCATGAGCTCAGAACAGAAGCTCAGTGCTTTACCACCATTTGGTGTCACAGCTTCACTTCTGGTATCTGTCTGTGTGTGTGTGTGTGTGTGTGTGTGTGTGTGTGTGTGTGTGTGTGTGTGTGTGTGCATACACTTGTCCTGGAACTTGACCTCAGGACCTGAGCATGGTTCCTGAGTTTCTCCTGTACAAGGGTAGCACTCTACCACTTGAGCCACAGGGCCACTTCAGGCTTTTTTCTAGTGATGTGGTACTGAGGATTCAATTCCAGGGATTAATACATGCAAAGCACTGTAACCACTCCTCTTTTGGTTTGTTTGTTTCTTTTCTTTTCTTGTAAGTTGGAAGAGTTGAAGTCTAGGCCTGGGTGCTGTCTATCCTAGAGCTTTTCAGCTAAAACCAAGCGCTCTACCACTTGAGCTACAGCACCCCTTCAGGTTTTTGGTAGGTCACTAGAGAGAATTGTCCATCTCAAGGAATTTCCTGCCCAGGCTGGCTTTGGACCATGATCCTCAGCTCTCAGGCTCCTGAGTAGTTAGGATGACAGGCGTTAGTCACTGGTGCCCAGCTTCCATTTCAAGTTTCTAAGTGGTGAATAGGAGATAATAGTCTCATGGGAACTTTTGTGTCTGGGATAGTTTAGAACCCAGAACCTCACATCTCAGTTTCTTGAGTAGGCAGGGTGACAGACCTCAGCTACAGACACCTAGATCATAATTCTCTGTTGCAAAGAGCCATGGGGAATGCACTGAAAATTTGGGGGTACTGTTCTAAGGTCTTTTGCTCAAGGCTAGAGCTCTACTACTGTGAACCACAGCTCAGAGTTTCACAGATCAGCCCCCGAGTATCTTGGATGACAGTGGTGAGTGAACCAGCAACTTCTGGTTCCGTGGAGCTGGGTTGCAGTGGTTTACCTCTGGCTAAGTCAGGTAAGATGGCAGCTGCAAGCACCAGACTCCATGCTTGTTCTGTGATGAGGTATATTTGCAGTACTATCCTTATATTGTTGCAGTCAGAACATTCTATTTTATTTTTTTTTTTGGTGCCAGTCCTGGGTCTTGAGAAAGGGTCTAGACACAGTCCCGAAGCTTTTATGCTGAAAGCGAGTGCTCCACTGCTTAAGCGACAGCACAACTTCTAGATTTTTCTGTGCACAAGGGAGTGAGGAATCGAACTCAGGGCTTTGTACGTAGTAGGCAAGCAATCTACAAATGAGCCCGATGACTGACAAGTGTATGAACACATAAATATGTAGATTGATAGATAGATAAATAGATGCATATATATATATATATATATATATAGCAAGAGAGAGATATATGTATACTAGGAAATTGCATATAAAATATTATTACAAATTATTGGCATTTAAATTATTCCTTCCTTTTTTAAGTAACATGATTGAATAAATAATAAAGTATTAATTGAAAATTAGTCAATGTAGTTTTATATAATCATACACTAACTATTAATTTAATTGGTACTTTTTTTCTTTTATTTTACATTGTGAAAATACTATACAGAGGGGTTACAATTACATGGGCAAGATAATGAGTAAATTTCTTATCAAGCATCGTAGCCTCTTCCTTTTTGTTTCCCCTTCCTATCTTTTCCCATTCTCTCCCCGCCCCTCACCCCCACACACAATCATCGTTCCAAGCACCCCCCCCACAGTTGTAAAGATCATATTTTGACATAACGACTTGTACATTTCATTGTTGCAATGGGTCCACCTGTATCCCTATTTAAACGATTTGTTTTTTCCCTTCCCCTCCACAAATTATACCGACATCAAATACAGTGAAAGCATGGGTTATAAGGTGGGGAGGTACATAGAAAGCAACAAAGAAATAATCTTATAAATGTGTTAGAAACAATCACATGAAAGAAAAAACACATTTGAATACATATCTTAGGGTTCATTTCCCGGAAATCAATTTATTTGACCTTTTTTGCTTGACTCAGACATATACTAGATATTGCAAATGAGGGAAACCATGGGACCTATGTTTCTTTGGGCATGGATTACTTCACTTAATATAATTTTTTCAAGTCTTTCCATTTCCTAACAAATGGGGCAATGTCATTCTTTCTGATGGAAGCATAGAATTCCATTGTGTATATATACCACATTTTCTTGATCCATTCATCTACTGAGGGGCATCTGAGCTGGTACCATATCTTAGCTATGGTAAATAATGCTGCAATAAACACAGTTGTGCTGGTAGCTTTAGTGTGGTCTTGTTTGTGAACATTTGGTTAAATGCCCAAAAGTGAAATTGCTGGGTCATAGGGGAGCTCTATGTGGAATCTTTCAAGGAACCTGCATACTCCTTTCCAAAGTCGTTGAAGAAGTATACACTCCCACCAACAATGCAGTAAGGTTCCTTTCTGTCCACATCCGCTCCAGCACCTGTTGTTATTATAGTTCTTGATTATAGCCTTTCTAACTGGGGTGAGGTGGTATCTAATGTGTTTTGATTTGCATTTCTTTAATGGCTAGGAGGTTGAACATTTCTTCAGGTGTCTATTGGCCATCCTTCTTTCCTCTTCAGAGAAGTTTCTCTTAAAGTCTTTAGCCCACTTATTTATTGGGCAGTTGTTTCTTTGAAGATTTGTTTTTGGAGGATTTAATTTTTTGAGTTCTAGGTATACTTTAGATATGAGATGCTTGTCCATTGTATGACTAGTGAAGATTTTCTCCCAATCCGTGGGCTTTGATTGATCTTACTAGCTATGTCCTTTGCCATGCAGAAGCTCTGCAATTTCATGCCATCCCATTTGTCCTACCTTTCTTTGATTTGTTGCTTTTCCGGCTCTTTATTAAGAAAATTTCGGCCTGTGCCGAGGAGACCTAGGGTTTCTCCTATTACACCCTATAATGTTTTCAGAGTGTCTGCTTTGACTCTGAGGTTTTTGATCTTTTTGGAGTTGATTCTGGTACACGGTGATATATAAGGATCTAGCTTATTTTTCTAAGAGTAGTTAACCAGTTTTGCCACCACCATTTACTGCAGAAGCTGTCTTTTTTGCATTCTATTTTTTTAGCTCCCTCATCAAAGATTAGATGGCTATTGGTCTGTAAGTTCATTTCTGCGTTTTCAATTCTATTGCATTGGTCCTGAGGTCTGTTCTTGTGCCAGTATCAAGCTGTTTTGATTACTGTGGTTTTGTAGTAGAGTTTGAAATTTGGTATTTATATTCCTCCAGCACTGTTCTTTCTGTTGAGGATCATTTTTGCTATTTAGGATCGTTTGTTGTTCCATATAAATTTTTGGAGTGTGTCTTCTATTTCCTTGAAGACTGAGGTTGGAATATTGATAGGTATCTCATTGATAGACAGCCTTGGGAAGTATTGCCATTTTCATGATGTTGATCTTTCCAATCCAGGAGCATGGGAGTTTTTGCCACTTTCTAAATTCTGTTTTGATTTCCTTTTTCAACTTTTTAAAGTTTTCATCATAGAGCTCCTTCACTTTTTTGGTTAATTCCTAGATATTTTACTTTTTTGTGGGGCTATTACGAATGGAGTTGATTTCCTAATTTCAGCCACACTTTTCTCATTGTTGACATACAGAAAAGTCAATGATTTTTGAGGGTTAATTTTATATCTTGTTACTTTGCCAAAGTTTTGAATCAGCTTGAGTAATTTGGGAGTGGAGTCTGTGGGATTCTTTAAATACAAGATCATGTCATGTGCAAAGAGGGAGAGTTTTACTTCTTCTTTCCCTATTTGGATCCTATTTATGTTTACATCTTGTCTTATTCCTGTAGCTAGGTATTCTAATACTAGATTCAAAAGAAGTGGAGAGAGTGGACCTCTTTGTCTCGTTCCTGAGTTAAGAGGAAATGGCATTAGTTTTTCACCATTAACAATAATGCTGTCTGTAGGTTTGTCATATATTGCCTTTATTGTATTGAGGAATGTTCCATGGATTCTTAATTTTTCCAACACCTTCATCATAAAGGGGTGTTAGATCTTGACAATTGCTTTTTGTGCATCTATTGAGATAACCATGTGGTTCTTATCATTGCTCCGGTTGATTTGATGAATTATATTAATTGATTTGCATATATTGAACCAGCTGTGTATCTCTGAAATGAATCTTGTTTGATCGTGGTATATGATTTTTTGGATGAATTGTTGAAGTTGATTGACCAAAATTTTGCAGAAATATGACATTTATTACCCTTATTTATTTAGCATTATTACACATATAACATTTCTTTTATTACATCATATCACACAGGATATATGTAGATATGGATTATACATCATACTGAGACCATGGACTTTCACAGAAAAGGAAAACAATGTGCTAATATTGGCTTCTTATTCCATGAATAATTTTTGGCCATGCTGGGATTTCAGCTCACAGCCTAGAATGCCCAATCCATAAATGGGGTCACAGTCTTAGCAGACCAGCCTCTGGCAAACTGAGCTGCCAGGAAGTTCTGAGGACCTGTGATCAAGCCACAGGAGTGCTTGATATTTAGATACATAGACAGATAAATAGATAGATAGATAGATATAGATAGAGACATGTGTAGATTGATAAACATATATATATATATATATATATACAAAGAGAGGGACTGTGAGGTAATTAAATTATATATATTATTACCAATTATTAGTTATTAAATTATGCCTCCATTTAATGAAATATTACTGTTGAATACTTATAAAAGTATTAATTAAAAATCATTCAATACCCTTAATCATACCATGGTGCTAGAATGGAAGACATAAATCCAATATTTTTTGAGTGGCATTCTAAAATAGAATCATGAATCAACGGCACATTTATCACTTTTATAACATTCCGTTAGCATTCACATGAACAGAAATTAGTTTTTCAGGATCTCCCTCCATTTGTGGGTGGTAGTCCTAGCATTTGAACTCCAGACCTCGGTAGTTTACTTCGAATGCAAACCATTGGAATGACACGGTGAAAATTTCAGACTGTTACAATTGAAAAAAATAACAACAAGAAGAAAATAAAGTAAGGTGCCATTGGTTCCTGCTTATAACCCTAGCTCCTCAGGAGGCTGTGATGTAGAAAATGTCTATTTAAATTCAGATGGGATGGGAAAGTCTAGGACACTCTTCTTTTTAAAAGATCACCAGAAAAATAAACATGAATGGGGCTGTGACTCAATGGCAGAGCGCTACCCTTGAGCAAAAGGAGCTCAAGAGCAGGGCCTAGGATCATAGTACAATAGAATACCCCCCCTCCCCCAAAAAGGAGGCAATAACTACATGGATCTCTGTATGGATGATGGGCGTTGAGCAGGTTGCCCATCCCCAGCCACCCCAACCTGGTCAAACTGGGACAAGCCCTCACAGAGTACTAAGTGTGAGCCAGCAGCTTGAACAAAGCACCCTCTGCCATTTAATAACTGGAGACCTGAAAGCTTTGCCTGGGCTAGTGTGTGCAACGGGTGCATAATGTTCTGTCTGAGGCATCCCATTGGGACACTTTGCAGCCAGCCACTGCTTCCAGAGAGTCCACAGTCCCTAGGTTGGAGGAGTTGTCCAAGGTTCTCTCTGCATAGTCTCTATCCCTGTGTAGGATGTGAGCCTAGACCTCTGGGGCCTAGTGGCTATCACTCATCTATCATTCCTCATTGCCAAGTCAAAAGCTAGTCCCAAATCTTGGCATAGACATGAAATAATCAGCTATTTCTACGCCAAAATTGGTAATTCAATAAATCCCACTCTCATAATTCCCATTAGAAGTGGGCTGCGAATGTGGCTTAGTGGTAGAGTGCTTACATAGCACAAACGAAGCCCTGAGTTTCATTCTTCAGTACCAAAGAAACAGAAAAAGCCAAAAGTGGCACTGTGGCTTAAGTGAGAGAGTGCTAGCCTTGAGCAAAAGAAGCTCAGGAACATACCCAGACCCTGAATTCAAGCCCCAAGACTGGCAAAAAGAAAAAAAAAAGTGAGTCTGGTGAGACATATTCTTCTGGGACACAGAGGAGGGCCAAGGTTATAGGTAAGAGGTAGAGTAGAAGGCAGGTGCTGCTGGCTCACCCCTGTAATCTTAGTTACTCAGGAGGCTGAAATCTGAGGATCACAATTACTAACAAAAAGTCTATATGAGACATTTTTCTTCAATTAAACACCCAAAAAGCGAGAAGTAGAGCAGTGGTTCTAGTAGTAGAGTGCTAGCCTTGAGCACAAAAGCTCAGGGTTAGGACAACATCCAGACCATAAATTCAAACATCAGGACTGGCACACACACACACACACACACACACACACACACACACACGCATGCTCGTGTGTGTGCACACACGCACATGCACACACAACACACCAAGATAGAGCATTTGCCAGTCATTCTGCACAAAGTTCCGTCTATAGCAACTCAATAATAAAAAAAAGGAGAAGGGAAGGAAAGTTTTGCTCCAGGAGGTGATATAACCAGTGCCAAAATTCCACAGGAGTTCTAAGGCATGAAATCGGACCGAGAGCCTCAGGCAGAAGGTCCATCATGGGCAAAGGTCCTTATGTGTCGTATGGAGCAAGTGGTGTAGGTGGAATGAAGGTTCTGTGGCTTCAGACATTCTGGCAGAACATTCAAGGCTGGGTCAAGGTTTGTTGAGACACAGGAAGGGCAAATGGTGGGTTCCCAGAATAGGGCCCTGGGGGAAGATTAGCTTGGCTTTTCACCATGGACTCCAGCCATTTCCTGTGGCTGGAAGCCTATTTTTCACACCTCCTGACCCTCAGGCCTCCTTTGCATGGAGGATTCAAGGCAAACACAGGGAAGAATGCTTGCTTAAGAAAAGCTTCTAGCACAATGCCAGAAGTGGCTCAATCCCTGTAAATCCTAGCTACTCAGAAGACTGAGATCAGAGATCATGAGTCAAGCCAGCTCAGGTGAGAAAAGTTAGTGAGACTGTTCTTGCAGATTAACTACAAAAGCCAGAAATGGAGCTGTGGCTCAAGTGGCAGAGTGCCAGCCTTGAGGGAAAAAGTTAAGAGACCAGAGGCCAGACCCTGAGTTCAAGCCCCAGCATTGGCACCTAAAAAAATAAAGAAAAGCTTTCAGGAGCTACTGAAAGGTCAGATCAGCCAGGTGCCAGTGACTCAGACCTCTCCTCCTAGCTCCTCAGGAAGCTGAGATATGAGGATTACGGTTCAAAACCAACCCCAGGCAGGAATTCCGGGAGACTCTGATCTAAAAGGAACCTCCTGAATACTGGAATTGGCCCTGTGACTCAAGTGGCAAGCTGAAGAGCTGGGGGACAGCATCCAGGCCCAGATTTCAAGCCCCATGACCAACACCTGGCCTTCTTAGACCTCACTCTGTGACTCTAGGCAGAGTACGTTTCAGTGGGCCCCTGAGGATCTCCCAATGTCTTGGTGTTCTACAAGTCTTGAGTGCAGCCTCTTTTGAGGCCTTTTCCTATAGTGCAGGCCACAGTATCAGAGAAGAATCCAGTCCTGGGGTACGGAGGTCATTGGTCGGGTCATCAGAATGGCATCTGTCATGGGTGCAGTGGGCATCTGTCATGGGTGCAGTGTGCATCTGACCAGGCAATCGACGCCTCAGATCATAGTTCTGGGCCAGGAGGGGCAAGGACTGCAAAATGGCACAGCAGGTAACACCCACTCATACAAGTATCACAACAGTGTTAATCATCAGGCACACCTTGAGCAGATGTTGAGTTGGGCTCATGATAGAATTGTAGGCTCAAGAATCTAAAGCCGGCTGGCTGCTGCTTGTAGCAGTCTCTATCTCTGGAGTACCAGGGCTCAGAGCTCTGCTTTCCTCACCAGTGCGTGGGGGTATATGAAGGTCTGCAATCGTGGGCCAACTACAAAGGAGCATCCATAGTGTCCTTCCCTAGGTCCTGTGGCCCCATGCACGGATGAAGGGGCAGGTTCCATGATACTAACTGCCATGGCCCAGAACCCTCAGCCCAAGAAGGACTTAGGGAGAAAGTACTTGATCCACCTTGAGAGTTTACTATGTCTATGCCTCAGGATTGCCCCCAGTTCTAGCTCAGCTCATCATTACTACCTTCCTCTTTGTGTGTGTGTGTGCGTGCGTGTGTGTGTGTGTGTGTGTGTGTGTGTATGTGTGTGTGTGTGTAAAGAACACTGCTGGTGGAATATCAATACCAAATTTCAAACTCTACTATAAAGCCATAGTAATCAAAACAGCTTGGTACTGGCATAAGAACAGACCTCAGGACCAATGGAATAGAATTGAAAACCCAGAAATAAACCTATAGACCTATAGCCAACTAATCTTCGATAAGGGAGCGAAAATAATAGAATGGAAGAAAGACAGCCTCTTCAGTAAATGGTGCTGGAAAAATAGGTTAACTACTTGTAGAAAACTAAAACTAGATCCTTATATATCACCCTGCACCAGAATCAACTCCAAATGGATCAAAGACCTCGGAGTCAAAGCAGACACTCTGAAAACATTACAGGATGGAATAGGAGAAACCCTAGGCCTACTTGGCTCAGGCCGAAATTTTCTTAATAGAGACCCAGAAACACAACAAATCAAAGAAAGGTTGGACAAATGGGATTGCATGAAGTTGCAGAGCTTCTGCATGGTAAAGGACATAGCTAGCAAGATCAATAGAAAGCCCACAGATTGGGAGAAAATCTTCACTAGCCATACAGCGGACAAGGATCTCATATCTAAAATATAGTTGGCATCCACATTCTTTGGCAAGACCAGCCCCAGGGCTCTGCCCCATAGCTCGCCTGCCAGTGGGGTGCTTGGGGCGGTTTCTGCCATGGGGCTCTCTAGCAGGAGCGCCTTGGGCGGCACCCGAACTAGGGCCCCATCCCATCAGTTTGCCCATCAATATCTGCACCTTGAGCAGGACTCGCCCTTTAGGTTTCCCTCCATCCCCTGGATTCAGGGCAGAACAGATGCAGGGGCCTGACTGGGCCCACCCACTTCCTTCTGCTCCCACCTGCATCACAGGGACAGACTCGAGACAAGGCCCTGCCCTTTCAGGCTTGCTGGCATCTATTTCCTGAGCCTGGTCCCGCTCCATTTTTCCTGCTGCTGCTCGGATCCCAGGCAAGATCCACAAACCAGTGCTTTGTTCCCAGTAGGCCTTTTGCAGCCCTGGTACCCCAGGCAAGACTCTCAGGCTGAGGCCCCAGCAACTCTTCCTGCACCCCGCATCAGCCCATGGGAGCAGGACAGCTCCAGAAGTCATTTCCTGGAAAGCAGAGAATGGCCCTGGCCTGGAAGGGATGAGGTTGGAGCAAGCTCCAAGACTGGGAACTGACTCTTAACGGCCAATGGAGCCTTTGCCATTCTGAGAGGGCCGGGCTGCCCAGGAGGGGTGGGATAAGTGGAAGGGGCATGAAACTTAGGACAGGGGCAGGCCAGGAATGGAGGAGGTAGGGCTGATGGGGGAAATGGAGGAGCAAGGATGGAGCAGATGGGGATGGGTTCTCAGTGTTGTACCTACTGGGCCCCTAGGCCCCTATGGTTAGGAGAAGCAGGAGAGGGACTGGCAGGGCAGGAGAGGCAGGAGCAGTCAGTGGGAAAGGGCTGACCAAGCAGGGAAGAGGAAGGCAGGATTTCTGGGCTTCCTCAATGAGAACCAACCCGGGCTGCCAGGGAGGGGCAGCAAATGGGGAGCAGGCCAACCCAGCAGTGTGGGTGGACTTAGTAGGCGGAGCCCTCAGAGACCAGTAGGGGAGAAGGGGTGGGCCTCCATCTGGGAAATCTTGAAGTTGGCCTTCAGGGAAGGGAGAAAGTAGGAAGGGAGAATTCGGGGCTGCTGCCATCTGCCTGCGGAAGGGAGGGGGGCTAGGCCTCCCTTGGGCTTTGCTACAACACATCTGACCATCCAGTGGGGCCACGGGGCACCAGCACCTCCTCCCAGACTAATATCCTGGGATGAGGGAATGTAGGAGATAGGAAAGGCTGCCCTCAACCTGTGGGTCCCCTCTGGCTCTAATTCAGACCCACTGTGGCTGACATGGCCCAGGAGCCAACAGAGAGCCTTGGCTCTGTGTGTGGCTGTGGCATTGAGAGGTCATTTCCCAGGGAAATTGGTGAGCATGGGGGAGGGAACTCAAGACACATCCGGGAGCAGTGGAGGAGAGAGCCTCCCACAGGAATGCAGGCCAGCTTCTGGATTTCCCACACAGATCAGACTTGGTTGCATAGGGCTGGACAGCCAAGAGTGATCCAAGAAGGAGATGGGGATAGGAGTGGGGTGAGGGGATGGGGAATCAGCTGGTGACTTCTCCAGGTGGGGTGAGAAAAGGCATCTCCAGAGGAAAGGGGTTGGGGGAGGCCGTGTGCACCTGCAGAGCCCACAGCAGAAACAGTCCAGGAAGGAAGAGGGGGAAACATGAGCCAGGTGCTTGGGCCTACCCCTGCCCCACCAGGGAGCCCATCTCTCCCAATGAGTTGTCTCCCTGGAGTGGGGGGGAGGGGTGGTATTGCGCCTTTGGCTCCCTAGGTGGGGCAGGGGGCAGGGGCATGTCCCACAAACCTTATCCAGACATGGAGAGGTCCTTCCTGCACGAGGAAGGTGGAGAGGGAAAGCACAGTGCAGAATCAAGTCCAGGAAGGAGCAATGGAGGATGCACGGTGTACAGGGAGCACCCTCTGGCTCAGCAGTGGGTGGAGCAGTGAAGGGCTGGCAGGGGGGAGGGGGAGAGTGGGTGGTCGGTTCAGATGCGGCATCTGGTACTCTGTGTATGTGGGGGGGGTCTCCTAAAATCTATTCCCAACAGATGGAAAGACTCGCACGCAGGAAGTGAAGAAGCCTGGAGAGACCTTGGTGGTCATGAGTGGCCAGGGATAGAACAAGGTAGGAGGGATGAGGAGGGAAGATGGCCCCCTTTGGGGTGGTGCAGGACCTATTCAGCAACTTGGGTTTCCGGGGGCATTCGGGTGCAGATCTGATCTGTTTGTGTGTGGGGGGGGAACTTTGGCACATGTGGTGGGCAGGGCTTCTAAAAGCTATTTCTGCTGGGAGGGTGGGTGGGAGGGGTTTCTAAGAGCAGGAAGATTTAAGAAGCAAAAATAAAGACATTAGGCCATGAAAAATATGTAAAATTGGAAAGGGTGTGGAGGATTTGACAGGAGAATGCTGGGGTGAAGAGGGGCTACATGTGGTCGAAATTAAGGAGATGTGGCTCCACCTGCTCAGTTAATCGGCAGCTCTGGCCCCATACAGCCCAGGGATGGGGGTCTCATCCAGAGGGACACTTCCAGTACACAGATCGGGGGAGAAAGAGGGGGGAAGGAGGTTGAGTCAGATACCTTCTAAGAAGTCACCCAGACTTCCATTATCCATTGGTCTCTGTAGGCTCCAAGGTAGAAGGTGGCTCCGAGGCTTTGCATAGAATCAGGGTCAGTATGTGAAGATCCAAGTTCAGACCCCCTTGCAGAGACCAGGGACTCGGGAGGGAGCTGGACTCGGAGCCGCAGGTCTCGAGCAGAAGAGTGCCTGCCAAGTGGGAGAAAGACATGCCAGATTATACAGGCCTGTGGAACCAGAGTCTGGGCTCTGGTGTACACACACACACACACACACACACACACACACTCACACACACACACGGGCCTTGACTAGAATACCTATCTATAGGTAATGGTGAGAGAAAGATATCCTATACAGGGAATATACACATAAGGTGTCTTCAACCTAAGCCAACATGGCTTAGGGCCAGTGCAGACAGCATAGCCAATTAGATGTAGGTGGGAGTTCATCAGTAGCATTTTTTTAAATTGCAAAAAATTTGGACAGGGAACAAATATACATATTTTTCAACCATCATATTCCACATCCTTCTTCGTCCTTCCTAGGAAACACACCCAATCAACAAAAAGGCTTAGATATGGCTCTTGACCTTGAAAGTGGAAGCAGAATATTTTGGATGTCTGAGCTGTTAATAGTGTTTTCAATAATAATGTCACATGCAACAGTCTTATGAGTCCTGCAGGTCAACACTGTACTTCCTTAGTGATGTGATAGGAATGTAAACCTTACTGGACTTAGTATTGTTTTCCACTTCCTTTTCTACCACCTGGACCAAATTATAATACAAAGTAATGGAAAGAAAAAGTAATGCCATCTTAAGAAAGTCATTTAGGGTTCTGAGAATTTGGCTTCATGGTACAGTGATTGCTTAGCATGCATGAAACCCTAGGCTCAATTCCTCAGTACCACATGAACAGAAAAAGAAACACTGGAAGTGGTGCTGTGCCTCAAGTGGTAGAGTGCTAGCCTTGAGCAAAAAAAAAACAAACCCAAAAGCTCGGGAACATTTCCTTGGCCCTGAGTTCAAGCCCCAGGACTGGCAAAAATGTCACTTAGCTAGTAAATGCCAAATAGAGAATCCATACTTGGAATATATAATTGCTCCTTCCAACTATTACCTAACAGTAGTCCTTAATTCATGTTTTTTTTTTTTAACCTATATTAGGATACTGTGTTTTAAAAAAAACCCTTTTGTTAACAGATCACAGCAATTAGTGCCAGGAATGTGCTTAGATACCAGGTGAAGATTAATCCTGGAAATTCAAAGATTCCATGCTTTTGAGTGGTCACTTTTAATCACAATGAGAAGGGTAGTCTAAGTGAGATTTGAAAACCTTTTTTGGTCAGTTATGGCACCAAAAAGGCAGAGGCTAATTAATAGTTTTAACAGAAGTGAAGGAATAGCCCCAGCTCGAAGAAATAAATGATAATAATAAGTAAATTATACCAGAAACTTTTCTAGGGAACTAAAGCTCACTACCGAACACATTCTATGAAGCCATCATAACCCTCATCCCAAAACCAGGTAGGGACTCATCAAAGAAAGAGAACTATAGACCCATTTCTTTGATGAACATTGATGCGAAACTTCTCAACAAAATTTTGGCCAATCGACTTCAACAATTCATCCAAAAAATCATACACCACGATCAAACAGGATTCATTTCAGGGATGCAAAGCTGGTTCAATATACGCAAATCAATTAATATTATTCATCACATCAACAGGAGCAAGAATAAGAACCACATGGTTATCTCAATAGACGCAGAAAAAGCATTTGACAAGATCCAACACCCCTTTATGATGAAGGTTTTGGAAAAATTAGGAATCCATGGAACATTCCTCAATACAATAAAGGCTGTATATGACAAACCTACAGCCAGCATTATACTCAATGGTGAAAAACTAAAGCCATTTCCTCTTAACTCAGGAACAAGACAAGGATGCCCACTCTCTCCACTTCTCTTCAATCTAGTATTAGAATGCCTAGCTACAGCAATAAGACAAGATGCAGACATAAAGGGGATCCAAATAGGGAAAGAAGAAATAAAACTCTCCCTCTTTGCAGATGACATGATCTTGTATTTAAAGAATCCCATAGACTCCACTCCCAAATTACTCAAGCTGATTCAAAACTTTGGCAAAGTAGCAGGTTATAAAATTAACCCCCAAAAATCAATGGCTTTTCTGTATGCCAACAATGAGAAAAGTGTGGCTGAAATTAGGAAAGCAACTCCATTTGTAATAGCCTCACAAAAAATAAAATACCTAGGAATTAACTTAACTAAAGAAGTGAAGGACCTCTATGATGAAAACTTTAAAATCTTGAAAAAGGAAATCAACACAGAACTTAAAAAATGGCAAAACCTCCCATGCTCCTGGATTGGAAAGATTAACATCGTGAAAATGGCAATACTGCCCAAGGCTATCTACAAATTCAACGCAATACCTATCAAAATTCCACCCTCATTCTTCAAGGAAATAGAAGAGGCAATCCAAAAATTCATATGGAACAATAAAAGACCCCGAATAGCAAAAACGCTCCTCAACGGAAAGAATACTGCTGGAGGAATATCAATACCAAATTTCAAACTCTACTATAAAGCCATAGTAATCAAAACAGCTTGGTATTGGCATAAGAACAGACCTCAGGACCAATGGAATAGAATTGAAAAGCCAGAAATGAACCTACAGACCTATAGCCATCTAATCTTCGATAAGGGAGCTAAAACAATAGAATGGAAGACAGACAGCCTCTTCAGTAAATGGTGCTGGCAAAACTGGTTAACTACATGTAGAAAACTAAAGCTAGATCCTTATATATCACCCTGCACCAGAATCAACTCCAAATGGATCAAAGACCTTGAACTCAAAGCAGACACTCTGAAAACATTACAGGATGGAATAGGAGAAACCCTGGGTCTCCTTGGCTCAGGCCGAAATTTTCTGAATAGAGACCCGGAAACACAACAAATCAAAGAAAGGCTGGACAAATGGGATTGTATAAGGTTGCAGAGCTTCTGCAGGGCAAATGACATAGCTAGCAAGATCAATAGAAAGCCCACGGACTGGGAGAAGATCTTTACTAGCCATACAACGGACAAGGGTCTCATATCTAAAATATACTTGGAACTCAAAAAATTAAACCACCCAACAACAAATCCTCAAAGAAACAACTGCCCAATAAGTAAGTGGGCGAAAGACTTAAAGAGAAGCTTCTCTGAAGAAGAAAGAAGGATGGCCAATAGACACATGAAGAAATGTTCAACATCCCTAGCCATAAAAGAAATGCAAATCAAAACAACATTGAGATATCACCTCACTCCAGTTAGAACAGCAAAAATCAAGAACTCTAACAACAACAGATGCTGGAGGGGATGTGGACAGAAAGGAACCTTACTTCATTGTTGGTGGGAATGTAAACTTGTTCAACCACTTTGGAAAGCAGTATGGAGGTTCCTCAAAAGACTCCACATAGAGCTCCCCAACGACCCAGCAATCCCACTTTTGGGCATTTACCCAAATGATCACAAACAAGGCCACACTAAAGCTACCAGCACAACTATGTTTATTGCAGCATTATTTACCATAGCTAAGACATGGAACCAACCCAGATGCCCCTCAGTAGATGAATGGATCAAGAAGATGTGGTATATATACACAATGGAATTCTATGCCTCCATCAGAAAGAATGACATTGCCCCATTTGTTAGGAAATGGAAAGGCTTGGAAAAAATTATATTAAGTGAAGTAAGCCAGGCCCAAAGAAACATAGGTCCCATGGTTTCCCTTATTTGCAATATCTAGTATAGGTATGAGTCAAGCGGAAAAAGTCAGATAATGTGATGTTAGGAAAACAAAACCTCAAATATGTATTTTAATGTTTTTGTTTCTTTCATGCATGTGTTTCTAATGCATTTATAAGATTATTTCTTTGTTGCTTTGTGTGTCCCTCCCCCACAGTGTAACCCCTGCTTTCACTATATTTGATGTCAGTATAACATGTGGAGGAGACGGGGACAAACAAGTCGTTTAAGGATTCAGGTGGACCTGTTGCAACAATGAGAAGTACAAAATGTCATGTCAAAACCAGCTTTACAATGTCGGTGGGGGGGGGGGGGTATGATTGTGTGGGAGGGAGGGGGGAGGCTGGGAAGGGAGGTGAAGGGTAAACAAAGGAGGAGGATGCAATGCTTGGTAAGAAATGTATGCATTATCCTGCCCATGTAATTGTAACCCCTCTGTACAGTATGTTCTCAAATAAAATAAAATAAAATTTAAAAAAAAAAAAAAAAAAAAAAAAAAAGAGCTGAGGGACAGTGCCCAGGCGCAGAGTTCAAGCCCCACGACAAACAAAACAAGTGCAAATATGACTTTCAGTTTCCCCAAAAGGAACTACGAAGTCAATATTAATCTTCCTATGCATAAAAAATAATTCTGAAATGATTCAGTGCATCTACTTTAGTTGAGTTATTTAAGTTATGGCTTCTTTGATGGATATATTCTCTTATTTTAAAAATTACCAAATATTAGCTTTATAAATAAACTTCTTCTAATATTTCTTGTTTCAAAAGAGAAGTTCATACAGTTGATGTCACCTGGTTTTCTCAGTTCAAAGTCAACTCAGGCAGGGGAGTCTGTCACATTGTTATCTCTAATTAAACACCAAAAAAGCCAGACGTGGGGTTTTAGCTCAAGCAATAGTGTACTAGATTTGAGGGCAGGTAGACAAGAAAGACAACTGTTCAGGGACAGGGTCCAGCCTCTGAGTTCCAGCCCCACATCCAGAAAAAACTAAACAAATGTTAGAGTTCTTGATTTTTGCCGTTCTAACTGGGGTGAAGTGATATCTCAATGTTGTTTTGATTTGCATTTCTTTTATGGCTAGGGATGTTGAACATTTCTTCATGTGTCTATTGGCCATCCTTCTATCTTCTTCAGAGAAGTTTCTCTTTAAGTCTTTCGCCCACTTATTTATTGGGCAGTTGTTTCTTTGAGGATTTGTTTTTGGGGGGGGTTAATTTTTTGAGTTCCAAGTATATTTTAGATATGAGACCCTTGTCTGTTGTATGGCTAGTAAAGATCTTCTCCCAATCCGTGGGCTTTCTATTGATCTTGCTAGCTATGTCATTTGCCCTGCAGAAGCTCTGCAACTTTATGCAATCCCATTTGTCCAACCTTTCTTTGATTTGTTGTGTTTCCGGGTCTCTATTATTTACCATAGCTAAGATATGGAACCAACCCAGATGCCCCTCAGTAGATGAATGGATCAAGAAAATGTGGTATATATACACAATGGAATTCTATGCCTCCATCAGAACGAATGACATTGCCCCATTTGTTAGGAAATGGAAAAACTTGGAAAAAATTATATTAAGTGAAGTAAGCCAGGCCCAAAGAAACATAGGTCCCATGGTTTCCCTTATTTGCAATATCTAGTATAGGTATGAGTCAAGCGGAAAAAGTCAGATAATGTGATGTTAGGAAAACAAAACCTCAAATATGTATTTTAATGTTTTTGTTTCTTTCATGCATGTGTTTCTAATGCATTTATAAGATTATTTCTTTGTTGCTTTGTGTGTCCCTCCCCCACAGTGTAACCCCTGCTTTCACTATATTTGATGTCAGTATAACATGTGGAGGAGACGGGGACAAACAAGTCGTTTAAGGATTCAGGTGGACCTGTTGCAACAATGAGAAGTACAAAATGTCATGTCAAAACCAGCTTTACAATGTCGGTGGGGGGGGGGGTATGATTGTGTGGGAGGGAGGGGGGAGGCTGGGAAGGGAGGTGAAGGGTAAACAAAGGAGGAGGATGCAATGCTTGGTAAGAAATGTATGCATTATCCTGCCCATGTAATTGTAACCCCTCTGTACAGTATGTTCTCAAATAAAATAAAATAAAATTTAAAAAAAAAAAAAAAAAAAAAAAAAAAGAGCTGAGGGACAGTGCCCAGGCGCAGAGTTCAAGCCCCACGACAAACAAAACAAGTGCAAATATGACTTTCAGTTTCCCCAAAAGGAACTACGAAGTCAATATTAATCTTCCTATGCATAAAAAATAATTCTGAAATGATTCAGTGCATCTACTTTAGTTGAGTTATTTAAGTTATGGCTTCTTTGATGGATATATTCTCTTATTTTAAAAATTACCAAATATTAGCTTTATAAATAAACTTCTTCTAATATTTCTTGTTTCAAAAGAGAAGTTCATACAGTTGATGTCACCTGGTTTTCTCAGTTCAAAGTCAACTCAGGCAGGGGAGTCTGTCACATTGTTATCTCTAATTAAACACCAAAAAAGCCAGACGTGGGGTTTTAGCTCAAGCAATAGTGTACTAGATTTGAGGGCAGGTAGACAAGAAAGACAACTGTTCAGGGACAGGGTCCAGCCTCTGAGTTCCAGCCCCACATCCAGAAAAAACTAAACAAATGTTAGAGTTCTTGATTTTTGCCGTTCTAACTGGGGTGAAGTGATATCTCAATGTTGTTTTGATTTGCATTTCTTTTATGGCTAGGGATGTTGAACATTTCTTCATGTGTCTATTGGCCATCCTTCTATCTTCTTCAGAGAAGTTTCTCTTTAAGTCTTTCGCCCACTTATTTATTGGGCAGTTGTTTCTTTGAGGATTTGTTTTTGGGGGGGTTAATTTTTTGAGTTCCAAGTATATTTTAGATATGAGACCCTTGTCTGTTGTATGGCTAGTAAAGATCTTCTCCCAATCCGTGGGCTTTCTATTGATCTTGCTAGCTATGTCATTTGCCCTGCAGAAGCTCTGCAACTTTATGCAATCCCATTTGTCCAACCTTTCTTTGATTTGTTGTGTTTCCGGGTCTCTATTATTTACCATAGCTAAGATATGGAACCAACCCAGATGCCCCTCAGTAGATGAATGGATCAAGAAAATGTGGTATATATACACAATGGAATTCTATGCCTCCATCAGAACGAATGACATTGCCCCATTTGTTAGGAAATGGAAAAACTTGGAAAAAATTATATTAAGTGAAGTAAGCCAGGCCCAAAGAAACATAGGTCTCATGGTTTCCCTTATTTGCAATATCTAGTATATGTATGAGTCAAGCGGAAAAGGTCAGATAATGTGATGTCAGGAAAATGAACCCTTAGATATGTATTTTAATGTTTTTTTCTTTCATGCATGTGTTTCTAACGCATTTATAAGATTATCTCTTTGTTGCTTTGTATGGCCCTCCCCTACAGTATAACCCCTGCTTTCACTATATTTGATGTCAGTATAACTTGTGGAGGAGATGGGGAAAAACCAGTTGTTTAAGGATACAGGTGGACCTGTTGCAACAATGAGAAGTACAAGTTGACATGTCCAAAACGAGCTTTACAACGTCGGTGCGGGGGGGGGGGGGGAGGAGAAGGATTGGGATTGGGGGGGAGGGGGGAGGCTGGGAAGGGATGTGAAGGGTAAACCAAAGGAGGAGGCTGCAATGCTTGGTAAGAAATGTACGCATTATCCTGCCCATGTAATTGTAACCCCTCTGTACAGTATGTTCACAAATAAAATTAAATTAAAAAAAAAAGAAAATCAAAAAAAAAAAAACTAAACAAATGAAGAAGCAAACAAAAAACCCACATATTTCTTTGGGACCATCCTTACAGCACTGGTTTGAGAAGAGGCTCCTTTTGCTTATCATATTCACTGGAACCTGCTTTTTGGAATCCTCATTGCTATGGTGAACTCAGGACCAGATTAAAGGAATGGATAACTGACTTTTGCAACAAGAGAATCATCTCAGGAGTTAAATATCCATGCATAAGACATTTTAAAACCTCATGTCTTTGTTTCTTTGAAGTAGAATACTTTAAAACAAAGTTATTTTCTTTTTCTATGCTGACCTTCAAATGGCAGATTGTTTCCTTTTGTAATACTCTCAATTAGAAGTTTACAGAAAAGTTTTATATGAGTAAAGAACACATTGGAACAAGTCAGGGACAGAGTTTCCTTCAAGCCTTGGATTATTTTCTTGTACAGTAAAAAAGACAGCACAAATTAACTTGAACTTGGTCATTTCCCTATGTTCAATTCCTCTCTTGGAATCAGTATCCACTTCCCATAACAGTTCCTTCCACTTACTTCCAGGAACAATCTATGGTGCTACTCCCGGTAAAATGAATGTTTTCTGGCTTCATTGAAATAGCACAAGTACATCTTTGGACATGAGGTAACACGTGTTTCAGAGACAACTTAGTAACGAGAAAATATGGAATTGTCATGGTTTATAAAACATTATCCATGTACATATGGCCATATAAGATGATGTTAAGTAAAATGAACCTCAAGATAGGAACACAACTTGTTTTTTTCTTTTTTGTTATTGTTTTTAATGTACTAAATGTACTATGTGATTTTTTGTTTCTCTTCTATTTTCTTCCTCAATGGTGTAACCCCTGTTTTCACTGTATTTGATGTCGTTAACCTGCACCTTACATATACATTTTTCTAATGTGGGGAGGGGAAGAGAAATAAAATGCTGAAACAAGGAAACAGTATGACCCATTGTAACAACGAGATGAACAAGACACTATGTTGAAAACGAACTTTAAAACTTGGGGATGGGAGGGAGGAGTTTGGATGGTGGAGAGAAAAAAGATGACGGGGAAAAACAAAGAAGATGTAACAATGCTCATTAGATAATGCATTTATTAACTTACTTATGTAACTCTAACCCCTCTGTACATCATTTTCAAAATAAAAAACATGAAAGAAATTATCCTGGAGTACATTAAGTTGAAATTTCCTATGCTCTGTAAATTAAGACCAATTTTAAGTGGGAAGAAGATTCTCAGAAACATTTTTTAGTAAGTGTGTGTTGTTGTTCATTAGTTCCCTAGTGTACGTAAGTTAACAGTAGGAGATACAATGAGAATAATAGGAGAAAGAGAAGTTCTGTGTTTAAATATAATGGTCCAATACACTATAGAAGACTCTGCAAAACACAACTTTGAAACAATAAAGCCAAAGCCAGTATTTAGATCTACGGGAGTGATATAGAGAAAGCATTACTATTAATGAAACATGAAGGATAAGGCCACTCTCTTTCATCTACTAACTCTAAATCATGGTAGCTAATCATGCAAATTTGTAAAAAGTAGAATGGAAGAATAATTCTGGTTCCAAGTAAGTCAGATATAAGAGCATGGACTTAATTGGAAAAAAAAGACCATGTTGAGAAAGCAGGAATTATACTAGCAATGAACTGGTGGCTAAGATCACATTTCTTTTTCCATTTTTTTCTTTCTTTTTCTTTCTTTCTTTTTTTTGGATGGTTGTGGGGCTTGAAGTCTGGGCCTCCACTCTTCAGTCCAAAGCTAGCGCTCTACCTCTTGAGACACAGTGCTATTTCCAGTTTTCTGCTGGTTAATTGGAGATAAGGGCCTCAGAAACTTTCCTACGCATGCTGGATTTGAACTGCAATCCTCAGATCTCAGCCTCGTGAGTAGCTAGCATTATACGCATGAGCCACCAGCATCCTTCTTAACATCACATTTCTAACAGTGTACACTCAGTATATGTAATGTGTATGTTTCTCTATCTTTATATGAACTCGAGTTAAAAATCTGGACTACAGTTTTTGCACTCACGAAAATGTTTCTAGTTTAAAAGTTGATACTCCTGGAAAAATAGAACCTAAGAATGTCAAGGAGTCTGGGAAGTTCAGCTTGCATCCAGCCTGGGAGAACAGTCTTTGAGACACTATTTATAATTACCAGCCAAAAGCTGCACTGGAAGAATGGCTCATGTGATGGAATAATAGTTATAAGCAAGATTGCTGAATAAGAGCTTGAGGTTATCATATATATATATATATATATATATATATATATATATACCTACAAACATGCACATACACACAGAGGCACTTATATGTGCAAACACACATATGAAACAACTCTCAGAATGTGTAGAAATGTTAGAAAATAATTAAAAAATGTCCTAAGACTAGAATCAAGTGATAATTTTTTAATTTTAGAAAGTCCTCAAGTGAAATTTCCCCCCAAAACGCTTGAGAATATTACATAGTTAGGGACCAGAGATAGTAAGAAAGTCAAGTAATCGTTATTGAAGGGGTTGGATCCATGGAGGAATGAATCAGAGACCCCTGCAGGTGCATCTGAAAACGTTCATATCCTGTGTCAAATGTTAGAAGATCTTCGAAAATAGTACATAAACATTCTGAGCCATCAGTCTTTTGAAAAATATTATCGGAGAAGTTCAGAAATGCTAGTCTATATCAAGATTAAATAAACCAACAAAGTATGGTAGGACAATGAGATACAAGCCTGGAATTCTAGCACTCAGACTAAGACAGGAGATTAGAGAGTGGAATTACATAGTGGTACCTTCCCTGGACTAGGTAATATAATTTTGTCTCAATAAAACAAAACCAGAAAGGAATAAAAAAAAAAACAAGAAAGGAATACAAAGTTGCAAGTTTTGGCTAATTTTGTCATTATGTTTTAAGAAGTCAAGTTTCCTATTGAAATGCAACTCATATGTAATCCTCAGTTGTGTTTTAAATGCTGTCATCATTACAGAACATTCCTAGATGCTAAAGAGCTCAAGATTCATTGTTGGTGGGAATGTAAACTTGTTCAACCACTTTGGAAAGCAGTATGGAGGTTCCTCAAAAGACTTCACAAAGAACTCCCCTATGACCCAGCAATCCCACTTTTGGGCATTTACCCTAATGTTTACAAACAAGACCACACTAAAGCTACCAGCACAACTATGTTTATTGCAGCATTATTTACCATAGCTAAGATATGGAACCAACCCAGATGCCCCTCAGTAGATGAATGGATCAAGAAAATGTGGTATATATACACAATGGAATTCTATGCCTCCATCAGAAAGAATGACATTTCCCCATTTGTTAGGAAATGGAAAGGCTTGGAAAAAATTATATTAAGTGAAATAAGCCAGGCCCAAAGAAACATAGGTCCCATGGTTTCCCTTATTTGCAATATCTAGTATAGGTATGAGTCAAGCGGAAAAAGTCAGAGAATGTGATGTTAGGAAAATGAACCCTCAAATATGTATTTTAATGTTTTTGTTTCTTTCATGCATGTGTTTCTAACGCATTTATAAGATTATTTCTTTGTTGCTTTGTATGTCCCTCCCCCACAGTGTAACCCCTGCTTTCACTATATTTGATGTCAGTATAACATGTGGAGGAGATGGGGACAAACAAGTCGTTTAAGGATTCAGGTGGACCTGTTGCAACAATGAGAAGTACAAAATGTCATGTCAAAACCAGCTTTACAATGTCGGTGTGGGAGGGGGGAGGGGGGTATGATTGGGTGGGGGGGAGGGGGGAGGCTGGGAAGGGAGGTGAAGGGTAAACAAAGGAGGAGGCTGCAATGCTTGGTAAGAAATGTATGCATTATCCTGCCCATGTAATTGTAACCCCTCTGTACAGTATGTTCTCAAATAAAATAAAATAAAATTGAAAAAAAAAATTGAAAAAGTAAGCATCATTCTGTTGGATTCCAAAGAAATGATGAAGGATTACAAAAGCTTAAGCCTGGGGAAATAGCGAAGTTCATCTAATGTAGGACTTTGTAGACCTGTCTAAATTAGAATTTAGATTTAAAATAAATATTTTTGTTTGTAATTTTTTTGTAATTTCATATTCTATTTCATATTGAATTTCATATTCTATACGATAGAAGATTTAATTCACAAATTCACAAATGATTCTGGCATTCTATTTGCCTAAAATATTCTTTCAAGTGAGCTATAATTAGAACTTAGTTAATAGATAATTGCAACAGTTCCTGTGTAACATGATAATGAGAATAATCTAGACTAAGTTGCCAACAAATTTATGACATTAATTTATAAATTTAGAAAAAGAGGAATTTTTTGAGACTTTGGTGCACCATGGTATGAATAGAGTAATTGTGTGACATCCTTTTTCTTCTACCTATATATAACACAGGAAGAAATTTTCTTAATTACATACCTCTGTATATGATGAGAAAAATGCTAGGTTTGGGGTTTGTTTTTATTTTGGTTTTGTTGTTTGCTTTATCCTCGGGCTTAAATTCTGGGCCTGGGTACTATCCCTGAGCCTGTTTTTGCTCAAGGCTACTGCTCTTCCACTTGAACAACAGTGCCACTTGTGTCTGGCTTTTTGTGAGCAGTATATTGGAGATAAGAATCTAAGGAACCTTCCTGCCTGTGTGGGCTTTGAACCATAAGCTTCAGATCTTCATATTCAGGTATTCAGATCTCCTGAATATCTGTGATAGATAAAAATATAGCTATAAATAATATTTGCAAGTGTTTTGATCTCAAGAATACCACTGGGGGGAAAATGATGCAGCAAAGTTTAGTGTAGTGTTCTTTCCCCAATAGGAAGAGCATCACATTAGAAGAAGTGTAGTATTTTTTCACAATAATGATAAGCTAGTCCTGATGTGAATTTAGGGAACTTTTAAGGTCCACCTTACAAGTTGTAAACTGTTGGGCTAGGATGAATTTACAGCATAAAAACTTAGGATTGATGGTCATAGAAATAATAGCTTACTCTGATGAACATATGTTTACACTTGAGGAATTTATTATAGATACTTCATAGTTTTATCTTCTACCAGAATGTGGCTATTTTTTCCGTTGACTTTTAAATATGTACCCCCCACACTGGAAACTGCATCAATTGCAGAATAAAATGCAAACAGGTACTGTTTTGAATGTCTCTGGTTCGGCATGTTCAGAATTTGAAAATGAGTAGTTAGTAGTTACAGGAATGTTGAAAAATACATATATTCTGTCCTCTTAACAATTAGTCAGTTTTAAAAGTTAGGAGTTTCCATAGAATTGAACTGTTTTCTGTTTTAGTATGACAATACTAAAATAATGTGTTTTTTCCAAAATAATGGCAAGTATATTCTGAAAAATTTGTATAGTTTGATAACATTCAAGTTGATGACCATCTGATAAAGAAAGGGGTAATTAATACAAATTATAAGACAAATAGTGTTCATTTTTTAAACAGGTAATCCACATAGAATAATATTTACTATACCAATATAGTGAAATTATATTTTATGTAGCTTATTTTTTAATTTAATTTTATTGTCCAGGTGATATATAGAAGTGGTTGCAGTAATTGTAAGATAGTAAATATATAGCATGTCGAACTTTTTACCTCCTCCCTCATTTTTCTCATATTTTCCTTCACCCCAATACCCCTTACAAGTTGTAATGTAAATTTCCAACAAGTCTTGTGAGTATTGCTATTGCACTGGTTTGTCTTTTGCCCTTTGTCTCGCCATTTTGTTGTTCCTCTTCTCTTGCCAAATTAAGATATATGTATATACAATACACAGGATCCCAAAATCAAATATAGTAGGGGATAAACCATAGGGGTAAACACAAAGAAAAAGAAATCACATTGTACATCAAAAACAACAACCACGAAGAAAAACCTCTGTTTCCATATCTAGGAGTTTATTTTGCTCAGCATTATCTTATATGGTCATATATACATAACTATTGAGACATTCAGCTCATCTGCTAGGACTATCCTAGACATTTCCTACTTATTACAAATGAGAGAAACCATGGAATCTCTTTATGTCTTGCTTATTTTACTTAGTAGGATATTTCCAAGTCTTTCCATTTCCTTATGACTTAGAAGCATAGAATTCCACTGTGTGTGTGTGTGCGTGCGTGCGTGCGTGCGTGTGTGTGTGTGTGTGTGTATGTGTGTGTATCACATTTTGTCAATTCGTTCATCAACTGAGTGGCATATTGGTTTAAAACATGATTGCATGTAAGTATTACTTAGGGTCATTCAAAAATGACAGATGCCACTTCCCCAGACATTCTAAAATCATGATTTCTAAGTCAGGATTTTATGGTGGCAGGTGTTGAGATATCTGAATGAGTCTATCTATATCTTGCACTGAATTAGACAGGAAGATATCCAATATCATATAGAATAAAAATGGTAGTGATAAAATATTCCCTTGAGAAAGACATAAGAGGTTGCCAGAAGTATGAAGTAGTTGAGATAATTTTGAAGAATTTAGAAATGCAAGCTCAGGTATGTCTCTTTAAATAATAATTATGTAAGTGGAAGGGCAAAAGAAAGGGAAGAGAAGAAAATAACTGACAGCAGATCATTGTCCCAAATTAGAGTATAAAAGACATAATCTATTACTTCCAAGTTAAAAAGAGACCAATATAATATGTCGCACTTAATTTAGGTACATGCAAAATGTTTACTTGGCTTTTTCCTACTTTAATGCTCCTAAATAAATGAAGACATAAGAAAAGGTATGTGATTGCCATTACTTCAACCTGAACACTAACTGTGATGAGCCTTCTTTTTCTCACTTTGCACTTGGAAAATAGTACCTAAGTTGATGATGTTGTGGCTGATTAGAGGTAGACTAAGGGGCTTCTAATTGTACAATTATCCCAGAATAGTTTAAAGTAGTTTTTTCTCCCAAGATATCCAACTACATTTTCTGAAGTTGTGCTTTGAACACACCCTCACACATGAGCAGATTATTTGAAATTATATTTCAACATTTCCTTGTCACATTCTACTTTGTGCCTTTGTCTTTTTTTGTACATTCCTTTTGAGTTCATGGTTGCTCTATTTCCATTTCATCTGTAAAAACTGCTAAGAACATTGTTCAACTACCACTTCTTGTTTGCACATGCCCAGTCTATGTATGAAGGTACTTTGTACATGTTAAGCAATAGGGTAGTACTCACTCTCTGAGGAGAATAGTTCCACATTATAACCCTATGCTCACATTAGAGGGCGTAGAATTTAAAGCATTTTGAGACAAACAGTGATATTAGAATTGAAAGGCTCCTTAGGGACATTTTCTTGGAGCTCATTAGTTTACCCAGGAGAAATATGAATATCCACAAAACCTGGAGCTTATTAGTAAGTATCCGAATTAACACTAGATCTTAGATACTGTGTTAATACAAGTCACCATTTTATTATTGTTACATCAGAATCCTTCCCTATTGCAAATATGGATGAGAAAATGAAAGAAAGGCATTAAAGAAAAATGTCTTATCTTTTTAGGCATTTAATCCTAGTGGTGAGGGTAATGTCTGAACTCTCCCATTCAATAAACATTTAACGTTTATAAGAGTACTTCCTACATATAAGAATTTGTGGCATGTTGATTGACAGGGTTATTTCAGCATGGAGATATCCCTAACAAGAACTAGATTTAAATAGAATATATGTCAGTTATGATGTGTCAATCAGGCATTTTCTATTCTAAAGAAGAATCAATTCGAGGACTGTTCAGTAACATCAGTAACATCAGTGTTACTTGTCCTACATTTATAATGAATAGGCTGATATAATATCCAAACATATCTAAAGATATTTCAATAAAATCCCAAACTGAATGGATACATGGGTCACTCATTGAAACTGTAGACAAATTAGTCTTATCTGTGCTGTAGATCAATCTATAATCACCTGGCTAAACAAACTCTTCAAAAATATTCACAGAATTCCTCTAAGTAAAGATCATGACAGTTATATCTGTATAATTCTTCTAAGGTCAGGATAAAAGAATTTGTTCTCAATATTTTAAATCAACAGAATCTGTTGAATTCATGGATCCAGAATTTTATGGCTTCACATTCATATCTCAAAACTTTATTAATATGACTTTCACAAAAACACTGTTCTTATTGAACTTGTCTATGTCCTTTTAGTTTTCAAATCCAAATAGCATATTTCCTTCAGTATCTTCCTGACAATTTGTTCCCTTGTTTACATCTCTAAATCTGTTTTTGGTCGTGGATATTTTAATGATGTCTAAAAAGACTTATCTATGCATCTGTTTAACATAAATTTTAGAACTATCAGAGAGTTTTTTCCTCTAAATCCATCATTTCCACCTGTAGTCCTTATCACCAAGAATATTACTAACATAGTTGCCATCCAGAGACGTGGAAGCACTTTAGATTTCTTCTTATCCTTCTACTTGCGTCTGTTAGATAAGATGAATGATCAAGATTTTCTGTTTCTGTCACTAATATAATTTCTATGTACTCCTTTTTATGCAACTGAAACTGGCCTGTTTCAAATACTCATCATTGGTCACTTTGTCCTAAAACAATTGCTTACATAGTATGCTTTTTCCCCATATACTTTTCATATTGTTCCTCTCCGTCACCAAATTACTGCTCCATGTAAGCACACAGAATGAATATCTCAGACACAAATTCTAGTATCATTAATTACTCACTACATTGACTGTTGGCATTACATTTCTCATCTGTAAATGGATATAATCTACCAGAAATATTGAAGAATGAATTTGTTGAATTCTAGAGCAAGAAAAAAGAAAAGTGAAGAGTCCTTACATTTTCCATCTTACCTTACAAATAAGAAAAGAGTCAAATTCAGTTTGTTGGTTTAAAATCACAATTTTTTTTCATGCAGAAATAAAAATAAGTCATCATCAGGCTACACTGTGGTCATCATCCTCACCAAAATTATTATTAGCATCATAAGTGCTAATTATTGAAAGTCTGGTATGTGTCTATGACGTTGCTATTATTTGTCTTTTGATTAATAATTTTAATGTTACCACTGTGCATGCATCCATATTAAAATTTTGAACAAATAAAGAAACTAAAAAAAACTAAACCATATCAGGTAGCTTGACTATGTGCTTTTAACAAATTATGGAATAGATTTTTGAAGCATTACAAATTCCTAACCAGTATGAATTAACTTCTCTCTCCGTCACTACACACAAATATTTAAGAGTTTGAACAGAACTTTTTTCAAGTGATATACTCTAAATGTTACTACAATATCATGTGTATATCTAAAATTTCCTTTAAAGTAATAAACTCTACTTTCAAATCAAGTATTAGTTATTTTATTCTCAGGAACTTTTAGAAAAAGACTGTATATCTTTGAAATGTAAAAGGTCAAAATAGTAGCATAAAAATTTTAGAGGGAGTCTGTCTTCAGAAATACATATACATATATATCTATATATACGTTATGTGCAGAAAGATATAGATTTTTAGAGATTATTTGTCATCAGAAATATGTACATATATTTAAATTTCTGTGTAGAATGATGTACATTATAGTGAAAGATACATCTTAAAACATAATTAAAATTTAAAAAATACATCAAACCAAGTGCCAGTGACACGCTTATAATTCGAGCTATTCTGGGTGCTGAGATCGTAGAATTGTGTTCGAAACTAGCCCAGACAGAAAAGTACTTGTTAGAGTCTTATCTCCATTTAATCACTAAAAACAGGAATTAGCTCTGTGCTTCCAGTTGTGGAGTGCTGTCCTTAAGCATAAAAACATTGGGGACAATGCCAAAGTCTTGCAAACAACAACAACAACAAAATGTATCACATTAATTTCACAAAAGCAAATTTTAACTGCTGTGAACATTTCTTAGAAACATGAATACATGCCCCTGGAAAATGTTAAGTAAAAGTATAGAATATTTATGTCTATGTTAAAGACAAGACTATTTAGATTGTTTAAGATATTTAGGTGAGGATTAGGAATTAAGAATAATGAGATTTGGGTAATAGATTGGGATTGGACTTTAATTATAGTCTATAGTAGTAATAAAATGATATTTGTAATGATTATATAAAATTATTCTTGCTTGGTATATGAATTATAATAAGTGATAAACATTTTAAAATGATTTCCAATGCAAAGGATTATCAATTCTTTTGTACTTTCAAAAAAATTAAGAAATCTATTCCAAGGCTAGTTTGCTCTAAGACTATATTTGTTTTCTAAAATTAATTTAGGAATGAGTTAAGATTTAGATAACGATGCACAGCAGAAGAGAGTGAGAGGGGATAGAATGATGGACCACATAGGAGCTGTATGTCATTGGTACTGTGTTTCAAAAAACAGAAAGACTTCAGAGAAGAGAAAGAGGAATATAAGGTGTCCTGAATCAAGTTTCGTTTTAATCCACCTAATAGTTTTGACTGAGAATCAGAGAACATGGGAAAAATAGAAAATAAAGCATTGTATAAACCTGTTACAATGTAAAGAAATTGTAATAGGAAGATGATAATTAATTTCCAAAGAAATAAAAGAAAGGGTAGGTAAATTCTAAAGGGAAAAAGAATGAAGAGAGAAAAGAAGCAAAATAAACCTTTATCAATAACAAACACAAGAGTTTGGAAGTGGAAAGGCAGTAGAAATATTGTAAATAACAATAAAATAACAATAAAAATTGCTAACTTGGATAGAAGATGGATCAGATTTTATCATATATAATTTTGAAGTAATAGGAAATGAAAATTTAAAAGTCATAATTTAAAACACTATAGCCCAATGGTAAAACATTGGCATAGCATGTGTGAAGCAATGGTGTGATCGCCCAAACATTACAAAGTACACCCAAAGCACACACACAAAAAAATCCACATTAACACACACACACACACACACACACACACACACACACACACACACAACATACACACATTTGGAATATTGATATTATCATATTAAACAGAGGTAATTATCACAAATAGTAAAAATATGTTAATATGAAATCATATTATTGCTCATACTATTTAAAAGTTTACTAGAAATAAAATACTCACAATATACTTGGATTCTTATAGATCAACTAAATTGAAAATTAAGAAATAGAAGACACGAGAACCTTTGCAAACAAGTTTTAAATAATAAACATTTTGAAACATGTATACTTTTATTTTGACAAAAGATTGATGTTACTGGTATTTTAACTCAAGATTTAGAATATGATAACCAGATGCTCTATGTCTCGCTAGAGATGGCTATATTTCTAATCATTTCACTCTGGATACTTTTATAATAAAGGTCTCATCATTTCAAAGCCTCTCCCGAATCACAAACCCTGCTTATATTTCCCACCATAGCTAGAAAATGGAAGCCACAAATCACCATTCCCTGCTCAAACATTTTTTTAATTCAAGTACAAATATTTCCAAAAAGTGACTAGGTAATGAAGCCTTCTTAATAAAGTATGTACTTCTTGGAAACACAGTAAGGACAAATATGTTTAAAACTATAAGAAATTAAAATTATTTAAATTCACCAACCATATAAAAATTAAGAAAATAATTTTTAAATATTCATGTTAAATATTTTAAAAGCAAAATATATGTGTCTAAATAATTTACATTGTAAAACTCATGCAAAATTGAATTAACTAATCCTTCGACTCTGAAAAAAGAATTACTCTAAAGAAACAAAAGAAAATAATTAAGTTCAAAATTTGAAATTTAGAAAATGAAATGAATTGCATTCTTTAGTTGACTGAAGAAACTGTAAACCCTCTGTATATCAATTTTATAATAAAAAATGCATGAACAAAGAAAGCAAAAGTACCCATTGATCAATAGCACCAGCTAAAGTATCAGTATTTCTTTTTTTGAGTGTACAAGAAAATCGATGGAGGGGATAAGAATGTTCCTTCCATTAAAAAATGTACTCATTATCTTACTTATGTTACTGTAACCACTTTGTACATTACCTTTACAATAAAATTAAATTGAAATTAAAAATAAACTGAATAATATACTAATTAAGAATTCTTAGAAGCCATTGGTTAAAAACTTTGTAAAAAACTGTCCTAGGAACCCAAGGAATATACTTTGATGATACTATTTAAATACTTTAACTTCAGCAGAGAAGCAAAAAGTTTATAAATGTTACAAGTAAAGTAATAAAGCAGAATATATTACTATTAATAAAAATCATAAGATGAATTTATAGTGGTAGTCAAATATGTAACAAATGAGATGAATTGCCATTCGTTTGCACTTAATAAGTGAGAAAGAATTCTCTAGGTCTTTTAAAATATATCTTAAGATAATGAAGAAACTATTCTGTCACATCATATGATAATCAGATAAAGATGATATTAAAACAAAGAACAGATTGTACTAAGTTGTGGGATGTTAATGTATTTACCTATTTTGGTTGTGGGTAACTGTGGGGATTTCAACTTGGAGTATTGTTCTTGCTAGGCTGGCGTCACATCAGTGGTTAATTATAGGATAGGGGTTCCCTTTCCACAAGAACATGCACCTGATCTGTCCTTTTAGCCTTCCCATCATCAATGGCATCAGAGTTGCACACCAACTTGTCTAGCTGCCTACCTTGGCTGGCCTGGATTCTGCAGTCCTTCCAATCTTTGCCTCTAGATAGTGCAGGATCGTGGAAATGATCCAGTGCACCCAGCTATAGAGTGAGAAGGAAGTCCACTAAACTTTTGGCTTGGGTTCTGTTCTCAAGCCTCCTAAGTAGTTAAGAGTAAAGATGGGAGCCCCTGGTGCCAAGCAGTAGCAGTATTTTTAAAAAACTCGACATATATATGAGTTAGGCTTGTGATTACCTCAGGAAAAGAATAAAAGAGCAGTGAAGCATAAAGGACAGTCAGAACTTTAACTAGCTACTCAGAGGCTGAATCAGTTTAGCTAGCTACTCAGGAGGCTGAGATCTGAGGACCACTGTTCAAAGCCAGTCCAATCATGAAAATACATGTGATTATTTCCAAAAAATCAGAAGTGGAGCTTAAGTGGTAGACCACTATCCTTGGGCACAGAAGCTTAGGGATAGTGCCCAGGCACTATCAAGCTTCAGGAATGATGAATACATGCATGAGCTCCTGCAAATATGCGTGTGCATACACACGTGTGCGTGAACACACAAACACACCAATGAGTATTTCAATGCTACCTTCTTTAATTTTTTTTACCTTGTTGTACCCTATTGCCATGTATTGGTTCACAAATTAACAAAATCAGCTAAGCAGCTATTTACATACAACTGATCATGTTTCTCTAAAGTCTATTCTCTTTTTGCAAGCCTGCTTTTATATGACCCAAAAGTAAATTATTTAGGAGGGCAATTCATCTCCCTCAACTCTGTAGTATTAGATGATTGTTTAGGTTCTTCCTAGCAATATGATTTTGTGAAATTCTGCATCAAACAGCGTATTTCTTTCACGAGAAGGGAAGCCTTTGTCAAACAATTAATAATAGGATTTTCTCCTCCTGGCAAGCATGTGTAGTTTTATTATCTTCGTATATTTCATGATCTGTCTGTGTATGCCAAAGACTGCTGTGAAAATAAAAAGACCATTCTCAGCACTTAGCATTCGTATAACATTCATATGTATGAAGGTATTTAAATATTACTGAAATTGCTTTGGAATAAATAATGTTCACCTTGACTACTTTGAGAAAGAAGAATTGGTTTCTCAGCACTTAGGTAAGAACGTGAGTGAAAGAAACAAAAGGAAAGTTTGGAACAACTCAAAACATACATTCAAATGAAACAAAACAACTGAAGAAAACACAAATTAATTCAGTACTTAAAAACCTGCAGGAAATGCAATGATTTTTTTAAAAAATCAGCTATGATAAGCTTTTGAGAATCCTGACTACATGGGAGTCTACTGTTGTGAGGACAGTGGTTAAAGCCCAGACTGGACAGAAAGATCTGTACACAAAGCCATGCCATGCACCTGTTATTCTAAATTCCAGGAAGAATAACATAAAGTGGAATGAGCCCAAGATCATACACAAGGAGGAAGCCAGATTCTATCTGAAAAATAATCAGGGTAATTTAGGGCTGGGGCATGACAAAGTGTTAAGAACACCCATTTAGGAGACACAAGACACTCAATGCAAACTCTATTATGGGTAATGAAGAAAAAAGCTATAACTTTAAATAATTGGAATGATTGTAAGATTTGAGTATTTCAGTGGAGAAAAAAAACCATGAGAGAGATAGAGTGAACCCATGTTGTGATCCCTTCTACTTAAGCTATAATGTTGTGTGGAACTCCAGACATAACAGAGTTATCTTGCAAATGAGTATGGATATGCATTTGGGTGATGGAAATATTCTACTTACACAGGTGTAAATTAGATTTTTGGCTAGATTGTAGTTCTTGAACTAAGAGCCTGTGTGATGCCCTGAGCTTTATCTCTCAAGGCTACCACTCTATTACCTTGAGCCACAGTTCCAATTCTGATTTTCTGTTTGTTGTTTGGAGATAAGAGGCTCATGGACTTTCTTGCCAAAATGGCTTCAAACCATGATCGTCAGATCTCATCCTCCTGAGTAACCAGGATTCCAGACATAAGCTGTCTATTTTTTAAATAGTTTAGTAAATCATGTAGTTACAGAAGTTATAAATTATCATTACAACCTGTGTAATAGATGTGTGTATGTATATATCAATGCATACAGACAGAAATATTTTATCGTATCTTTGTATCTACAGTAGATTTATGAAATATCAACCTTCGTTGTAAAATAAAATGGAAACAAAAGTTATTAAGGAGCAAAACAAAGGGAATTGTCACAAGTTTCTTGTTGTTTAATGGAATATGAATTGCGAGAATCAGTTTGGGAAAACCATCTTAATTTAACATAATGGATAATGGGTATTAATTCCAATCTATCTATTTGCCCATATTGTGCATCCTCACACATGAGTATCAAAATCAAACCACAATTTTTGCTTTTGTATTTAACGCACCTGTTATAATTTAGGGGATTGATGAAGTACTCAAATAAAGATTAAAATAATAGTAAGTGAGGCTATGAGTTAGAGCTGAAAATGTTTTTAAATATTATAATAGCTAATTAAATTGAAATTTTCTTACTTTTTCTCTATTGTCATGTCCCTCATTCCCACATTAGAAAAGTACGTAGAAGGTTCTCAGTAAATTATCTGTATAATCATGAAAAAAAATGTATTGAAAGAATATGGGCCCAGTGTGGTTTTAGCTTATTGAGACCTGTAGGGGGTAGTGTGTTTTTGAGGCCTTGCAAAACGTTGTGATGGAGATGAAAGGAGGGATGTGCTTATTCTGGAAAATTGTCTAGAGGATTGCTCCCAGAAAGATAGTGATGAATTCTTCCAAAAGATACAGAAAATCACTTCCACAACCATGTTGACTGCTGCACTATTTACCTTAGCCAAGTTATGAAAATAGCCCAGATGTCTTATGGTGGAGGGATGGTTGGAGAAAGTGGGGCACATATACACAATTGGATTGCACCCATCCATTATGAAGACTGTTACATAATTTGCAAAGAAATAGATAGATCTAAAAATATGTTAAGTAAACTAAGTCAGAGCCAGACACACGAAGGACCCATGTTCTGTCGCATATTTGGAACATAGGACTTTATGCAAGTTTACACAACAGTATTAACCAAAGCATGCTCTTTGCAGACGAGTATTTAAAAGTGTAATTTCTTATAAAATTGAACTTTTATTCCAACAAAGTGAATACCAAGAAACTATCATTTGGAAGATATGAGCGGAAGTCAAAGGGAAGGAATAAAGAGAGTTATGGATGAAGAGAGGGAAGGTATAATATTCAATGCAGAAACTAGAAGCAATGAAAGTGGAGTGAGGTTTGGAAGGGTATTGGAAAGTTACGTAAAGATCCATTGTACTTATAAACTGATTTGTTGAATGGAAATTCCTTCATACAACTATTTAATAAAAATATAATTAAAAACAATGGAGACGGGGCTGGGAAGGTGGCTCAGTGGTAGAGAACTTGCCTTGCAGGCCTGAGGCCCTGGGTTCGATTCCTCAGCACCACATAAGCAAAAATAAAAAGCCAGAAGTGGCGCTGTGTTGCAAGTGGTAGAGAGCTAGCCTTGAGCTGAACAGCTGAGGGACATCACCCAGGCCCAGTGTTCAGGCCCCACGACCGGACCCTCCCCCCCAAAAAAACAGTGGAGACATCTGAACCTTAAACTGTGTTCTCTTAAATCATGAGTCAAAATAATAGTTTCCTTCTCAGAAATTTTCTTTGCAGTTATTTTCCTCAAAATGACAGAAAAGTGACCAACAAAATGAATGTCAATACATCACATTGCATATCCTAAAGAGAAACAATATAAAAATCACAGTAAAAATGTTAGATTTCATCACATGATAAAATAACAGGTAGAAAGGATCAAATGCTGATTGTTTTTCCAAGTACGTTACCTATGGTATCTAATTTAATCCTCACAATAATCCCATAAAGTAGAACTACTTCTATTTCTAATTCTCAGATGATGATATTGAAGTCTTCAGAGTTGGAATTACTAGTACAACATTTCACAAATGGTAAATCTTAGCCTGCGGCCCATTCCCACCATATCAAATAACTTCATTCTATTTTGTGACTAAAATACCAGTACTTAGTCCACTAATTCTAGGAAAATTTCCCAGAATTATTGTCCACACTTTAATAATATGTCACTTTATCTTTGTTAGAAAATAGGAAACTAAGCGGGATGTCGGTGGCTAGACCTGTAATCGTAGCTACTCAGGAGGCTGAGATCTGAGGAACGCGGTTCAAAGACAGCCCAGTCAGGAAAGTCCGAGAGATTCTTATCTATAATAAACTGCTAATAAACCAGAAGTGGCACTGTAGCTCAAGCGGTACAGTGCTTGACTTAGCGGAAGAGTGCAGGGACAGTACTCAAGCCCAGAGTTCAAGTGCCAAGACCAACCAAAAAAAAAAAAAAAAAGGAAATAGGTAACTGCAATATGCAAGTTCATAATCAATTTATACCTCCCTGGTGAAAGGAACTGCTAAACTATAACATTCTTGATTTCTAGCTCAAAATTGTAGAAATTATATTCTATCCCATAACAACACTGCATCGCAGTCATACTGAAAGAATAATCTCCCCAATTCCTGATGGAAACAGATTGCAGGTCTTATAGATCAATCATTTCCACATTGTAGCTCACTTAAGTTGTTTACCATTAGAGGTATTTTGATTGCTTTTTATACCCAACATTTTGAGAGAAATGTTTTACTTTAAAATGTTATTAAAGCAAGACTGATATAAAAATCACCTTTGACCCCAGATGAATATTTACCTTTCATATACCCAAAAATTCAGTCTTACCTATCATTAATGTTAGGAACGAGAGGTTAAAAATCATGGACACCAAGACCTAAGCATGAATTAAAGACTCTCCAACTTGTGAATACAACTGGTTTAAAAAGACATCAATACTACTGCATGTTTTTCAAAATTTCTTGTGATATTGAAGATTCAATGATAAAATATTAACAATTGAAAATAACTCATTTTCTTGGGAGTAGGACAGAAAACACAAGATTAGTCCTTCATTTTCAAATACCTTTATTTTTCTACAAATTCACTCTTATAATTATCAAGATTATAAAACTAACTGAAGTACAGAGCCACAAAGGAAATAATTTAACTGCATCATCTACATTCAAAAAACTGTTACTGGGGCTGGGAAGGTGGCTCAGTGGTAGAGTGCTTGCCTTGCATGCATGAGGCCCTGGGTTCGATTCCTCAGCACCACATAAGCAAAAAGGAAAAAGCCAGAAGTGGCGCTGTGGCTCAAGCGGTAGAGCACTAGCCTTGAGCTGAAGAGAGGAGGGACAGTGCCCAGGCCCAGAGTTCAAGGCCCCACGACCGGACCCAAAAATAAG
The DNA here is from genome assembly GCF_019054845.1 of Dipodomys spectabilis. Classification (NCBI taxonomy): domain Eukaryota; kingdom Metazoa; phylum Chordata; class Mammalia; order Rodentia; family Heteromyidae; genus Dipodomys; species Dipodomys spectabilis. The sequence continues at coordinate 851,911 of NW_024871119.1, read as the reverse complement.
AAAAAAAAACTGTTACTAGAAAACAAAGTTATACTAATAATTAGCTTACCAAATTCACTCATATCCTTTTATTCTATTTCATAATATTTCATAATATTCTATTGCATAAAAAGCCTATATACCCACTTACATCTTCATATCTTAATATTTATTTCAGAAATGTCTATAGTTCTATAGTCAATGAACTGAAATAATACTAAAAATATTCAAAGGCTTTTCAGAAATTGCAAGACGCTCTCAGGGTTGTTATTTATATTGGAAAAGATATTCGAAAAGCCTTATTTGTTAAAGTTGTGAAGATCCCAGTGCATGTACAAAACAACTTCAAATGCATCCACAATCTGGAGGTGACACATGCTTTTTGTTTGTTTGTTTTGAAAGGTATATCTAGCAAGCATATCCACAATACTGGTTTTCAGTCAATATGATGGGATATTCAAACCTAATAAATACAGGGTTGATTATCTTAGTGAGAATAGATATGATGTTACAAAGTAAGTTATTTTCAACAGAAATCCGAAAAGAGTTTATTCATCTTGTGAATAACCAGAGTGTAATACCTGTTTGGTCAAGTCAGTGAAACTCACTCCATGAGTATATCTTAAAAGTATAACCAATTTAAGAGGTCAAATACATATTTTGTACTGACAGTCATCTTACAGCAATAACTTACTACCTAATTATATCTGTATCTTCTTACCTAACATATAATAAGAGCTGAAAGTGGTCTCTTTTATCTAACTTAATTTTGTATATGCTTTGATTATGATGATGTTATTATTTGACAAATAAAATGTACAGAAGGGTGGCTCCACAGAAATGACATGACAGAACACTGATAAATAAAAACATTGCAACACAGTTAGCTCTTTTGAGCCTCACCTTGTCCACATTGGCAAGCAACATTGCAACAGCACACGCACACATATACACATACACACATGTGTGCACATGTACACACATATACTTGCATGCTAAATTCAGGGTTTAGTACAAAAAAGTACAAATAAAGTTTTAGTGATTAGGACAAACGTTAATTTGCCTTATTACAAAATAATACACAATCCAGTCACCATGGGTGTTACATTTTACTTGCCTCGCCACATGTGACCACTTAATTTAATTAATTAATTTGTTTGGTGCTAATACTAGGCTTGAACTCATGGCCTGGCTCTGTCCCAGAATTCGTTGATTTTTTGTTGTAGTTTTCTCAAGCCTAGAATTTTACTGCTTGTTCCACAGCTCCATTTCTAGCTTTTGCTGGTTACTTTCAAATCAGAATTTAATGGACTTTTTTTGCTTGGATTGGTTTCAAACCACAATCCTCAGATTTCATCTTTTTGATTAGCAAGGATAAACACATGAGCCACAAGTGTGGCTTCTAGTTTTTCCTCTATAGCTATCTAATACACATATTAGATAGTAATTTAAAACTTAGAGTATAGAAGCAAGTTGTACAGTGATGATATTGTCTTGTCAGAAATTTAAGCTAGTAAATTTCTTCTTAAAACCATAAACAAAAATACCATGGTATAATATAAGAGAACTCACTATTGAACATATGAGCTGTAAGAGCTTTCTAATAGATCCATTATTTGTTACCCAACATTAGAAAAAACTAAATAATGCGGTAGTAAAATAGAAGTCCTTTGTAGGAATACTTAATTACCTTGTTTTTAAAGATACTTGTTTTCATCTAAAAAAGTAGGCTTGTCTATTGTCTTCATGTGATTTTGATGATTGAAGGTGCTTAATGAGAAGTCAAACTGTATTACTAATCCTTTGCTATCAATTAAATCTCACCTCTTCTTCTTGGAACTTACAATTATTAAAGCAATAGTTCAGAATCAGCAAGCAATAGTTCAGATTCACACTTCCAGTGCAAGTGGATCACCAGTAATTAATCCTTGATACCATTTTCCACAAAGTTTTGTCACAGATACAATCGGCCTGCCTTCTCTAGCTGCTTTCCGAGCCTGGACCTATTCCTTTACTCTACAGGAAAAGTGTGATTCAATTGATTTCAGTCAGATCTGTTACTAGAATTATCAAGGATTTAGATTTTTGTCTGTAATTTGGTCAAAGCTATGTCTCTTTATGTAGGCTAATAAAAATGTATTTACTAAATTCAAGTAAATACATAAATTCCATTTCCATCTCTTTTAAAAAATAAAATTGTTTGCTCTATAAATTGATCAGAGGCATGGATTTTGTGGCTAGCTAGGTCATTGCACATCTGTCTCTCTCTTCCTCTCTCCCTTTCATGGTTCTCATAGATAATGTGACTGCTCCATAATTATCCTAATTTATTTTGCTTTTATATTTTTGGTTGCATCATTTCACTTTCTGCTCTGCCATTTCCCAAATCATTTGCTAGGTCATTGCACATCTGTCTCTCTCTTCCTCTCTCCCTTTCATGGTTCTCATAGATAATGTGACTGCTCCATAATTATCCTAATTTATTTTGCTTTTATATTTTTGATTGCATCATTTCACTTTCTGCTCTGCCATTTCCCAAATCATTTACATAGGAGGCATTATTTCATATTTTCTCATTCCTATAATAAGCTGCACATGAAGACACCACTGGTACCATTTTCAGTCTGTACCTTTGAATATGGAGGAAAACCTTTCCTCTGCTCTCTATCAATTCCCTACTCTCCAGTTAGAATAATTTCCAATAGTAAAATTGGAAAAAGAGAAAGAAAATCATGGTGAAATAACAGATGTAGAAAATTCACTGGATTTTTCTGACCAGTTCAACCAACGTGAACTATTAGGGAATACATGTGCACCCCATTCCCACTGGTACTCACTGTCTCTGGTTAGGCAATTCTGATGAAGACAAGGAACAAGATGGAAAAGTGAGGAATGGTATCATTTGCAAAAAAAAAAATGGAGAAGTATTAAAGCAAATTTTTGTTTGGGCTGCTGAAAATAATCGGCTTACTACAGTTCAGACACTGCTTTCCTAAAAGGCCACTCATGTGAATACTAGGGATGATGATGAGTATACCCCTCTTCATCGGGAAGCCTCCAGTGGGCACTTAGACATTGTCCATGAGTTGGTGGCTCAAGGCAGATATTCATGCAATTACTGTGAATGGCTAGACACCCCTGCACAGTACTTATATGTTGAATAATACCAGAGTGGCTGCTTTCTTAGTTCACATTGAGGCAGATACCAATGCCCAAACTAAAGTCCTCTTGACTCCCTTGCATCTTACTGCTTGGAATAGAAATAGCAAAGATATGCTGGATCGCCTTCTATTGAAGCATTATATCAAACCAGGTCTGAAGAAAAACTTGGAAGAAACTGCATTTAATATTGCCAAAAGGATAAATATGTATCACTACCTCTTTTAAATTGTGGAAGGCTGTAAAAATTGTTCTCCTAACTCATAATGGTTTGGTTAAGATTCTTAAATTTCAAAAATGCCAATCCATCTTTGTGTCTGTACAAAATATTTTCACAATACAAAGCAACAGCAATATCTTACTTTAAAAATTCATGGATTCCATAGTATTCTTCAATGAATTGCCTGACTTTGATGTCAAAATGTATTCAAGAGTTGTTTGTATACATCTATAATGATTTCTGCAGGGTTTGTGATTTTTAAATCAGAAATCACTTTAACTTATCTGTTGAAATGAGTAGTACAGAAACTAAAAATATTTCTGGTGCTTGTATGAAAAAAGTATATTTTAAAATACTCTGTATTTTGTTTGTATAATGTCCATAATCTATTTAATTCTCTCCTAGATATAATACTTTGAATTATACATTGTTTTATAATATATAGGTTCGTTAATAAATGTGTTATTTCAGATAGCATTCCATATAGAAAAAGTTTAAGATTCCTTTTTTTTCCTAGGTCCTTATAGTATTTTATTTCTTTGGGATAAAATGACAATGTTATCCAATTTCAAATGTTTTGTAAAGATTGTGCTATGTAAAGGCCATTCTAAGGTGAGGATTTAACGCACTGATGTCAAACTAACTTTCAGTTCAATGAATTACATATATTGTTACATATGCCTTTTTAAATTTTTTATTGTGAAAATACTGTACAGAGGGTTTACAATTACATGGGCAAGATAATGAGTACATTTCTCATCAAGCATTGTAGCCTCCTCCTGTATTTACCTTTCCCATCCATTCCCATCCTTCCCCTGCTCCCCCACTCAATCCTCCCTGCTACCCCTCCACCCGCACAAAGTTGTAAAGTTCATTTTTCGACATAACGACTTGTATTTTTGTAATCAATTTTTTAATAACTGTTTTTCATTTCTTGCATCTCAAGAATGAAAAATATGGAATAATTCACAAATTTTCATATCATCCTTGTGCAAATGCCATGATAATCTCTATATTGTAGTAATTTGGGTAAACGTCCTGCTGAAACATGTAGTATCCTGTAAATTTAAGTAGTTACTGATGCAATCTTTATACAGGCATATATCCTTGGTTGACTGTTTGTAACTAGGAAACCTTATTGTTCCTAAAAATGTTATTGATCTTACTTCTCTAAAATTCTGTGTATATTGGGAAAAGCTTATATTGTTTGGTCGATTGCTCACATTTGCAATTTTTTTGTCAATGACTATTTTAAGTCTTTTTCATTTTAAATTTGATCATACTTTGAAGCCTTTATAGCTAGGTCCAAAGGTGATTGTTTTTCAAGTACTTATTTATAAACTGAGTTAGCTTTGTGGAGTTAATGGATTCAAAGTAAGCCTTGCTTACGAGCTACTTCTAAATTTCTGCAGCTTAAAAATTCCTAAATGATGTCTTACTGGTACAAATGTCTACCTGACCCTTTACTCTTCTTCCCTGTACCAACAGACCAATCAGAATATCTTACCCTGACAGCATAGATTTTCTTATTGGAACAAAACTAATATTAGTTAAAAGGGGTCATAGAGAGATAAACAGTTAAGGCAGAATCTTTTAGGCTAGAAGGTATTTTATCAAAATATAATTGTTTTTTATACCTAATATTTCAATAGTAGCTAAAGCCAAGAAGTTGAAAAAAATTTCACATGCATGATTACCAAATGTCCTGGCCAGTCTACCATCCATCCAGGCAGGAATTTACACTACTGCCTTTCTTTCATCAAATATTTTCATAGTTACAAGAGAAGTCTAGATGTTTCTCCTCGATATTAGGCCTTAAATTGGTAATGTTTTAATCACAGTGTTTCCTCTTGTCTCTAGGCTGTAAATCTCCAAATGGTAAAGCTTTAGGTCCACCTCTACCAAACACTGAGGTAGAAATAATGGAATAATATTTTAAAAGACAGTTGCCTTTGATACCGTAACCACAACAGAACATTGCAAAACATGTGCCTTTTTTATTATATTTTATAGTTATATATTTTATATTTATACGTGCTGATATTTTATTTCACACAGTGGAACTTACTAGAATTAATTGATAATTTGACAAATAAATAGATATTTATTACAATAAATAGATTGGAATATAAATAATAAGCTTTAGAATGTAAATTAGAATATAAAAAGTATCAATGCAATGTCTTTGGTATAAACTTGTGATATGTTCTAAGTATTCTTGGTCTTCTGAATTCACATTGTAAAAAAAAAACAATTGTTTTCCTCTAATCTATAAGGGATTTTACTCTGCTGCTCTGTTTATTGTTTTAACTCACTGGTTGCAAAATGTTTTTCTCTATATTTCTGAAGCATTTCTACTGATTGTACCCAAATTTTGCTGATACAATATCTAAAAGGTATTATTCTTCTGCAGGACCCACGGGTCCTAGGATCCCAGGTCTTAGTTATCCTCTTCATCTGATAACAAGGGGAAGATTTCTCACCTAGGCTCATGAAACATGCCAACAGAAAGTAATTGAAAATCCATCTCAATTCCTTATGACACCAGAATTAGTGGTAAGCAATTGTGTAATGCAATGCAACTTAAAATGAAAGATGAGATCACAAAATCTGAGAGAAAGTACAGTAATTCAAACTTTCAGTTTACAAATGACCAGCCCATATGAGTGACCAAGATCACAAATGTCACAAAATTATTTTTAATACCCCTCTTCTAATGATTACTCAAAGATTTCAGTCCAGCATAAGTAGGCAAAAAAAATAGTTCCTAGAACGATAGATCCATAATTGGTCTACCAAGGCTAGGAAAACTTGACTTACAGGTCAAATATAATTCACAAAAACATTAATTGAGAAGATCGTTAATGCTTCAAAATACTGGTACTTCAGTAAAACTTGTTTCTGTAGAATAAAAATGTTATCATTCTCAAACCAATGATAACCTACACTTAATCTCCTGAAAACAGATTCCTTTTCAAATAATCTTTTAAAAATCACATTCACCAAAATAACATTTGACAAGTAGACAATATTGACATTACAAATTTTTCAAGTTTAGGGTGCAAGTTACAATAGAGTTGTTTTATTTACCCAGCACTAATGCCAAACAGGTTCAACCATTCATTAAAGTGTAGAAATAGTACCACTCACCATTTGTGTTGTTCAGTAGGTGCCTTACAGAAATGTGTCAAATAGAAAAACCTCCCATAATTCAAACCCAAACACTAGCTAATAAAGTAAGTTTAATCACTTACTAAGGTACATTTTTTTTTTTTTTGCCAGTCATGGGGCCTGAACTCTGGGCCTGGGCGCTGTCCCTCAGCTCTTCAGCTCAAGGCTAGCACTCTACCACTTGAGCCACAGCGCCACTTCTGGCTTTTTCTGCTTATGTGGTGCTGAGGAATCGAACCCAGGGCCTCATGCATGCAAGGAAAGCACTCTACCACTGAGCCACCTTCCCCGCCCCTAAGGTACATTTTAAAAAGTCACAAATAGTTGCTTTATCATATGTTGTTTTATGTTTTACCTATCAGTCTAACATAGTAAGAAGAAATATGACTTAAAGTCATGAATATGGGTACTCATCAGAGATGTGACAAACATAAAATCTGTCTTCTATTTCTACCATATTCCTGTATAGTAGTAAATCGTAGTCTTCTTTTTCCAAAACTTATAGGTAGTAGAAAATATTATCCCATGTAAAATAAAATAATCATAAACCTTTTTCAAAGCCATTTATAAAATTTGGTAGTTAGGAATATATTCTAAGCCATTTTTAAACTTTCTTGTTGACTAAAGATTAATCTTCCAAATGGATGAGAATAAAATCATGTCTAGGTGCTTCACGTCTCCAGTCTTGCAAATTGTTATTGCAGATGAATGAATTATGGAAATATAAGCTGACATCAGTTCAAGTGTACGCAGGATTGAAACTCCATGGATAGTATATAAAACTTTCAGAATATTAACAGTTTAACAGAATGACTATCAGGAAGTTGAAACCAGAGAGGAATAATAGTAAAGACAGAATGAATGAAAAATGGAACAAGGGGCAAGTACAGTTAGAACACTCAATGTACACATGTGATAAAGGAAGTGATAAATCTGAAATACATCTTGGAGAAGGGTTGGTTGAGAATGATAGAAGGAGTCACTCTGATCCAGGAGCATTGGACAATTAGATGGACATATTTATTGTAATATACTTGCACAACCTTTTGAAATTTAATTAAAAAACACAACAAAAAACAAAAACACACAAAAATCACAACCAAACTGCAATCTCTAGAGAGGAGTATATGACCTCTCAAAATTTTAAATAGTTCATGAAGGGTAGTCTGGGGAATAGCAAACAAAGCTGTTCAAAGAGGGCAGTTTGGGGTAGCACAGAATTTTGAACAGATTTAAGTAGATTGTCTAAGGTTGTGAATCACCTACATCTGCTGCAAATATTTTCTTCTGTGAGTTCTCTTTGTCTGAAATGAATACTCCAGTCCTCAGCCACACTTGATGGCTTGTGAAGATAGAATGGAAGAAACAAGATCAAGAATCCATTACTCCACTGGAGACAGAAGAGTCCTCTATGTTTTCTCTCATCTCTCTTCACTACTCTTTCTTCATACTTTTAAGTCAAGTGATTTTGAATTATATCTTTCATTCTTTGTTCTGGCAAGTAATTAGCCAAACTAATTTCCTAAATATTATTTGCCATTTTTTTTCTACCATGCTGTTTACTTGTCCAAGGGAGTCCATTAAGCTTCACCCTTGCATTTGGTTGCCACGAAAATCCAACATTTATGTTAATGAGGACAAACTCTAATGTAAAACTTTGTCTCCAAAAAACCGATCCAAGAAGCTGTGATCACAAATATTTAGCTATACTTTTTTTCTTTTACCTTGAAAGTCTTCTTGTGTCTAAAGTTCCACAAAAATAAGTACTCCACTACTTTTTGGTTCAATCACTTCTAACCTCAAAGATATATTTTACTAACAAGATGCTTAGAGGAAACCGAAGTATACTCCACTTTTATGTTCTCTCTTAAGACTCTCCTTAGATACCATATCAGGATCAGTGAAGTTATTCTTTGCAAAATTATTTCAATAGATTATTTTTTCTTGGTCTTGCATTTGCTCAGCAAGATGTATGGAACAGAATAGAGTTAAATCATCCATACCTTGGGTAACAGTGTCTATTACAAAGGACAATGCTTCTATGTCCTAATTCTATGTCCTCCTCCTAGCTCTTCCCTGATTTCCAATTAAGCACAGCTTCTTGACTTCAAGTCCAGTGAAGCTGAAAGACTATAAGATCTCCTCCCCACCCCACCCCGCTACATCTTCATGGTTTCTCTTTTAAAACTCTTTTAAGTTGCCTCATTTGGACGTAGAATTTATTTTCCTGTCCTCATTCAAACTGTTCTACATTGTAGTGAGCCAAATAGGCTCTGTAAAATCACTTTAGGTAGCAAAAATATTAAGACAATCTATATCAAAATTTTTGGCCTCCCTCCACTGCTGAAGTCAGTATGCTTATATAGGGCTTCTAAGAACATTGTTTTCTTACCCTTTCAATTTTCTCAATTCTTTTCTAATCCCAAACTTTTTGGCTTATGTAATAAGAGAAGTCTTCACTACCTCATGTTAATAAGGATATTATTTTTTGTGAGCTACTTAGAAATGTGTAATCATTGGTGTAACCAATCAGATTTTTTTCTGTGTTTCAGTGCTTCACGTGCAAAGACATTGTGGAAAGTGTTACAAACAGAAAAGTGTGAACCCAATACCTTCTTTCATTTTGAAGGGCCCTTTCTCCCTAAATATTTTGACCCAAATTATTTTTTTCAAAGAATAATTTTGGTAATTAAAGGTCAATTCACAAAATTTGATGTCTTAGTTTTCTTAAGAACTTTGAATTTCACACAGTGAGAGTATATTTCCTGGGTAAGGACAATTCTCAAGGGAACCTACAGGATTTACAGTAAGGTTTCTAAAGTTTGTTTAGTGTGAAAATGAGCTATCTTTACCCACATTGCTCCCTCTCAACTAGGTCTCCATAGCTTTCTTGGCATGAAAGCCTATTTTCCCAGGCAATTTTCTTAATAGGCTAATTTGTTAAAAATTTGAACAATTAAAATATACCTGTCATAATTTTTAAACTCTTTTGAAATTCCTTTATCAGAATCACGTTTTCCCCAATCCTATTTCAACCTTTTCCATCAAAAACAGTAACATGTTGTTTATATGATATAGTGTCCATGCAACTATTATTTTCCAGTGGCTTTATGTGTATATATGAACATATAAGCTGATGCTGAGCAAAATGAACTCCAAGGTATGGAAACAGAGATTTTTTTGCAGTTGTTTATAATGTACTATATGATTTCTATTTTCTTTGGGTTTTCCACCTATGGCTTGGCATTGGCTGTATTTGATTTTGTGCCCTGTGTATTGTGTATACACTTACCTTAATTAGGGAAGGGAAGAGGAATAACAAAATGGCAAGACAAAGGACAAAGGGCAAGCCAATGCAATAACAATACTCACAAGACAATATGTTGGAAATGTACATTAAAACTTGTGAGGAGTATTGAGGTGAAAGAAAACTATAAGAAAAATGAAAGAGGGGGTAAAAAGTTTGAAAAGTTGTGTTTTCACTACCTTACAATTACTGTAACCCATTGTTCACCAATTTGACAATAAAATTAAATTAAAAAATAAGCTACATAAAAAATAATTTCACTGTATTGTTATAGTAAATATTTTATGTAGTAACTTTTTAAAAATCAATACTATTTGGCATCTAATTTGAATTGATTACTACTTTTTTTATCAGAGAGTCATCAACTTGAATGTTATCCAACTAGACACTATTTTCACAATAAACTTGACAATATTTTGAAAAAAGGAAAAATTTAGTACTTTCTCATACTAAAACCGAATATAGTTTAATTCTATGGAAACCCATAACTTTTAAAATTAAATGAGTTAAGAGGACAGAATATATGTGTTCCTCAAAATTCCTATGACTAATAACTACTCATTTTCAAATTCTGAACATTCCATACCTGAGTGATTCAAAACAGTACCTGTTTGCATGTTAAGTAATTTTGCAATAGATGCAGTTTCCAATGGAGTATTACAGATTGAGAAGTCAACAGAAAAATAGCCACATTCTGGTAGAGGATAAAATTATGAAGCATCTGTAATTAATTCTTCAAGAGTAAGCAAATTTTATCAGAGTAAGCTATAATTTCTATGAACCATCAATCCAAAGATTTATGCCATAAAGTCATCCTAGTCCAATAATTTCCAACTTGTAAAGTGCACCTTAATATTCCCTTAATTCACATCATGAACAGCTTATCTCTATTGTGAAAAAAAATACTACACCTCTGATAATGTGATTCTCTCCTTGTTCTGGAAAGAATACTACAATTAACTGGGTTGCATCATTTTTCCCCCAGTGAGATTCTTGAGATCAGAACACTTGCAAATGTTATTTATATTTATACTTTTTTAAACTATCACAGATATTTAGGATGCTAAGGTCAGAAGATTATGGTTCAAATATCCAATAAACTCAGAAAAAGTCAGACACAAGTGGCACTGAGATTGAAGTGATAGTGCACGAGCCTTGAGCATAAACAGGCTCAGAGACAGTTTCCAGGCCCAGATTTCAAGCCCTAGGACAAACCAATAACCCCAAATGTAGCATTTTTCTCATTGTATACAGAGGCACATAATTAAGGAAATTGCTTCCTCTGTTACATATAGGTAGAAGAAAGAAGAAGTCACACAATTATTCTCTTCATACAATGTTATACAAAACCCTCAAAAATTGCAATTTTTCTATATTTATAAATTAATATCGATTTGTTGGCAACTCTGTCTAGATTATTTACATTATCATTTTATACATGAATGGTTGGAATTTTCTATTAACTAAGATCTAATTATAACTCTCTTGAAAGCATATTCTAGGCAAATAGAATGCCAGAATCATTTGTGAATTTGTCAATTAAACCCTCTACTCAAAAAGAATTTTGTAGTATCCTATAAAATATGAAATAACAAGCAAAACTAAAATATTTATGTTAACTCTAAATTCTAATTTAGCAAGATCTACAAAGTCCTGCTTTAGATGAACTTTGAAATTTCTCTAGGCTTAAGATTTTGTAATCCTTCCTCATTTCTTTGGAATCCAACAGAATGATGCTTACTTACTTTTTCAAATTTTGGGTGGGAATCATGAGCCATTTTGAATCTAGGAATGTTCTGTAATGAAGAGAGCATTTAAAACAAAATTGAAGATTATATACGAGTTGCATTTCAATAGGAAACTTGACTTCTCAAAACATAATAACAAAATTAGCCCAAACTTCTAATTGTGTATTCCTTTCTTGTTGTTTGGTTTGTTTTATTAGACAAAATTATACTACCTGGTCCAGGAAATGTATCACTATTTAATTCCACTATCTAATCTCCTGCCTTAGTCTGAGTGCTAGAATTCCAGGTTTGTATCACATTGCCCTGCCATGTTTGTTGGTTTATTTAATCTAGACATAGACTAGCCTTTCTGAACTTCTCCAATGATATTATCCACTAGATAGACTGCTCAGAGTGTTTATGTACTATTTTAGAAGATATTCTAACATTTGACACAGGATATGATCATTTTCAGATGCACCTGCTGGGATCTCTGATTCATTCGATCCCTTTAATAATGATTAATTGACTCTCTTACTATCTCTCGTCGCTACCTATGTAATAGTCTCAAACTTTTTTGAAGAAGTTCATGAGGACTTTCTAATACTAAAATTCATCTCTTAATTCTTACTAAAGACATATTTTCTATTGCTATTTTTAAACTTTTCTACATATTCTAAGAGTTGTTTCATTTGTGTATTTTTGTGTGCACATATAAGTGCCTCTGTGTGTATGTGTATGTTTGTATGTATGTATGCAAAAGCCTCAAGCTCTTATTCATCAATCTTGCTCATGCCTGATATTCCATCACCTGAGACATTCTTCCAATTCAGGTTTTGGCTGGTAGTTTGGCAAAGACTGTTCTGCCCAGGCTGCATGCAAACTGAACTTCCCAGACTGCTTTACATTCTTAGGTTTTATATCTCCAGAATTATCAACTTTTAAACTACAAACATTTTTTGAGTGAAAAGTCTAAGCTGTAGCCCACATTTTTAACTCAAAAATTCATATAAAGATAGATGAACATACACATTGCATATGCTGAGTGTACACTGTTAGAAATGTGATCTTAAGCTGCGTGGTGGAGAGATCTGGGGATTGGGGTTCAAAGCCAGCCCAGCTAGGAAAGTCCCAGAGACTTTTTTCTCCAATTAACTACAAGAAAACTGGAAGTGGCACTGTGGCTCAAGTGGTAGAGCAGTAGCCTTGAGCTGAATAGCAGAGGGACAGTGCCCAGGCCCAAAGTTCAAGTGCCAAGACCAACAACAACAAAATGCAAGTAAAGGAAAGAAAAAGAAATGTGATCTCAGCCACTAGTTCATTGCCAGTATAATCCCTGCTCTCTCAAGATGGACTTGTTTTTCCAGTTAAGTCCATGCCCTTATATCTGACTTTCATTGGAACCAGAATTATTCTTCCATTCTACTTTTAAAAATTTGTGCGTTTAGCAAACGTGATTGAGAAAGGGAAAGGCCTCATACTTCATATTCCACCTAGGAACACTCCCATAAATCTACATATTGGATTGGCTTTATTGTTTCGATGTTGTCTTATTTGTAGTCTTCTATATTGTATTGAACCCTTATATTTAAACACAGAACTTCTCTTTCTCCTATTGTTGCAAATGTTTCTCTTACTGTTAATTCATGTGCACTAGGGAAATAACGCACAGAAAAAACACTCACAAAAAGAATGATCTGAGGACCTTCTTCCCATTTAAAATTTGGCTTAATTTGCAGAGCAATTATGAAGTTTGAACTAAATATACTCATGGATAACGTATTTATAAGCAATATAAATTTTATATTTTCTCTTTTACTAAGTTGTCTCTGAAACACCTATTACCTCATGTCCAAAAGTGTCCTTGTGTTATTTCAATGAAGACAGAAAACATTCATTTGACCTCAAGAAGCACCAATGATTGTTACTGGACTTTGTGGAAACTGATCCCAGGAGAGGAATTGAACACAGAGAAATGATAAAGTTCAAATTAACTTGTGCTTTCCTTTTTACTGTACAAGAAAAGAATCCCAAGGCTTGAAGGAAACTCTGTCCCTTACTTTTTCCAGTGTGTTTTTTATTCATATAAACTTGTCTGTTAACTTCTAGTTGAGAGTATTACAAAAGATAATAATGTGCCATGTGAAGGCCAGCATAGAATAAAAGGAATTAACGTTGTTTTTTTAGTTAGTTTGCATTTGTTTTTGTCAATTGTGGGGCCTAAAGTCTGGGCCTGGGCGCTCTCCCTCAGATCTTCATCTCAAGGATAGTGCTCTACCACAGCGCCATTTCTGACTTTTTCTGTTTATGTGGTACTGAGAAATCAGGGCCTCATTCATGCAAGGCAAGCACTGTACCACTGAACCACATTCCCAGCCCCTAATAACATTGCTTTAAAGTTGTTCTACTGCAAAGAAACGAAGACATGGAGGTTTAAAAGTGTCTTATGTATGGATATTTCACCCCTGAGAAGATTCTCTTTTGGCAGGAGTCAGTTATCAATTCCTTTAGTCTGGTCCTGAGTTCTCCATAGCAATAAGGATTCCAAAAAAGCAGGATCTTGTGAATATGTTCAGCACAAGCAGCCTCTTCTCAGAGCAGTACTCCTTTAAGGACAGTCCCAAAGAAATATCTGGGGGTTGTTTTTGTTTGCTTGTTTGTTTAGTTTGTCCTGGTTCTGGGACTTGAACCCAGGGGCTGGACCCTGTCCCTTAACAGTTGTCTTTCTTGCCCACCTATCTTCACAGCTAGTACTCTACTGCTTGAGCCAAAACTCAACTTCAGGCTTTTTTAGTGTTTATTTAGAGATAATAGTTTGACAGACTTTCCTGCCTGGATTAGCTTTGAAATAGGATAGTAAGAAAGCCAAGTGATATCGACAGTATGGACTTCTCTTTTGGAAAAAAATATTAGATGAAATTTATTATAAAGCTAATATTTGACAATTTTTAAAAGAAGAGAATATGCCCAGCAAAGAAGCCATAACTTAAATAACTCAGTGAAAGAGGGTGCACTGAATCATTTTGTAATTATTTTTTATGCTTGGAAAGATTACTATTGACCTTGTCATTCCTTTTGGGGAAACTGAAAGTCATATTTGCACTTTTTTTTTGTGGGCGCTGTCCCTCACCTCTTCATCTCAAGTTGAGCACTCTACCACTTTAGCTACAGCACCAATTCCGGGTTTCCTGTGATTAATTGAAGATAAGGGTCTCATGGACTTTCCTGACAAGGCTTGCTTTGAACCACAATCCTCTGGTCTCATCCTTCTGAGTAGCTAGGATTACAGGCTTGAGCTACCAGCACCTGGCTCATATTTGCATTTATGTGTACTTAATGACACTATGTAGACAAAGAATGGAAATTTGAACCAAATGATGACATTGCAGCTTTTCAGAAAAATTGGGGTAGGAATAAATATGTCCTTCTTTTTCCATGTTGTTATATTAATGACTCATGAGCTATGGGACTCTTACATTAGCATCCTCTGCCATCTGTGTAGGTGTTATTTAGTATTAGGCAATATTCATAGAGTAATATAGAAAGACTGAGATTTTTAGAAAGCAAAGGAGATCAGGTATGAAAGAACAGCATAGAAGGAGATACATTTATCACACAGAGATTAAAAACTAGCCTAAGAGATTTACAATGTTAAAGGCAATGAGGTATAAGCCTAGTTGATAACTAGTTCTTCAATAACCAAAAATATTTCCCTAGAACAGTTTCTGGTATATGTTAGTTACTATCATTTATTCCTTCCATCTGGAGTTATTCCTTCTCTTCTATCACAATTGTTAATTAGTCTCTGCCTTTTTAGTGCCATGACTGACCAAAAAGATTTCCAAATCTCACTTAGACTAGCCTTCTCTGTGATTAGCAGTGACCACTCAAAAGCCTGGAATCTTTTAATTTCCAGAATTCATCTTCCCTTGACATCTAAGTACATTCCTGGCATTAACTGCAGTGATCTAATGAACAAAACATTTTTTTTTCAACACAGTATCCTAATATAGGCAAAATGCATAAATTAGGGACTATTGTCAGGTATCAGTATGGAAGGAGCAATTATATATTCCAAGTATGTGTTCTTTATTTTGCATTTACTGTTTTATTTTGTTTTGTTTTGTTTCTGACAGTCCAGGGGGCTTAAACTCAGGACTAGGGAATTATTCCTGAGCTTGCTTTTTTTTTTCCTCAAGGCTACCACTCTACCACTTGGGGCACAGCACCTCTTTCAGTGTTTTTCTGTGAGGAATTGAACCCAGGTGTTCAGGCAAGCTAGGCAATCACCACACCATGAAGTCACATTCCCAGAGCCCTAAATGACTTTCTTAAGATGGCATTATATTTTCATTCCATAACTATGTATCATAATTTTGGCCAGGTGCTAGAAAATAACATACAAAAAATACTAAGTCCAGTAAGGCTGGATGGACAATGAATAACTGTTATAGTCTAGCCAGGGCACAGAGGGGCTTACCTCATGGAGCTAGTTCAACAGGCTGAGCAAGACAGCTCATAACCCACAGTCTACCTCCAGAATGAGAGGGCCACCTTGGATTCCAACCACATGGGGACGCTGGGCCACCTCCTCCAGCACACATTCAACCAGTTCCTGTGAGAGAGAGAAAAAAAGTCAGAATTAAACTTAAGCCGGGTGCCCATGGCTCAGACCTCTAATCCTAACTACACAGGGGACTGAGATATGAGGATCATGGTTCACAGCCAGCCCGGGCAGGAACGTCTGTGAGACTCTTATCTCCAAAGAAGCACCAAAAAACTGTAAGCGGCACTGTGACTTAAGTAGTAGAGTGCTAGCCTTGATCTGAGGAGCTCGGGGACAGTGCCCAGGACCAGAGTTCAAGCCCCACGACTGATAAGAATTGGACTTCTCACCACAAGAAGTGGACTGAATAGCACCCATTGTACTAGGGAGTATGGCAGAGAAGTCAGGCAGAGCTTCCTGTGAACTGGAGGTCATGAGTATGTCACCTGGCTTCTCCTTGCCTCAGTATCCCCAGCTGCAAAACTGAACACAGTGAAAGATCCCCTTCCTCATGGGGATAAGGTAAGGATGAAAGAGAGACATGTTTTGTTTCATAATCCCTCACCTGTTCCACGATTAATAACAAGCCCGACGTGAGCTTTTTCCAGGTATCTTCCTTTCATTTGCTCACAGAATTGCCAAGAACCGTATCTAATGGCCGCTCCCTCTGTGCCCTGTGCCAAAGATCCCTCTGTATAAATCCCTTGTTTCCTCACAACTGTCCCAAGAGGAGACTGAGGTCCAATAGTTGAAGCCTAACCCAGGGCTTACCCTGTGGTCAAGAATTGACTGCTGTGCACTAAGGGTTTGAGATAATCCATTTAACCGATGACTGAACGTGGTGCTACATGTCTACTATCCCAACTACAGAGGACCAGGCCTGGTGGAGCACGCCTGTCACAGATAAGAGGACCATGATCCAGCCCAGCATGACCATATATTTAGTCTCTATTTCGGAAATGCCCAAGACAGAAAGGCTTGGCTCACATGGTGGAATACCTGACTGGCAAGCTAAGGCCTTGAGTTCAAACCCTAATATACCAAAAAGAATCAGAGGCCCGGTGCCAGAGGATCATGTCTGTAATCCCAGCTACTCAGGAGTCTGAGATCTGAAGATCACAGGTCAAGATTTAAAATAGGGTTGGCCTCAACCATCAGACATCATGATGAGAAGACCCGGAGTCTGACTTATGCTGGTGCACTCCATACTCACAGGGTGCACATCCTTACTAAGTGCTGGCCACACACTCTGTCCCCCTGCGAAACCACCCCCTGTGAGATTCACCCCCAGGTCCTACCAAGCTCCCACTGCCACCAACCAGGCCCAAGGGAGTAGAGAGCTCCAGGGCACACAAATCCCTTGGTCTTGTAATTTAAAGGTGATCAGTCCCCTTCAAACACCTTACCCTTCCAGGCCCCTGGACCTCAGCCGTGAAGCCCATGCACCCCTCCTCCCCTCCCGAAGATAGCAGGAAAAGTTACCAAAAGGTTCGACCATCTTTGTTGTAACTCACTTCTACACACACACAAATCCAGACTGGTGACAAAAGACTTATCCATGCAGCACCTGAAATTTGCCAATTGATCACTCACCTGAGCACTGTCAGAATGTACAAGTAGAAAGATGATCTCTCTCTCTTTCCCTCTCTCTCTCTCTCTCTCCCTCCTTCTCTGTCTCTGTTTCTCTAATGCACACACACAAACACACACACACACACACACACACACACACACACACACACACACACACACATGACTCAGAGCAGTGCCTCTGTTCATTCCTCATCTGGGACAATGTACAAGCTGGAGCATGGATGTTCCCTTGAGACAACCAGGGGCTCCCATCCAAGGGGAGCACCACTCAAATGATGCAACACCACCCTGCCTCTCCGTTTCTCCAGGGTCAGATGCTTCCCCTTGGGAACAACCAGCCTTGACTCTACATTCACCAAAACCCTAGGCCAGGATGCTGGGTGAAGGAGTCCTGAGACAGATGTCTCCTCAGAGCCTGGGAAAGGAACTAGCAGAGGGTCATGGTGACCTCAGAGGGGTGTCTGACCAGGGGTGGGGCACTGTTGGTGAAATGGATGGAGTCCTGAGGCTACATACATCGACATACTCCTTCCTTCTGGCCTACATGCTTCTGGGCTAATTGGTGGATTCTTGGGGAGGACGAGGAGACCAAATGGACCAAGCATCAGAACATGCTGGCAGAGCTGGGAAAGGTGATGAACCTGTGAGAACTGTTGACAGCTGAGGGGTAGGGAAACAGGCCGGGTGTATGTGGGGGGGGGGGGTTGGGTTATTCCTCCTAGATATTCACCTTCTGCTTTGACCCCCAGCGCCCTTCACCTCCCTCCTGGGCTTTTCTGGGACCCTCTTCAGGTGAAAGGATGACCAAGCACAAAAGACAAGAGCTCACACAGCAAGGGGGGGGGGGTTATCTTCTGCATCCAACAACCCCCATGCCCAGAAAAAAGGAAAAGACCCAAGAAGGCAGGTGTGGAGGTGCTGTTCCCCACCTTTGACTAAAGCCACCAAGTTCCCACTAGGGAGAGAAAGGGTGCAGATGCATGGCTCTGTATCTCCCACTGCTTCAGGCCAGGGATGATGTCGTGCTCCCTTTTCACCCATCACTGCATCTGCCCTTTTCCTGGGACATTGGTCACTAGGGATGGGAGTGGGATCCCCGGGTTGACACCCACCCCCTACCCTTGGGGTGCATTAGTGGCAGAACCCTGGCTGGACTGTGGGGTGTGAGGGAGGTGCAAGTCCGTGACCTGGTGGGGGGTGTCACCAGGTATGAGTGTCTCAGGGTGCAGGCCCACTGGGCGGCCACTCACCTGTGCTGCTGGGAGTTGTTGGTGGATGCTCCTGGTGGGGTGAGCAGCAATGGAGGGGGCATTGCAGGCACTCAGGTCCAGAGCAGAGGACTAGGGGCCGGGACCAGGTCAGGGCTGCAAGCCTGCCAGCAGCTTGCCACCACCTGAGGTTTGAAATGCAGTGCCTTGGAGGAAGCAGGGGAGGGGGCTGGGAAGCAGGAGGGCACATCAATTTCCTACTCCAAAGTAGCTTCAAGACTCTTGCTCACTACTCAGCCATCTCTACCTTCTTCAACTGCTGGTAGTGGTGACAACCAACCTAGGGAATCCCAGGGGGTACAAGGCAGCATGGAATGTGGGCGTGGCCACCATTCTTGTATTCCATTGGTCAGAAAGAAACATGAAATAATGGTGGTGTGGCCAGAATCATGTGATGCAGGCAGCGTGGGCAGAGTCAAGATGACAGCAACTCCCCCAGCCACTTTCCCAGGGAACTATGTCCAATTCAGTTGGGGACAAGAGGGTAACCTGCTTTAGCCAGATGGCTGCACAGATTCTTGTGTGTGTCTATTTCTTGCCAGTCCCAAACCTTGAACTCAGGATCTGGGCACAGTCCATGAGCTGCTTTTGCTCAAGGCTAGCCCTCTACCACAAGAGCTACATGGCTCTTATTCTGGCTTTGTTGGCACTGAAGTTGGACAGGGGTCTCAAGGACTTTCCTACTTAGGATAACTTTGATCCTCCCATCACAGCCTTGTAAGTAACAAGGAGGATTGCTGAGAGCCACTGGGCCTGCCTAATCACTGGTCTTGTTTATGTTCGTGGACAGACTGGTGAGTTCCCTATCCTCAGGTTGAAGTGATGGGAGCTGGAGCCCACTATTCAAATCCTGGTCCTGCCACCTCTAAATGGTAGGAGATCCTAAGAAACTTGTTCCTATCCATATGATTACCAATGGAATGTGATGTAAGTCATGATTGAACAGTTCTTGAATAATTCTAGGATACAATGATACACAATTATATTATAAGACACTGATTGATTTTAATTAATACCTTATTAAGCATTTAAACAATCACATTCATAAAATGGAGGCATAATGAAATACCTAAGAAATGGACCTTATATACTATAAAGGAGCCATTTTTTTCTGCCAAAACTGGGATTGGAACTCATGGTCTGGGTAACTCTCTTGCACTGTGTGGGAAGGGGAAGATTTCCTCCTTGAAGTCAAGAAAATCAAGTCTGTTCCTTAGGCCTGAAATTGATCCCCACCACTAGAAAACATCCTACTCATGTATAATTTCCATATATGATTTATATTTATATACATATGTTGACTCCATATTGCATTCAGTGGAGTTATTCATTTTATTTTTTGTTTTAATCATGTATTGACCATTTATTTTATTGACTATTATGACACATAGAACATTGATTACATTGATTACATAGGACAAAGGTCTGCATATGTATTCCACTTCATACCTGACACTCAGAAGATTCACAGTAAAGAAAAACATGTCACCATCAGAGTCTTACTCCACGATTCATTGTTTGGGAGTGCTGGCATCTGAACTCATGGCCTACAAGGCCAAATTCATGAATGGGTGAGTGTCCACATGCCATCCTGGGGCAAATTGAGCTGACAGGCAGTTCCTACGACCTAAGATCGAGCCCCAGGGGTTGACAAAATAAGAACAGATTGACACGCAGGTGGCAGTATACTAATAAATGTATATCTTTATACCATTCCAGAGATGTCTGTCCATTATTCACTTATATAGACTACATTTGTACCAATTCTTGGATATTTATTATACCTCCATGTAATTATTGTTATTGTTTTCATCTTTAAACTATTAATGAAATCTATGTCTTGAAATTATTGTGTTCCTGTAATAGTATTCTTTTAATGCTTCATAATATTAAATAAAATCAATGAGCCTCCTGAAATTATGCTGTCTAATTTTATAGAAGCATCATTCACAATCAACTCATTCAACCATGACATTGATAACATTCCATTGTTATTCCTATGGATGAGAATAAATCTCTTAGTATCTCCTGCCATTGGTTGTGTCAGGACAGGGATTCAAAATCAGGGCCCACATTGCCACATGGGCCTATGGTTTTCCCGGTATTCTGCCAGCCTTCAGCAATGCAAGGTGAAGTACCCTTTGCAACAGTGTCATTTAGACCCAGGAGGTCACCGTGCAAAGGAAGAAAACATAAAAAGCTGTCTCACAGCATTTTTCTGTGCATTTTTTCCCTGCAAGGCCTGGGGGTTTAGGATTCCAGGAGCAGCTATGGGTCCAGTGGCTCCATCCCAGCCTTGAGTGATCAAAGATGAGGCAGAGTTGCCACGACCTGAGTTCAAGTGCTGTGCTGAGCATAAAATAAAAAATAAATTAGCTCTCTGGCTTGCAATTTGCACTGTTTATTCTGCATGGTTTTCGATTTGAACTCAGGGTCTGGGTACACCTGCAGCACTGTGGATGAAGCGGAATCTTACCATACTTGAAGATAAGAAAGTCAGGCCTGTTTATTAGGCACGAATTCAAGCCCCAGCCCTGGAAAACATACTATTTATATACATTGTAAAGATAGGATTTATACTTACCTATAGATGTTCAGTCCATACATGTTTGGTGTGGTTGTTCCTTGTATTTTTTTATTCATTTATTTACCATTGATTTTATTGATTTATTACATTGATGATATACTATCACATAGCATCTAGATTTGTAGACATGTTCTCCATCATGCCTAACACCCAGGACTCTCAGAGAAAAGAAAAATAATTTTCACACTCAGTTTCTTACTTCATGATCCACTTGGTAATGCTGGGATCTGTCTCAGGGCCCAGCAGGACCAATTGGTGAATAGGTCAAGGTGAACAAACCAGCCTGTGAGCAACTAAGGAGCTAGGTCATTCCCAGGATCTGACATTGATCCTCAGGGTGCCCCACGATAGTCATAAATTCATTATTTAAACATAGGATCTATATTTACATACATGTGTGGACAGCATTTTGCATTCAGTGTACTTCTTATTTTGTGACTAATTCATGGAGGTATTGTGTATTTTATTGAGTATGGTGACAGGTATAACTGTGCTGACATGGATAACAACCTGTTCCTATGGTTATAGGGTTGCCTATGCATTCTCCATCCTTGTTGAGACCCAGGACTTCACAGGAGAGGAAAACATGTGCAACGATTGCCTTCTGACATAAGGAGGAATCTTTTATTAGTGCTGGGATTTTAACTCAAGTCTGGGTAGCTCTGTTGCACAGTGGGGGAAGGGGAAGCTCACCATTCTTAAAGACTAGAATGTCAGTTCCAGTCCAGAGCCTAATTTGAAGCCCCAGCACTGGACAAAATAATAAACCCATCTTTTTTAAACATAGGATCTCTCTTTACCTACAGGTGTTGTATGCATCTTGCATTCAGTGTAGATTTTTTTTATTTTTTTATTTATTCATGGATATATTGTGTATATTATTGAGTATGGTGACAGATATAACTGTGCTGACCTGGACAACCTATTTCTATGGCTATAGAGTTGCCTATATAGCATTCTCCATCCTCTCTGAGACCCAGGACTTTCACAGGAAAGGAGAACAGGTAGATCGATTGGATTCTCACATCAGGATGAAACTTTTGGCTGTGCTAAGATTTGAAGTCAAGGCCTAGCAGACCAAATTGGTGAAAGGGTCATCGTGAGCACACCAGCCTGTGAGCCACTAAGGCACTAGGTCATTCCCTCGACCTAAGATCAAGCCCTGGTGGGGGACAATATAGTCATAAATTCATAATTAAACCAAGGATCTATATTTCCATACATGGATGGGCAGCATCTTGCACTTGGTGTAGTCATTCTCTTTATTTTGTCTCTTATTCATTGATATATTGTGTATTTTCTTGAGTATAATATGACAGATATAACTGTGGTGACCTGGATGACAACCTAGTCCCATGAGTATAGAGTTGCTTATACATACTCCATTCTACTTGAGACCCAGAACTTGCAAAGCACAGGAAAACAGGTGCAATGACTGGCTTCTCACATCAGGGTGAATTTTTGGCAGTGCTGGGATTCACACTCAGGGCCTAGAGGCCCAACTGCCCAATGGGTCCACGTGAGCACACCAGCCTATGAACCACTAAGGAGCTGGTCTGTTCCCAGGAGCTGAGATCGAGCCCTAGGGAGGCCACAATAGTCCTCAATTTATCATTGAAACATGGGATGTATATTCACATATGTGTTTGGACTGCATCGTGGCTTTAGTGTAGTTATTCGCTATTTTGTATGCTATTCATGGATATATTGTGTATTTTCTTGAGTATATGATGACAGGTATAACTCAGCTGACGTGGATGACACCCTATTCCCATGGCCACAGGGTGGCCCATGTATTCTCCATCCTAGCTGAGACCCAGGACTTAAACAGGAAAGGAAAACAGGTGCAATGATTGGCTTCTGACATCAGTATGAATATTTTGGCAGGCTGGGATCTGAACTCGGGGCCTAGCAAGCCCAATTGGCGAATGAGTCCATATGAGCACAGCAGCCTGTGAACCACCAAGGAGCTAGGCCATTCCCAGGACCTGAGTTTGAGTCCCCGGGGAGGGAGAAGGAGAGCACAATAGTCATCCATTCATAAGCTGAATTTAGTATGCAAATAAGTACGTATTTGTATAGAGTAGGAGAGAAGGCGACCTGTGATGGAATCCAATCTACCATGTCACTTCCGATTTTTGGATCTTTCCTGATGCCTCCATTTCATGACTGTGATGATTATTGTCATGCTTCATCAACTCTTCATTACAAATAATTGATACCCCATGAGTCTTGCCTATCATTTTCTATTCCCATCATGCACAAACTACTCATTCAAGGATGATAACAATTGCATTCCATGGCTCTTTCTAGGTCCAGAAACGAGAATCCCAGGCTCTCCTGCCATTCCCTCCTCCTAGGGGGGCTGAATTCAAGCCTCAGTCCTGGAAAACATACTCCTTATATACCTTTTAAAGAAAGGATTCCTATTTCCATACAGATGTTCAGTCCATATCATGTTTGGTGTGGTTATTTATTTTATTTCTTGTTTTATTCATTTATTTACCATATATTTTATTGACTCTGATGACACCTATACCATTGATTATATTGTTTACATCTTATCACATAGCATCTAGATTTGTAGATGTGTTCTCCATCATGCCTGGTATTGCTAGGATCTGAACGCTTGGCCTAGCAGGCCGAATTCATGAATGGGTGAGTGTGAGCATGGCATCCTCTAGCCAATGAAGCTGTCAGTTGGTTACTAGGCGCTAGTTTGTGCCCCAGGTTTGGCCAAAACAGCGATAAATAGATAGGCAGACGGTGGTATACAAATAAATAAACATTGGTAAACAGTGCCAGAGCCATCTATGACTGAATGACACCTACTACGTTCCTACCAACACTTAGGTATTTATTATTCCACTATTAAAGGAATATTATTCTTTTCATGCTTAATAAACTATTGAGATCAATCAGCAACCTAGGATTATTGCATCCAATTTTAGACTCAACTTGTGCATGAACTACTCTTTCAATTGGCATTCATATGCATATGAACAAGTCCCGTGCATTCTTCTACCATTGTTATGTGTCAGGACCGGGTTTGAACCAAGAGCCTATGTTGACAGGTTGGCCTATGGTTTCCCTGATAGCCCGCCAGCTTTCAGCAATGGCAGGTCAGCTCCACTTTGCAACCAGGTAATTAAGACCCAGGATAGTCACCTTGCAAAGAAAAAAATCCTAAAACCCTCCAGCCCTCTGCAGCTCACCACTTTTTGTGCTTTCCAGCTTTTTTTTTTCTTCCTGCAGTCCCTCTGGGCCTAGGATCCCCCAATCGAATATGGGTCCAGATGCTGCACCCCAGCCTAGGGTGATCGAAGCTAAGGCAGACTTCCACGACATGAGTTCAAGCCCCATTGTTGGCCAAAAAAAAAAAAAAACAAATAAAAATTAATTAATTAAATTTAAAAAAATAAAGCTCACTTGTTTGGAATTTCTGCCAGTTTTCTTTCCTAGCCTAGGATTTGAACTCAGGGTCTTGGTAAATCTGTAGCAATGTGTGGGAAGGTGCAGTGTTGTCACTACTTGAATTCAAACCCTGTGCCAAGCCAAAAATAAAAAAAAAATAAGTCACTGACCTGGGCAGTGGGAGTAGTTGTGGAGATGGTAGAGAAGGTATGGTAGGGGGAAAACAAAGGAGGAAGCAACAATGCTCAATAGGAAATGTACTCATTACCTTGCTCATGTAACTGTAACCCCTCTGTACAACATTTTTACAATAAAAATGTACAAAAAATGAAACAATATAGTTCTCAGAGAAGCACTTTAGGGGTAAAGGAAGGATGTCTGAATAGCTGTACAAAATTCGCCACTGCATTTTTGTTTAATGCTCAATATGAAACTGAATAAGTATAACTGCTTCCATTTAAAAAATTAAGTCTCAGTCTTGGAACTGGTGCCAGTATTTCTGCTATTGCTGGGATTTGATTTCACTGTCCAGGTAACTCTTTTGCACCATAGGTGAAGGCAAATCTCACTGTACTTGAGGAAAAGAAATTCAGGCTAAAGTTCCCAGGGCCTGAATGAAGGCCCTGCA
The DNA here is from genome assembly GCF_019054845.1 of Dipodomys spectabilis. Classification (NCBI taxonomy): domain Eukaryota; kingdom Metazoa; phylum Chordata; class Mammalia; order Rodentia; family Heteromyidae; genus Dipodomys; species Dipodomys spectabilis. Next base: position 826,312 of record NW_024871119.1, on the reverse strand, counting down.
ATGGAAAAACTATTTCTGTACATACGTAATATATGATATATACTTACATATGTATGTTTATTACATATTATGATTACTATTGATTTTGATTTTGTATTTTATTTTTATTTGATTCATTAATTTATTGTTTTATTATTATACACATAATATTTATTACATTTTGAACATACATTATAAAATTATACACAATAATTTAGGACATTAACTCATTTTTCATTAATATTTTATTAAGTGTTGAAACATGATATATAATTAAATGGAGGCATTTGTCATAGTCTTCACATGTTTAGAGTCTCACTCAAGTATGAGCTGTGTTTTACCTTTGGATACCTTACTATAGTGATCTCTTTAGATGATTTATAGTCAGAAGCCTTTTCTTGAGGATAGGCAAGTTGAGGGATAAAATTGTAAGGGTGGGGCAAGAAATGTGGCTTAGTGGTATAGAGCTCACTCAGCTTGCATGAATGCCAGGGTTTGAATCCTCAGTGGCACATACTCAGAAAAAGCCAGAAGCTGTGGAGGGGCTCAAGTGGTAGAGCACTAGCCTTGAGGAAAAGAAGCCCCAAGACTGTCAAAAACAATAGGCCAGATGCCAGTGGCTCACACTTGGAACTCTAGCTTCTCTGGAGGCTGAGATCTGAAGACCACCGTTCAAAGTCAGCCTAGACAAGGAAAGCCTGTTAGACTGTTATCTCCAATGAACCACCAAAAAACCCACGTGGTGCTGTGGATCAAGTGGTACAGTGTTCGCCTTGCTCAGGAAAAGTCCTTAGACTTGATTCAATTCACACAACTGGAAAAAATTAAGGGTTAATCAAAGTACTTTTTCTATTTGCTAATTAGGAGAACATTCTCTGGAAAATGAACACTGATACATAGCAGAATTGAAATCAGAGCTCAAGGTTCAAGTGTAGCAGATCCATATGCCCAGCCTCTCAGACTCTAGCATTATAACCTTGTGTCCTACGGGGTTCTGAAAGGTCAAATGTTGAAAGACATAATATGCTCCCCAAGCCCTTTGTGATGAGCAGTTGACTTGTATTGTCGATATCATTACACTTCTGAACCCAGCAGAACAGTGGTGGCTCACACCCATCATCTAGCTCAGGAGGCTGAGATCTGAGGATCACAGGGTGAAGCCAGCTAGGGCAGGAAAGTCTAGGACAATCTAACTTCCACTTTGGAAAGGTCAGATGTTCAAGAGCTTCCTGTGTTTCTCTTGGTGATGAGAAGTTACTTGCACTCTAAATGTTCTTAGAATTCTTGAGCTATAGAAGCAGAAAAGAAACATTTTTGACCGATCCTGGGTTCAAATGAAGTTTTCAGGATCCAAGCCCTAGCCCTGTTAGCAGGAAGAACTCCTGTGTAACATTGTATTTGAAGGACCAAAAACAGTTTCAAAAGACATGCTAGGTGAAGAGACCTAGGCTTGCAGGATTAGGAGGCAGAATGTACATAATCAACAGGGAAGTCAGCTGCAAAAGCACTTCATGCATTCCAGGCACAGCCAGCAAAGGGGGGAACCCTGAAACATTTGTTAGAGTTACACCAGGGTCAGGCCTTTCTCAGCCTCTTCAAACAATGACTAATTAACCTTCCTCTCTCAGGTGAAGGGAGCCTCAGGCTATCTTTAGGTTAACAATAGAGAGCCAGTTTAGAGGGGGAGAGGGGAGGAACAGAGAAGAAAAACCCTGCTCTCTGCCTTAAGGAATGGGATTTTGACTCTCCATCTGTCAGATTTAAAGACCATTCTTCTACATCTGCCAATCCATTCTCCTTCCTTCATTCTGCACATCATTAATGCAAATTCCCAGTCCAAGGGGAGGCAGGGCCCTTTCTCTTCTGTCTCTAAGCACCTGAGTTAGAACCTGGCTCTGCCCTCTTGGCTCTTGGGCCTTCCGCTGCCTGAGAAGTGGGACAGAGACAGTCTTCCTGCTCTGTGGTTGTGTGAAGGCAATGTGGTGGCCTGGCTCCCTGCAGAAGGCCTCACACTGGGAAGTATTCCCTTCTTTCCTCCTGACGTCCAAGATCTATCTATCCACCTATCTACCTACCTTCCTTCCTACTTACCTACGTAGCTAGCGATCTCTTACCAGTTCTTGGGATGAACTCAAGGCCTGGGCACTGTTTCTAGCTCTCTGCTACTTGAGCCACAGCACCAATTCTGGCTTTTTTCTGTGTGCTACTGAGGAATCGAACCCAGGGCTCTTGTATGCTAGGGAAGCACTCTCTCACTAATCCAAATACCCAGCACCCTCATCTTTTTCTTCATTGTAGTTTTTACATAAGTATGCTACCATTTTACGTCTCCAAGTTTAATTCTGAATACTGGCTATTTCTATGAACACTTTTCTTCCCCTGCCTGATTTGTCACTGTCCCTGCCTTGGCCTCATAATAAAATGTAAATAAAGGCTCTTGAGAGCTTAAGTGTGCATCATATAAAGACACAGGCCTGCTACCCTGGAAGAGAAAAGCCATGGGCTTGAAATGAAAAGAATGATGCAGTATGTGCAACGAGTATATCTGAAAAATAAATCAGTAAATAAAGCAGAAGCATTGAATATGGTCTGTTTGCACTGAGGGTGGTAATATACACACATAAGTAGGTAGGGCACTGATACATAACTTGGTATTCTCTTCTTTATTTTGTGGCCATCCCAGGGCTTAATCTCAAAGCCCGATGCGTTCCTCAGCTGTTTTGCTCAAGTGTGAGGCTCTACCACCCTCACAGCTCCACTTCAAGCCATCTGGTCATTAATTGGACATAAGCACCTTCCAAACTTTCTTGCCTGGTCTGGCCTGTTTTTCCTGCTCGGCTTTCTCTCTCAAAGCTGGAGCTCTACTCTCTGGGCCACTGCTTCACTTTTGGTTTTCTGTTGGTTTTTGGAGATAAGAGTCTCAAAGACATTCCTACTTGGGCTGGCTTTGAACGGCAATCTCCTGAGGAGGCTTCAAACGGCTTTTCTCAAGGATTCGCCAAGGAGGTGCTCCACAGAAATCCTTTGTCTAAATCTTGAGACCATGAGCTCAGAGCAGAAGCCCAGAGCTTTACCATTTTGTGCCACAGCTTCACTTCTAGTCTGTGTGTGTGTGTGTGTGTGTGTGTGTGTGTGTGTGTGTGTGTGTGTGTGTGTGCGCGCGCACACACACATGGGCTTCTGCTCTGAGCCTATGGTCAGCACCTAGTCCCTGTGTTCAACCCCAAAACCTAGCCACCCAGGGCCCAACTAAGAGAAGTGAAACATTTCAAAACCTGATGAGCTTCACCAGACTCATATGACAGGAAGCATCGTGATACCAGACATGTGCTTGGATTTCCCAAGCTTCCAGAATCCTGGGAGAGGCATCATAGGTCCATCATTGCTGCAGGTCCTGGGGTTGAACTGTGAGCCTAGGCATACTCTCTGAGCTCCTTTTACTCAAGGGTATTGCATTAACCTTGAATCCAAGCCTTACTTCTGGGTTTTTCTGTGATCTCTCAGAAATAACAATGTCAGGGACTTTCCTATGCTGGCTGGATTCAAACTAAGGTTCTCTACATCTCAGCCTCCTCAGGAGCTAGGATTACAGTCAGCAGCCCTTGGCACCTGCCTTTCTTTTCTTCTTCATTTTTTAATCTGGACAATCTGACTTCTTAACAGGGTCATTCCAATGGTTTGAATTTATAAGTAAACTACCCCAATGTTCTTACAGCTGCTTTCTCTGAGAAGGATTTTCTCTCCTCATCTTCTCCTCTGGTCACAGGTTTGAAGCCAAAAGTGAGAAATGAGTGTCCCAGGATTTGGGAGCAAATGTCCACAGGACATGCCAGCTTTGTCACTTAGCATTGAGCTGCAGTGAATTTACTGTTTCAGGATGAGAGGACCAAAAGCTGGAGCTATCCTCATACTCTCTGCATTGCTCCTTTTGCCTATAAAATGACCTAATTATTATGAATGTTTTTTTTTGTCTACACCCTTAAGTATCTAGAACACACTAGAAGCATATTCATGTTTCTGTTTTTCTCTAGCACACACACATGCACGTACAGCTTCACTTCTGGTCTCTGTGTGTGTGTGTGTGTGCGCGCGCGTGCACACGCTCATACACACACGTGCGCATGTGTGCATACACCAGTCCTGGAGGTTGAACTCAGGACCTGAGCACTGTACCTAGTTTCTCTTATACAAGGATAGCCCTCTCCCACTTGAGCCACAGAGCCACTTCAGGCTTTTTTCTAGTGATGTGGTCCTGAGAAATCAAGCCCAGGGTTTCATATATGCAAAGTACTCTACCTCTAAGGCACATTCCCAGACCACTAAGTCAGGTTTGTTTGTTTGTTTCTGTTTTTTTTTTATTGTTGTTGTTGTAGGTTGTAGGAGTTAAAGTCTGGGTCTGGTGCTGTCCCTGAGCTCTTCAGCTCAAGTTTGTGCTCTACCACTTGAGCCACAGAGCTACTTCAGGTTTTCTGGTGGTTCATTGGAGCTATATGTCTCAAGGACTTTCCTGCCCAGGTTAGTTTTGAACCATGATCCTCAGATCTCATCCTTCCGAGTAGCTAGGATAACAGGCATGAGTCACAAGCACCCAGCTTCCACTTCAGTTGTCTTAGTGGTGAATTGAAGATAATAGTCTCATAGGACCTTTTGTGTCTGGGATAGTTGGGAACCCATATCCACAGATCTCAACTTCTTATAAGGCAAGGCAACAGACTTCAGCTATCAACTCCTAGGCCGTGGCATTCTGCTGCAAGGTGGTTAGTGGCTCCACGTGGTGGAGTGTTAGCCATGAGCCCAAGAGATAAGGGTCAGCACCTAGGCCCCGAGTTCAAGGTTCATGACTGAGAAAAATCAAAACAAAACAATTGTCCACAGGAGACAACTCACTAGTCTTCAGTAATACATAATTTTGTCTCTGCCATGGGGACATATCTGAGCCTCAATATTCTTGTCTGCATAATCATCTGAGTTGTGGAGGTCTTTGAGTACCAGGTGAAAGAGTGCACCCAATGAAGGACACAGCACATGTTACTCTGCAGGACTCAGCTGAGAGCACCCTATGAAGGACTCAGCACATAGCTCTATTGGATAAGCTATCATTAGGATTGGGGTGCTTTCATCAGTATCACCATTCTTTGAGGAATATTTCACAAACCAAACAAGTTCACATCTAATGGTTTAATGGGATTTTTTGGGGGGGGAGTTACCCAGGGTGCTGGAACTCAAAGCATGGGGATACCGTTCTAATAACATTTGCTCAAGGCTAAAGCTGTACCACTTCAAGCCACATTTTAAAGTGTCCCGCAGACTTCCTGCTAGGACTGGGTTTTAAAGCCCCCAAGAGCCAGGATGATAGGGGTAAGCCAGCAGCGTCTGGTTCCTTGCAGCTGGGTTGCAGGGGTTTACATCTGGCTACGTCAGGTTAGGTGGAAGCTTTCAGCACCAGACTCCTAGCTTGCTTTGTGATGAGGTATTTGAAGGCCTGTCCTTCTACAGTTGCAGTTAGAACATTCTGCCGTTTTGGCAGCAGTCCTGGGGCTTGAGTAAGGGCTTCGACAGTGTCCCTAAGCATTTGTGCTCAAGGCTGGCACTCAATTGAGGAAAGGCAGCAGAACTTCCAGGTTTTCTGTTTATGTGGCACTAAGGAATCAAAACCAGGGATTCGTGCTTACTAGGTGAGAACTCAACCATTGAGCCCCAGGAGTGAACAAGATATAAAAAGATAGAGATTGCTGTATATAAATATTATATACACAAAAAGAGAGATGCCTGTATATTATTAAATTATAGATAATATTACTACCAATTATTAGGTATTAAATTATGTCTCTGTTTAATAATGTGTCCCAGTTGAACCATTAATAAAGCATTAATTAATAATTACTCAATATCCTGTTATTATTTATCACATATGTATATACATCATGCATATAATTACATATTTTATAGAACAAGACAGATGTCTACATATAATTAAATTATGTATGCATCATGTGTTACTACCAATTATTATGTATTTAATTATGTCTCCATGCAATTTTTATTCTGTTAGTGCTTAATAAAATATTCATCTTAATGCAGTCCAATAGTTCTTATATCTAATTTTATCCTACAATGATTCACTACTAATTCAATTTGTTTATCATTTACTGTAGTGATAATTTTTCCACCTATGACATTTATTACATTTATGACATCCTCTTACATAGCATATAGATTTGCATACGAATTATACATCCTACCTGACACAGAGCACTTTCAAAGAAAAAGAAAACATGTGTCATGCTCAGCTTCTCACTCCATGATTACATTTTTGGCAGTGCTGGGATCTAAATTCAGGGCCTACAAGGTTTAATTCATGAATGGGTGACTGTCAGCACAGCAGCCACTAGCCAATTCATCTGCCAGGCAGTTCCCAGGCCCTGAGATCAAGCCCCATATGTTGACTCCATATTGTGTTTAGTGTATTCATTTTATTTTTTGAATTATTCATTTATCATTTATTTTATTGACTGTTAATACACATGGAATATTTATTACATAAGGCATAGATTTGCCTGTGTATGAAACTTCACACCTGACACCCAGACCTTTCACAGAAAAGGAAACATGTGTCACTTTGGGCTTCTTAATCCGCAATTCAATTTTTGTGAGTGCTGGCATCTGAACTTACAGCCTACAAGGTGCAACTCATAAGTGGGTGAGTGTCAGCATGTCAGCCTGGGGCATATGGAGCTGACAAGCAGATCCCAGCATCTGAGATCGAACCCCAGGGGTTGACAAAATAAGAACAGATTGACATGCAGATGGTAGTACACAAATAAATATAGATCTTTATAGTGCCAGAGATGTTTATACATGATTCAGTTATATATGCTACATTCCTACCAATTCATGGATATTCATTATGACTCCATGTAATTAATATTATTGTTTTCATCCTTAATGAATTATTAATTAAATCAACCACTGTCCTGAAATTATTGTGTCCATGTAATTAATTGTATTCTTTTAATGTGTCAAAAATATTAATTAAAATCAATCGGCCTCCTAAAATCACTCTAATTTTATAGTAGTATCATTCAGGTAGAACTAATTCAACCTGTACATTCAAAACCTTCCATTGGAATTTCTATGAATATGAACGAGACTCTTAGAATGTCCTGCCATTGGTAGGGGTCAGAACTGGGCTTTGAACTCAGGGCCTATGTTGCCATGTTGGCCTATGGCTTCCCTGGTAGCCCACCAGCTTTCAGTAAGCCACGTTAAGAGCATTTTTCAGCTGTGTCATTCAGATCCAGGAAGGTCACCTTGCAAAGAAAACAAATGTAAAACTGTCAGCCATCTGCAAGTTGAACGGTTTTATTCTGTGTTGATTTATTTACTTTTTTCCTGTCAGCCTTTGGGGCCTAGGAACCCAGGATTGGCTGTGGATCCAGTGGCTGCACCCCAGGCTAGAGTGATCAAAGCTGACGCAGAGTTGCCACGACATGGGTTCAAGCCCTGTGGCAAAATAAAAATACATACATACATACATACATACACACATACACACATACATATGTACACTATAAATATTTTAAAAATTATGAGGCTCCTTGGCTTGGAATTCATGCCATTTTTTTCTGGCAGGCCTGGGATTTGAACTCAGGATCTGGGTAAATCTACAGCACTATGGAGGAAGGGCAAGCTCACTATGTTGGAAGACAAGAAAGTCAGGCCTGTTCCCAGGGCCTGAATTCAACCCTAGCATTCAAAAAAAAATATTCGTATACATTTTAAATACATGACTTACATTTACTCTCAATTGTTTACTGCAGGAGCTGGGAAGGTGGCTCAGTGGTAGAGCGCTTTCCTTGAATGCCTGAGGCCCTGGGTTCGATTCCTCAGCACCACATAAGCAAAAAGAAAAAAGCCGGAAGTGGCACTGTGGCTCAAGTGGTAGATTGCTAGCCTTGAGCTGAAGAGCTGAGAGACAGCGCCCAGGCCCAGAGTTCAGGCCCCACAACCAGACCCAAAAACAAATGTTTACTGCATATTACAGTTAGTGTATTAATTGTTTTATTTTGTTTTTAATTATTTGTTATGTATTTTAGTGAGTATGATTATATGTATAACATTTTTTACATCCTATCATATAGGACATAGATTTGCATATATATTGTACATCATACTTGAGACCCAGGACTTTGACCGGTAAGGAAAACATGTGGGACAATTGGCTTCTTCCACCAGGATTAAGTTTTTGGCAATTCTGTGATTTGAACTCAGGGCCTAGAAGGCCCACTTCATGAATGGGTCAATGTTAGCATACCAGTCTGATGCAAGTGAAGTTGTCGAGCAAATTTGAAGACCCAAGTTCACGTCCTAGGAGTGGCCAATATATAAACAGACAGATGTGTAGACTGAAGTGTGTGTGTGTATTTATATATGTATATGCATTTATCAATAAATGTATACAGAGACAGACATTTATGTAGATTCTAGTGTATAACTATATATAAAGTGTGATATCTATATTGTATTTATATATATATATTCTATTACTACTAATTATTTGGTATAAAATTATGCCTCCATTAATTAATCATGGTAGAAGACTTAATAAAATATTAATTAAATTAATTAATAATCTATATTTATTGTGTACTCTCTTATACTAGAATGACTTGCTAAATAGTGATTCAATTAGTACATGTCAACATTCTATTAGTGTTCCTATAGATAGGAACTAGTTTCCTAGGATCTTCAGCCATGTGTAGGTTTCAGTCCCAGGATCGAACTAAGGGCTTCTGTGCATGGATTGGGCTCAGGCTTCATTGACAGCCTCGGCTATGCAAGGTCGCATAAAATTTTCAAGCCTAGTCCAGTCACCCAGGATGGTTACAGTGCAAAGGAAACAAAGGTAATACTGTTGTGTAAAACTTCCTGGTTTATTCATCCTCCATTTTTGTTGGTTTGATGATTTTTTGCCAGTGAAGGAAGTTGAACTTGGTTCCTAGGATCCCTGGGTCATCTGTGGGTGTAAAAGCTGCACCCCAGCTTAGGGTAATCAAGGCTGAGGCAGAGTTAGGACAACCTAATTTCAAGACCCATACCTGTTCCCCCCCACACACAAAAAATGTTAAGGCATTGACTTGGAATTTAGGCCATTTTTTCTGCCATACCTGGGATTTGAACTCAGGGGCTGGGTAACTCTATTGTGATCTGGGTGACATAGGAGCTCACTGCCTTGAAGAAAAGAAATTCAGGAACATTTCCCAAGGCATGAATTCCAGGCCCAGGACTGGCAAAAATAATCTTTATATACATTTATAATGTATATCATATATATGCATGTATTTGCATAGATATTACATATTGTACCTAGGACACAAGATTTTCACAGAAAGGAAAACAGTTCAAAATTGGCTTCTTACTCCACCTATTAACTTTGGCACTGCTGGGATTTGAACTCAGGGCCTGGAATGCCCAATTCATCAAGTGGCCATTAAGCACAGCAGCTTCAAAAAAATTTACTGCCAGGCAGTTCTAAGGACCTGACTTCTAGCCCAAGGAGTCGCCAATATATAAATAGATAGAAGTGTAAATTGCTGCAAATATATATATATATATATATATATATATATAGACAGAGAGAGAGAGAGAGAGAGAGAGAGGGCTGGGGGAGAGAGAGATTTATAGGTTTATTTGATTTTATATTTAAATATATAAAAATATTTATAGAATGCAAGATGTTTACATATTAAATTACATGTAATATATTACTAATAATTAATAGATATTGAATTATGCGTCCATTTAATGATGTATCATGTTTTAAGGCACAATAAAATGCTTCCTTGAGCAAAAGGAGCTCAGGGACAATGTCGAGGATCACAGCTCAAGACTCAGGACCTGCCGCAAAAAAAAGAGCCAGTAACTCCACGTATCTGTGTATATATGCAAGTATTTCTATCGGTGAACATCCAGAGTCCCTATGAAGAAAGGAACTCAGCTAGGAAATTTGCTTTGAATAGAATGATTTCATAGCACAGCTTTCAAGACAGTGCATGTTCCAGAGCTCTCCTCACTGTTCCCAGTGTAACTTGAGGGTTTCTCCACACCCCAGGCTGCTGGAGGAAGTCTGTTTCATTGTTGGAACAGGCAAACAAAAAGCCTTACTCCTGTACAGCTGTGTAACAAACATTGCATCTGGGGCAATTAGTGAGGATGAGTGTGGGTGGGCTCTAAAGCCAGGTGAAAAAGCCCTCCTTTTCCCCAAGCTATCTCTCTCCCCAGTGCTCTGTTTGGACAGGAAGTCTTCATTTGTGCCACCTCCTGTGGCAGGCCAAGTTCCCTGCACTCATCCTGTCTTTGCTACACTATGTTCCAATGTTGAGACAAACCGCTACAATTAATTGAAGAGTACTTCTGACAGACAACTAGGGCCCTGAATCTAATGAAATGACTCATTATTGGCAGTGTTGCCTCCCTAGGTTTCCGGAAGCTTCCTAAATCTAAGCACTTGTGCAAAATCACAATGCTTCCTGTCATCTAGGGCTGGTGAAGCACATCAAGATTTGAAACCTTTGACCTTTCCTAGTTGGGCCCTCGGTGGCTAGATTTTGGGGTTGAACACAGGGCGAAGGTGCTGACCATGAGTTCAGAGCAGAAGCTCAGTGTTTTCCCATTTAGTGTCACAGCTTCACTTCTGGTGTGTGTGTGTGTGTGTGTGTGTGTGTGTGTGTGTGTGTGTGTGTGTGTGTGTGTGTGAGTGTGTGTGTGTGTGTGTGTGTGCATACACCAGTCCTGAAGGACTCAGGAACTGACCACTGACCTGAGTTTCTCTTGTACAAGGACAGCACTCTACCACTTGAGCCACAGAGCACTTTAGATTTTTTTTTCTAGTGAGGTGGCACTGAGGATTCAAGCCCAGGTTTCATGCATGCAAAGCACTCTACCCCTAAGACACATTCCTAGCACTCCACTTCAGGTTTCTTTTTTCTTATAAGTTGGAGGAGTTGAAGTCTGGGCCTGGGTGCTGTCTCTCCAGCTCAAGTCTAGAGCTCTACCACTTGTGCTAAAGAGCCCCTTCAGATTTCTGGTGGTTCATTGGAGATAACCATCTCAAGGAATTTCTTGCTCAGGCTGGCTTTGGACTGTGATCCTCAGTTCTCAGCCTCCTGAGTAGCTAGGATGACAGGCGCGAGTCACTGGTATGCAGCTTCCACTTCAAGTTTCTAAGTGGTGAATAGGAGATAATAGTCTCATGGGACCTTTTGTGTCTGGGATAGTTTGGAACGCAGATGATCAGATTTCAGCTTCCTGAGTAGGCAGGATGACAGACCTCAGCTAAAGACACCTAAGCTCTGACACTATACTGAAAAGAGTCGTTGGCTCCACGTGGTAGAGTGCTAGCCATGAGCCCAAGATGAAAGTCAGTGCCTCGGCTCTGAGTTCAAGGTACATGATGGAGAAAAGTAAACCAAAATAATTGTCTGCAGGAAACAACTCACTACATTTCAGTACATACATCATTTTGGCCCTGACATGGGGACATATCTGAGCCTCAACTTTCCCATCTGCACAATCATCTTACTTGTGGAGCTTTTACAAGGACCAGATGAAAGAATGAACCCCGTGAAGGACTAGGCATACAACAACTCATGAAGAACTCATCACATAGCTGTATCCCACATGCTGTCATTAGAATTAGGGTGCTTTAATCAGTATCACCATTCTTTTAGAAACACATCACAAACCTCACAAAGTTCACATCTAATGATTTAGAGGGGTGGTTTTTTTTTGGGGGGGGGAGTCAGCCACATGGAATGCACTTAAAGGTTGGGGGTACTATCCTAAGATATTTAGCTCAAGCCTAGAGCTCTGCCACTTTGAGCCACAGGTCAGAGTTTCGCAGACTTCATGCCAGGACTGAGTTCTAAACCCACCACTGTCAGATCTCAGCCCCCGAGTATCTTGCATGACAGGGGTGAGTGATCCAGCAGCATCTGTTTCAGTGGAGCTGGGTTGCAGTGGTTTACCTCTGGCTAAGTCGGGTTAGATGTCACCTGTCAACACCAGACTCCCAGCTTGCTCTGTGATGAGGTATTTGCTGCCTATCCTTATATCATTGCAGTCAGAACATTCTATCTTTTTTTTTTTGGTGCCACTACTAGGGTCTTAAATAAGGGTCTAGACACAGCCCCTATGCTTTCATCCTCAAAGCTAGTACTCGACTACTTAAGCAAGACAGCACAACTTTTGGATTTTTCTGTCCATGTGGTAGTGAGGAATCGAACCCAGGGCTTTGTATGTCCTAGGAGAGCACACTACCACTGATCCCCAGGAGTGACAAGTGTACAAACAGATAAATGTGTAGATTGGTGCATAGATAGGTAAGTAGGTAGATAGATAGATAGACAGATAGATAGATAGATAGATAGATAGAGAGGTATATGCTTAAAACAAGAAAGAGATGTCTGTACATTATGAAATAGCATATACAATATTGCTACTGATTATTGGCAATTAAATTATTCCTTCCTTTTTTAAGTATCATGATTGAATAAATAATAAAGTATTAATTGAAAATTAATGTAGTATAAATTTTGTATATAGTTTTATAATATAATCATACACTAGTAATTTATTTGTTACTTTTATAACATTTCATTTGTATGGATATATATCAGAATGCGCCTTAGAATCTCCCACCATTCATTAGTGGCAGTACCAGGATTCAACCTCCAGGCCTAAGTTGCCTCTTTTGGCTATGGCTTCCCTAATAGCCCACCAAATATCAGCAATGCAAGGTCATGTACACTTTCTGGGCCTTGTCATTTAGACCCTGGATGGCCACAACGCAAAGGTGGAAGATAAAGTAAAACCACCTTCTTGAACTTCTCAGTTTTTTTTTTTTTATTGTGAGAATACCATACAGAGGAGTTACAATTACATGGGCAAGATAACCAGTACCCTTCTTATAAAGCATTGTTGCCTCCTCTTTGTTTCCCCTTCCCATCTCAATTTTATTCTTCTCTTTTTTTTTTTTTTTTACTAGCCTCAAGATTTGAACTCTGGTCCTAATATCCCAGGGTTGGTTGTGGCAGAGATGCCAAGACCTGAGTTCAAGCCCCATGCTTTGGCCAAAAAAAATAATAATAAGGCCCTGGCTTGGAATTTGCACCATTTTTCTGGCAGGCTTTTGATTTGAACTCAGGGTCTGGGTAAATCTGTGACACTGTAGGTGAAGGGGAAGATCACCGTCCTTGAAAACAAGAAATTCAGACCAATTCCTAGAGCCTGAATTGAAGCCCCAGCACTGGAAAAACTAATATTTATATATGAGATCTATTTATATTGCATAGGTTTACAGTTTATGACGTTTATTACACTTATTAATTTAGTATTATTACACATTTAATGTTTCATTTCCTCATATCACCTAGGATATATTTGAATATGGATTATACATCATACTGAGACCAAGGACTGTCACAGAGAAGAAAAAAATGTGTCAAAATTAGCTTCTTACTCCACGAATAAATTTTTGGCCATGCTGGGATTTCAACTCACAATGCCCAATCCATAAATGGGGTCACAGTCTTAGCAGACCAGGGTGTGGCAAACTGAGCTGCCAGGAAGTCCTGAGGACCTGTGATCAAGCCACAGTAGTGCCCAATATATAGATAGATAGAAAGATAGAAAGATAGATAGATAGATAGATAGATAGATAGATAGATAGATAGATAGATAGATAGATAGATAGATAGATAGATAGATAGATAGATAGATAGATAGATAGATGTATATATATGTGAGTATGTGTGTATATATATATGCATATATATTCAGGGAGGGAATGTTAAGATATTATATATATAACCAATTATTAGTGATTACATTATGCCTCCATTTAATGACGTATTATGGTTGAATACTTACAAAATCTGTAACTAAAAATTAGTCAAAACCCTTCCATTAGGTGCTAGAATGGAAGATATAAATCCAGTAATTTGTGTGTGGCACTCTAAAATAGAATCAAGAATTAACTGCAAATTATTACTTTTATGCATTCCATTAGCATTCACATGAGTAGGAATGAGTTTGTCAGATTCTACCTCCATTTGTGGGGGGCAGTCCTAGCATTCGAACTCCAGGCCTGGGTAGTTTCCTTCGAATGCAAACCATTGGAATGGCACTGTGAAGACTTCAGATTGTCACGATTAAAAAAAGAACAAGAAGAAAAGAAAGCCAGGTGTCAGCGGCTTCTGCCTATAATCCCAGCTCCTCAGGAGGCTGAGATGTAGAGAATGCCAGTTTGAATTCAGCTGGGGCAGGAAATTTCCTGACACTCTTATTTCTAAAAGACCACAGGGAAAAAAATGCACACATGGGTGGGGCTGTGGCTCAAGGGCAGAGCACCACCCTTGAGCAAAAGGAGCTCAGGGACAGCACCTAGGCTCATAGTTCAATCCTGGACCTGCCAAAAAAAAAAAATAAGGAGGCAATAATTCTATGTCTCTGTGTATAGATGGATGGTGTATGGATGATGGGCATTCAGCAGGTTGCCCATGCCTAGCCCCCAAACCTGGGCAAGCTTGGACAAGCACTGAGACAATACTAAGTCTGAGCCGGCAGCTTGAACAAAGCATCCTTCTCTGCCATTTAAGTACTGAAGCCCCAAAGGCTTTGCCTGGGCTGGTGTGTGCAACAGGTGCATTATGTTGTGGGTTAGGTGTCCCATCAGGACACCTAGAAGCCAGCCACTGCCTCCAGGGAGACCACACTTCCTAGGCTGTAGGAGTTGTCCAAGGTTCTGGCTCCATATTCTAGATCCCTCTGTAGGATGTGGGGTCTGGTGCCTATCACTCATTCATTATTCCTGACTGCCAAGTCTCAGGCTGGTCCCAAATCCTGCGAAAGATAGGACATAGCCAGTGATTTCTGTGCCGAAAGGGGTTAGCCAATAAATTCCACCCTCGTAGCTCCTGTTAGAAGTGAGCCTTGGGCTGTGAATGTGGCTTAGTTGTAGAGTGCTTACCTAGATTGCATGAAGTCATGGGTTCGATTCCTCTGTACCACAGAAAAAGAAAAAGCCAAAAGTGGCACTGTGACTTAAGTGATAGAGTGCTAGCCTTCAGAAAAGAAGCTCAGGAACATGCTCAGACCTTGAGTTTAAGCCCCAAGACTGTCAAAAAAAAAAAGGGACCCGGTTGAGACATATTCTTCTGGGACTCAGAGGAGGGCCGAGGTTAGAAGTAAGAGGTAGAGGTCAGGTACTGGTGGCTCACCCCTGTAATCTTAGCTACTCAAGAGGCTGAGATCTGAGGATCAAAATTACAAGCAGGAAAGACTATAATGAGACACTTTTCTCCAATTAAACACCCAAAAAGCCAGAAGTAGAGCTATGGTTCAAGTACTGGTGTGTTAGCCTTGAACACAAAAGCTCAGGGATACTGTCAAGGTGATGAATTCAAACCCCCCAGTCTGGCAAAACACACACACCAGTCAGCCTTCACAAGTTCCATCTCTAGCAATTCCATATTTTTTTAAAAAAGAGGGAAAAGTGAAGGAAAGAGTTGCTCCAGGAGGTGATACAACCTGTGCCAAAATTCCACAGGAGTTATAATATGTGGAACAAGACAGAGAGCCTCAGGCAGAAGGTACAGCATGGGCAAAGGTCCTGAGGTATGGTGTAGAGCCAGTGGTGTGGGTGGAATGAAGATTCTGTGGCTTCAGACAAGTCTGGCAGGACATTCAAGGCTGGGCCAAGGTTTGTACTTGAATCACAGGTAGGGCAGAGGGTGGGGACCCAGAATGGGGCCCAGGGGGGATTAGCTTGGCTTTTCACCGTGGACCTCAGCCATTTTCAGTGGCTAGAAGCCTATTTTTCACAGCTCCTGACCCTCAGAGGCCTCCTTTGCATGGAGGAGTCAGGACAAATGCAGGGAAGAACTCTTTCTTAAGAACAGTTTCTAGCCATCAGTGGCTCAACCCCTGTAAATCCTAGCTATCCAGGAGACTGAGATCAGATATAGTGGGTCAAATATAGCTCAGGAGAAGAAAGTTGGTGAGACTCTTTTCTTGCCAATGAACTACCAAAAGACAGAAATGGAAATGTGGCTCAAGTGGTAAAGTGCCAGCTTGAGAAAAAGCTAAGAGACCAGGGCTCAAACTGAGTTCAAACCCCAGTACTGGCACAGAAAAAAAATAAAGAAAAGCTTTAAGAAGCTCCTAGCCCACTGTGGTGAAAGGCCAGATCAGCTAAGTGCGTGTGGCTCTTACATGTCCTCCTAGATCCTCAGGAAGCTGAGATCAGAGGATCGTGGTTCAAATCCAGCCCTGGAAGAAAGTCCAGGAGACTCTGATCTCCAAGGAACCATCAGAAAACTGGAGGACACGCTGTGGCTCAAGTGGTAAGCTGAAGAGCTGAGCTACAGTGCCCAGGCCCAGAGTTTGAGCCCCATGACCAACACCTGCTTGTAGCTCACTCTGTGACTCTAGGCAGAGTACTTTCCAATGGGCCCCTGAAAGTCGGGTCTCCCAACGTCTAGGTGTCTTCAGAGCAGTCTCTTTGGCAGCCTTTGTGTATGGAACGGGCCACAGTATCAGAGAAGGGTCCCGCCTTGGGGCATGGAGGTCATCAGCCGGGTCATCAGAATGCCATCATTCATGGGTACAGTGTGCATCTGAGCAGTAAACCGATGTCTCAGACCACGGTTCTGGGCCAGGAGGGCCAGGAGCTGCAAGATGGCACAGCAGGTAATGCCTACTCATGCGGGTATCACAAGTTTGCGACTCTGTCAGGCACACCTTGGGCAGGTGTTGAGTTGGGCTCATGAAAGACTTGTAGTCTCAGGAATCCACAGCTGGCTGGCTGATGCTTGTAGCAGTCGCTATCCCAGGAGTCCCAGGGCTCGGAGCCCTGCTTTCCTCTCCACTGCTTGGGGACAGATGAAGGTCTTCAATCTTGGACTAACTACAAAGGAGCATCCATAGTGTCCTTCCCTTGGTCCTGTGGCCCCGTGCACGGATGCAGGGGAAGATTCCATGGAACTTCCTGCCATGGCCCAGACCCACTTGGCCCAATAAGGACTTATGGAGAAACCACTTGATCTACTTTGAGAGTTTACTATGACTATGCCTCAGGAGTGCCCCCAGTTCTAGCTCAGCTCATCATTAACACCTTCCTGTGTGTGTGTGTGTGTGTGTGTGTGTGTGTGTGTGTGTGTGTGTGTGTGTGTGTGTCTGTGTGTCTGTGTGTCTGTGTGTCTGTGTGTATGTGTGTGAGCATGTGCGTGTGTGCACGCATACCCATGCATGTTTGTGCTAGGGCTTGAACTCAGGGCCTGGGATCTGTCCCTCAGTTTTCTCGTTCAAGGTTACCACTCTACCAGTTGAACCACAGCTTTTCTTCCAGCTTTTGGGTGGTTATTTGCAGAAGAGAGTCTCACACACTTTTCTAGCTGGACTGGCTCTGAATGGTAATCCTCAAATCTCAGCCTCCTGAGGAGCTAGGAATAGGACAGCATCAGCTATTATCATCTGGCCACACTTTCCTTCTTGGCTAAAACAGAGTACCTCTCTCCCAGCCGAGTACCCAGCTGCAGCTACCCCTCCTAACCCAGGCTTCAGAGGAAACATTCCCTCCCCTGAGGACAAAGAAATAGGATCAAGTTTGAGCTTTATGTTCTCCACACAGTCAGGGGCTGCTGGGAGCTGATGTGGAGGTCAGAGGATCTAGGCCAGGGCAAGTAGACAATGTGTTATAACAGAAGAGAGTATGAGAAGACATCCTTGTAGCTAGATGCCAGTGGCTCATGTCTGTAATCCTAGCTACTCAAGAGTGACACCTGAGGATCAATCAAGATTCAAAGCTAGCCTGGGCAGACTCTTCTCTCCAATGAATCACCAAAAACACTGGAAAGCAGAGCTACCCTAGTTCAAGTGGTACAGCACCAACCTTGTGCAAACAAGCTAATGGATACCACTGAGGCTCTGAGTTCAAGCCCTGGTACACACACACACACACATACACACACACACACACACACACACACTTACATGTGCACGTACACACACATACATATGGTAACATCTTTAACAGTTGCCAATGGCTCATACCATCAACCCCAGCTACTCAGAAGCTGAGCTCTTAAGATGGCAGCTTGAAGCCATCCCAGGCAGGAAAGTCCACTAGACTCTTCTCTCCACTAAACTAGTAAAAAGGTTGAAAGGTGAGCTGTGGCTCAAGTGGTAGAGTGTTAGCTCAGGGACAGTGCCTAGGCCCTGAGTTCCAGCTCTGAGATATTTTTTCTTAATAGACACCCTTTGCCATCCCCATCCCCACAGGCCATACATCCAGATTTTGGTTATCCTAGATCTCACTTCCACTCCTGCCACTTCCACAACACTGCCACAAGAGGTTGGTGTGTGGCCAGCACTGGATTAACAAGTGAACATACACAAGGGGGGCATAGCCAGATCAAGGCTAATGCCCCAGAACATTGAGGTATTGGCCATACCAGTCTCTCATCCCCCAGTTCCCTGGCCATGGAATCTAAAGTCTGTGCCTCTGTATTCTGGGCATCTGGAATTGTCTAGAAGGACCTAGAGAGGCCCAGCTGGGGCTGGAAGATACTTTCCTGTGGTAAGGTACATTGACGTTTCCTAGACACTGACAGATACTTCCAAGCCACCATGGCCTCACCTCCCATGTAGCCCCAGAAGATCCTTGGTTGGGCGGCCTTCAGTCAGCTATCATGCTTGAGTTGGCCAGAGCCACTGGCAACCACCCTTCCCCCACTCCACTACCAGCCTACAGGAAGGGACATGCAGCCAGAAGTCCAACTGAGAAAAAGTACAGGACATCACATGACTGAGCCCTCGCCCCCCTCACCCTGTTGTCAGGGGAGAACCTATGCCAGCCTGCCCTGCTAACCCAGAATCCCCTGGAGGTGGCCAAAGACATGGATGACCAGACTTGGGCCCCAAAGAAAAGCTGGAATATGCAGGTCTCTGGCAATTTAAGACTCATTGTAGACCCTGGTAGGGGGCTAAAGGCAAGGTGCTGTGCAGGAAGGGCACCAAACTGAAGTCAGAAAGAAGCAAACAGGCACCAATGAAGGGGACAAAGAAAGATGAGGGAAATACACACACACACACACACACACACACACACACACCATGGGTAGCCCAAGGCCTCAGCAGTCCCTGAGCACCTTAACATCCCAACCCTTGAGAAGATGGCACTACCATCCTCAGACCAACTGTAGACAAAACTCAGAAACTCTCACATGTCTGGAATGACTCATGACACAGCATGCCATTTCCTACTGTACACACCGCTATGTAGAATACTCAGCTACCTTATTTTTATTTGTTGGTCATGGGATTTGAACTTCGGGCTTGTGCGCAGTCCCTCAGCAATTCAGTTGAAGGTGCACTCTCTACCACTGGAGCCACAGCGCCACTTCCGGTTTTCTGGTGGTTCACTGGAGATAACGTCTCACAGATTATCCTGCCCAAGCTAGCTTTGAAACTCGATCCTCAGATCTCAGCCTCCTGAGTAACTAGGATGACAGTTGTGAGCCACTGGCAATGCCTGGCTTCAGTCACCTTCTCACACCCAGGGGAAACCCACTTTGTCAGGCCACAAACCACATGCAGCCTGTCCCTTCAGACTTTGACACCAGCATACAAAACCATTCTGCCATGGATGGGGAGAATATAATTGACACTACCCTCCCGCCCCTATTCCCATTTGCCACTCCCTGCCTAAGAAAGGCCACGACCTCTGGAGTTCTTGGTAAGGCAAAGCCCACCATGCTGTAACTTCACCCTTGGGCAAAACTGGGCAGTTCTTAGAAATGTCTGTACCCTGAGGCTAGCACCTGGTCTCCCAACCACAGCAAACCCACTCCTTCACCATCTTTTGCAGGCAAGGGCAAGGGGTGTCTTTCTTTCTTGGGTTTTTTTTTTTTTTTTTTTTGGTTGAGGGTCTTAAACTCAGGGCTTGGGTACTGTCCCTGATGATGATTTTTGCTCAAGGCCAGTGCTCTACCATTTGAGCCATGGTGCCACTTCTGGTTGGAGATTGGAGATGAGACTCTCCTGGGACATTCCTGCCTGTGCTGGGGAAACAAGATACTCCTGAGTAGCCAGGATGACAGGCATGAGCCATCAGCGCATGGTTTACGGTGTCTCAGACTTTAGAATTTCCAACTAGTCCTCCTCTAGACACTCCCACCTAGTCACTCCTCTAGATCCCTTAGGGACAGCAAAGGGAGGCTCAGAATCTGGGTAGGGCCATAGGCATTAAGGTGCCCCTTCCATATCACTACTCCTCTCTAACCTCCCATCTGCCTCCTCTGGAAGGCATGGTCATCTGGGGCAGATCAGACCCACTAGGACTTCTGGGGCCTGCCCTGTATCCCCCTGCCCCACCCAACCGGTATCTGAGGATTTCTGGGGCCAGCTGTTCCATGTCCTGGTGGAAGATGTTGGGAGGGTTGCTGATAACTGGGCAACCCAGGGCAGAAGGAGTGTCCAGCTCCCCTGTGTCAAACAAGGAGACACATAAAAATGGATGAATCTACTAAGAGCTACAGGGCATAGCCATCCACCTGTCACCAAGGACCCTTGGAGTGCTGTTTTATGTTGACAGTCTAGGGGCTTGACCTCGGGGTTTAGGTGCTATACACAAGCTTCTTTTGGTCGAGGCCAGTGCTCTTCCACCTGAGCCACGATGCCACTTCCAGCTTTTTCTGTGTATGTGGGACCTAGGAATAGAACCCAGGGTTTCCTGTGTGCTAGGCGAGCCCACTAGTGCTAAGACACAATCCCAACCTTGGATAGCTGTTCTTCTGTAACCTCTTGGGCGTGTCTCAGGACAGTCTTGCACATCTGTACTGAGTTTCTCAGCAGCAGCTCTGGCTGAAAGTGAACATGCTCCTCTATGTTGTCCTTTATGTACAGCATCTTTGTTCTGTGTGCTTCCTGTCAGAAACTCCTTGTTAAGCAAGACCCCTTTTCAAGTGCTGCTTCTAAGAAGCCTGCTCCAATCACCCGGGCAGAGTGGGGTCTTCTCTCCTCTGCAGGATGTTGGCCTTGTCACGCCTTCCCTTCCTGCTGGTGTGGGTTGAAAGCAGATGAAGGGGAAGGTCTGGCTTTTACCACCCAATTTCTGAAGGCTCTGATACACTACCCAGGGACTGGTGCTGTATCACACTCCATGAGAGGGCAGTCAAGGTCCAGGCAGTCTGGGGGCAACAACATGGGTCCATTTCTTTGGTGGGCTTGAACTGAGGATCTGGGAGCTGCATCTCTGAGTTTTTGTGCTCAAGGCTGGTGCTTTACCACGTAAGCCACAGCTCCACTTCTGACTTTTTGGTGGTTCCATGGAGAGAAGAGTCTCACCAGCTTTCCAGCTTATGGCTGGCTGCAATCTTTGATCCTGAGATGTCTGCCTCCCAAGTAGCCAGGATGTCAGGTGTGAGCCTGAGCCAGTGCCAAGGACCGGCTCTGCCGGGACGACGGAAGACACCTGGTGGAGGTAACTGGAACAGGTGGGGAGATGGCAAACAGACAACTCACACACAAGAGGAGTGAATGCTGAGTGCGATTTATTGCAGAGGATAACAAGCTTTTATAGCAAAAGTCTCCATGAGAAAGGGCAAAAAGTTACACAATCTTGTTGCAAGGCTTCGTTCTTGGGTGGTCACCAGCTGGTTGCCTGATCTTGTTTTTTGGATGACGAGTTATGACGATAGGCACTTGTTTTCAGCTTTACCTCTATTTTTAAGAAATACAATTGGTTTTGATGTTTATCACCTATTAACCATTAACCAGAGCATATGGGCAAAGTGCTGGACAGAAAGGCACGAACTCTAGTACTTTATTATTATTATTGTTTAGTTTTGTACTTTATGTGTTTTAAATCTTTTCTAAGCAATTGTGCTTCTTTGCCATTCTTTAGAGGGTCCCCAATTTGTGGCCAAAAATCATGATATTCAGTATACTTAGTTAAATCTGGCCATATATCAAATTTAAGCTCATAGTGTCTTCTCTGTAACCCTTTCACAAAATTGTTTACTCTTTTTCATAGAGGCCTTAACTGTCTCATAAGATCTTTCTTGTTTCTTTTTTTTGATAGTAAGCACCTAGATCTAACAAGTCTCTCAGTAAATAGAGAGTAATAGGAAGTCCTTTCTCCTAAGTGGTTTAGCCAACGGTTGCCATCCTTATCATACACACCTGTAAAAGGCCATGGATCTGGGGGAAGTCTTTGGGGTCCTCTAGATAATGGAGGATTCCACCGTTTTCTTCTGATAAGTCATTGCCACCTTCCATCTACCAACCTTTTAGGAATCTTATTTAGCTTTTGGTCTAAATATCCCTCTACATCTTTCTTATCTACAGGATATCTATATGGGTCTATTGTATATGTTTCAGGATTAAAGGGAAGTCTCCAATAGCCATGCACTCTTTTTGTTTTAGCCGTGCCGACAGCTTCTTGTAAATCTCTTACAAACAATTCCTTCTGCTGAAGTGATGTCATGAAACCCCCAATACTTTTTTATTTACTTATGACTTGTCTAATAGCCTCCATAAGAGGGGCTTTTAGGGTAGCACTTAACTCTGGTGAGTTAGTCATATTCTTAGGACACTCATCGGATGTTGGAGTCGTCAACACTTCCAAGAAAGAGCCCTGAATAAGGGAACGTTGAGCATGAGTAAGTAGAACAAACAGCAGGAACAGTAAAAGATTAATAGGCACTCCTATACAGCGAAGAAAAGAAAAACAGGAACAGAAACACATCTTTCCCAGGGGCTTACCAGCCTTTCCAGGAGGTAGGCCTCTTTGATGCCCCATTTTCTGAGGTAGACTTCGGTGAAGTCCCATTCTCAGAGGTAGGTCTCTTTGAAGCCCCATTCTCTGAGGTAGACTTCGGTGAAGTCCCATTCTCAGAGGTAGGCATCTTTGAAGCCCCATTCTCTGAGGTAGACTTTGGTGAAGTCCATTCTCAGAGGTAGGCTTCTGTGAAGCCCCATTCTCAGGTCTGAAAGTAGGTGTTCCATGCTAAGCAGACTCCGCCGGAGTAGGCGTGGCAGTGACGGGCACCAGAGCCTTTCTTTTGAGCTTCTTTTTATCTCATGTCAACTAGCGAGCCCTAGTTAAAATAGTCATTTACAGGGGATCAAGTTCCTCTCCTAGGTCAGTTAATCCAAGGAGATGAAGTGTCTTTGGAAAAAGCTAGTCTGAGTCGGCCTGGGTGAGTATGTGTGTGTGTGTGTGTGTGTGTGTGTGTGTGTGTGTGTGTGTGTGTGTGTGTAAGTTTCGGGGATACCTACTCTATCTCTCCGGTGCCTTATCCTCCCTGTGGTGAGTACAACCAGGATCCCCACCCCAAGGAAGGCGGGCAGGGGAGGGTACATAAGGTCACATTGAGTGGAATGATCTGAATTCTATCCTTCAACTGAAGCCTGGAAAGATAATGGAGAGAAGGAGAAGTTTAGAGGAACATCAAGAGAAGCCCATTATCTTTGGATACAAGTACCAGAGAGAACACTGAATCCATCCTTTTTGGTAGTAAGGTAACAGATGCCCATTCTTCATTTATTTCATTATTTTTTGTGAGTCCTAGGGCTTGGATTCAGGGCCTGAGTGTCATCCCTGAGCTTCTTTTACTCAAGGATGAGGCTCTACCACTTGAGCCACAGCACCACATCTGGATTTGTGTGTGTGGTGGGGTGGTTGTTGGTTTATGGGAGATAAGAAACAGACGCTCCTGTCCCGGCTGGCTTTGAGTCACGTCCATCAGACCTCAGCCTCTCCTCTCCAATAGCCAGGATGATGTACGGGAACCACCGACACCTGACCACCACCATCCATTTATAATCCCCTAGGGCAAGTGCTGGACCACCTGCACTGCACCCCCTTGTTGTGAGTGGGAAGCAGACGTGGGTGGGTTTGATACTTCAACAGCCTACATACCTTTGAGCATTGTTCCAGGTCAGTCTGATGGCGGCTTCCTCATCATACACAGCAATGACTTGGCTCTGTCACAAGAAAAAATGTCCCCCAGGAGGTGGCAGTTCTGGGGTCTTTCCTCTTCACACTGCCCCCACTCCTCGAAATGACACCCCAGCAAAATGATATAGACATAGAGTGAATTCATTTTCTTATAACCAGGGTCTGGCCAGAAAGGTAACAGTGAGGAATCCCGATGCAGACCAGCCTGAGCATATATTGAGACTCTATCTCAGAAATGCCCAAGACAGAAAGTCTTGGCTCGCATGTTAGAAGATCTGACTGGCAAGTCTAAAGCCTTGAATTCAAACCCTAATATACCACAAAGAATCAGAGGCCCTTGTGCCAGAGGCTCATGCCAATAATCCTAGCTACTCAGGAGGCTAAGATCTGAAGATCACAGCTCAACATTTAAAATAGGGTTGGCCTTGCCCATCAGACATCATGATAAGACCCAAAGTCTGAACCATGAAAGTGTGCTCCATATTAACAGGGCTCTCATCCTTACTAAGTGCTGGCCGTACTCTTTGTCCCCCTGGGGAGCCACCCCTGTGGGCTCCACCCCCAGGTCCTCCTAAGCTCCTTCTGCCACCAACTAGGCCCAAGGAAGTAGACAGCTCCAGGACATACAGATCCCTTGGTTTTATAATTTAACAGTGCTGAGTCCCCATCAAGCATCTCACCCTTTCAGGTCCCCAGACCTCAGCCACAAAGTCCATGTACCCCACAAAGAAAGCACGCAGAAGTTACCAAAGGGTCCACTGCTCCTTGTTACAGCCCACTTCCACACTCACATACACACACACACACACACACACACACACACACACACACACACACACACATACACACACACAACCTGCAGGGGTGGTTCATGTTTGTCTTCCTTGCTAATCAGGAGGCTGAGGTTTGAAGATCACAGTTCAAAGCCAGCCCATTCTGGAAAGACTGTGAGGCTCTTATCTACAGTGAACCACCAAAAATCCAGAGGTGGAGCTGTGGCTCAAGTGTCAGAGCAATAGCTTTGACCACAGAAGCTCAGGAACAGCACCTAGACCCTGAGCTCAAGGCCCAGGTCTTCTAACTCCAAACACACACACAGACATAGACACAGACACAGAAACACACACACACACACACGCACACACACACACACACACACACACACACACGGACAGCCCAAGGCTTCAGCAGTCCCTGAGTACAGACCCATGAACTGTCTCAATTAGGATCACATCCTACCCTCAAGAAGGTGGCACTACCGACATCAGACCCACTATAGAAAAACCAGTAAGCCTCTCACATATCTGGAATGTATCATAGTCCAATATGGCAATTCTTAATGGACATACTGCTATGCGGAAAACTTAGCCCCCTCTTTTTTTGTAGTTGGTCATGGGGTTTGACCTCTGGACCAGGGTGCTGTCCCTCAGCCCTTCAGCTGAAGGTGAGCAATATCCCACTTGAGCCACAGCACCAAATCCTGTTCTCTGGTGGTCCATTGGACATCAAGTCTCACAGACTTTTCTGCCCAAGCTGGCTTGGAACTATGGTCTTCACATTTCAGCCTTCTAAGTAGCTAGGATGACAGTTGTGAACCAGCGGCTTCCAGCTTCACCTCGTCAGGCCCCAAACTTCTTGCAACCCTTCACTTCAGACTTTGTCACCCAGCATCCAAATCCGTCCTTCAATGGAGAGAATACAGACACAATAATCCCACCCCTACACCCATTTGCCCACTCCCTGCCTGCCACAGTCCAAGTCCTCTTGAAGCTCTGGCTTCAAACTGGGGCAAACGGGGAGTTCTTAAAAATGTCTGTACATTGAAGCCAGCAGATGGTCTCCCAAACAAAGTCTCTCCCACACACACACCTCCACCATCCTTTGCAGGCAAAGATGTTTTGCTTTCTTTCTTTTTTCAGTTGTGGGGCTTGAATTCTGGGCCTGGGTGCTGTCCTTGAGTTCTTCAGCTCAAGGCAAGCACTCTACTACTTGAGCCACAGCACCACTTCCAGTTTTCCAGTGGTCCGTTGGAGATAAGAGTCTCAGGGTCTTTCCTGCCCATGACAGCTTTGAACTGTGATCCTCAGATCTCAGCTTCTGAGTACCTAGGATGACAGCCATGAGCTACTGGCACCTGGCCAAAGCTAATTTTCCATCCTTTTCATCCTATCCCCTAAGGAGACTGATATATGAGGACTACAGTTGGATTCCACCCATGGCACAAATTCCATTAGAACTTTTTTTCTACAGTTAAACACCCAAAAAAGTTGGAAGTGAAGCTTTGGCTCAAATGGTAGAGTGCTAGCTTTGATCATCAAAGACAAGGGATAAAACCCAGTCCTTAGTTTCAAGATTTTCTAGCAAAGACCCACCCAAGAAAGGGAAGCAGGCTGGTACACGGGAGCTCAAAGTTCACTCATAATACTCAGGACTCCCAGAACAGACCCCATCTGGCTCTGATTCTCTAGATTCTATGTCCTACATCATAGCAGTCTTAGATGGGACTGACCATGAACCAAGTTAGGATGTTGAAGTACAATCTCATACTGAGGATCCCCTGAACTTATCAAAGACTCAGGATCTCTCACTGTCCTGCCTTGACACTGGGCAGCAAGGTGAGTTGCAGTTATCCAACCACAGGATGTGAATATGAAAGGATTTCTCCGCCAGGGACTCCAACTGGAGGGGCGCTAGGTCCCTCTCTCTCTGGAAGAAAAGTGCTGGTCCATCCCAGGAATGTTCCTAGGTTGTGAATATCCTCAAAGAAACAACCCTGCTCAGAGCCCAGTGCCTCTTGTTTTTCCACCAGCCTCTATCCAAGCCTGCCCCACCTTCAGCCAGCCCTCTCTGAATCCCAGATCTGCCATGTAGACTAAAGGTTGAGCCAGCAAAGAGACCCACCTCTGCCTCTGAGAATGGCAGTCACATGGTCCTAGTGCCCTCTACAGGAAGTCTCGAAATAACTCCGGTCCCGACTCCATCCTCATTCCCTGGCTGTCCTGTGCCAGTGGCCCACTTACCTCTGTCTATGGTGGCGGAATAAACACCTGGGGTGTCATCTTCTGATTGAGCCAACGAAAGTCTCAGTCCCCAAGGATGTACTGCACAGGCATCCTGCAGTGGACAACAGCCAGGCAGTCTATGGTGAACCCAAGGTTCCGGGACTCTTAATAGAAGTGTGGCTGGGTCAAAGACTCTATAACTGGTGGTCTATATTGTCAGGAGAGGTCATGGCTCCAATGTCCTGAAACACCTGACCTAAGATCATCCTACCTCTTCCCTCATCCCAACACCTCCCTAGCCCTTAGACAATTTCTTATTATCTGTCCAGGAAATAAACTTGCTGGGGCCGGGATAATTGGAACCTGGTGATGCCCCCCTGAGCCCTAGGTCCTTCCTGAGGCTGCTTCCCCCTGCAGTTGGTGACCACACAGCTCCTGGATGTCATGAAGTTGCTGAAGGGTCAGTGGCTTAATCCTACATACTGGCTTTAGGCTCTGAAATGTTACCCACAGAGATTGTGAGTGGTTGGCTCTCTTGATCCAGGGACTCCAAACCAAGGCTCACATGCTCCCTTCTTCCTTCTTTTCCTCTTTTTTTCCCTTCATCCTTCCTTCCTCTCTCTCTGTTTCCTTCCTTCGTCTCACTCCTGGCCTTGAATTCAGAGCCTGGGTGCTGTCTCTAAGCCTTTTTACTCAAGGCGACCAGTCTACAGCTTGAGGTACACATATCCATTTCTGGCATTTTCTTTTTGGTTGTTAGTTGGAGATAAGAGTCTTATAGTCTTTCCTGTCTGGGCCTTAAGCCTTGATCCTCCCATCTCAGCCTCCTAAGTAGCTAGGATGACAGGCATGAAGCCCCAGCATCCAGTTCAAACCAAGGTTTCTTCATGTGCTGTGGAACCAGCACCGGAACCTTTCATCATCTATGACCCCCACTCCCTTATCCCCTTGAGCATGGCGCATACTGTAACTCTTTGTTGGATTACTAAATGAGCATCTGTCTATGACAATATTATAGAAAAGTCCCATTCAATTCATGTAAGCATCCTGGGGCAGGGCGGGGGGAGGCAAAGCCTGATGTAGCTCTCCCACAGTTCTCACTCGTCCCTCTTCCCACCCTCCTGATGCCACCACACTTAACTGTTTTGGCTCCCAGGATGTGAGCCATGATGTGCTCGCTGGATTCTGGGGCCACTGGGATGCCTATCTTCTCAAAGATCTCTGT
Source organism: Dipodomys spectabilis (assembly GCF_019054845.1). NCBI lineage: Eukaryota > Metazoa > Chordata > Mammalia > Rodentia > Heteromyidae > Dipodomys > Dipodomys spectabilis. The sequence goes on along the minus strand of NW_024871119.1, from coordinate 798,084 downwards.
CCAGTGGCTGACCAACTCTGTGGCACTCCATGCCCCCTCAGGTGTGAATGAGGTTGCCGTGAGCTGAACCCCTGGCTCAAGTGGCCTCCTTTCCTCTCCGTGGGGCCAGACAGGATGGTCCACTATATCTGGCCCCCAAGTTTCATGTTACAGAGAAAGGATTCTCGAGGCAGCCCGGATCTCTAAATCTCCCAGGGTCCACTGCAGGTGCTGAAAATCATCTCTGCTCACAGCTGGCAGGCTGGGGATGGCGAGGTCACTCTCTGCTCCCCATGACATCCTCGACTGTGGTGGTCACCCTAGAGAGAGCTGTAGAAGAATCAGCAGCTGCCAGAGAAAGGCAGTCAAGGCACAACATTCATAGCAGGAGACCATCTGGCTTGGGAACTCTGTGTGTGCCACTTTGAACTTCACTGTCTGACCGCTGAATTGGTTCATGTAATTTGACCCATGAACCCAGGCATTAGTGGAAATTGCCAGCTTCAAGAAAAAAAAAACCTGGAAAAAGTGGCATATCACTTGTCCCAATCAAACTTAAAGGGTTCCAAAGTCAGTGGTCCCCTTTTCCTTCCAGATAGCCTAAAGCAGGTTACAGAAACTGGCATTCAGAGAGCTCTAGCTAACTGCCACGGTATGATACCGAGCAGGCTCCAGGAGGGGAAACTTGCCTACCACTGTCCAGCTGGAAACGGCCCAGGTGGGACACAGATTGGAGACTGCAGGACTCCAGGGAGGACTACACATGGATGCACTGCCCCAGGAGGTAATCCACGCCACCAGAGGGGGCCCAGAGCCCCCTGCCCAGATGCCCACAGACACCATCAATGTCCTGGGTAAGGTTCTACTCTCATCCTTGGTTGTGGTGAACCATCTGTCATGTTACACCGTTCACCACTCCCCAGACACTCCTAGCTTCACAGCCCTTGCCCTACTCCCACCCATCTCATTCCTTAATTATGTTTGGCAGACACATTCCCAACCCTTGAATTAACTCCAACTATACACATGAGAGCAGAGTGTCTGACTGGAAGAGTGTGGCTGTGGTCACACTGGCCTCACGAGCCTTCTGGCTCAAGACAGAAGGACAGGTGTCCACTCTGTTCTGTGTTCACACAGGCCTACTAGGGAGTCCATGCAGGTCCAGCAGCTACTGTGGCTGCAAGAAAGTGGAAGAGGGAGGTGGAAAGAGGTGGAAAGGAACATATACTGAAACCTTCCCCGAAGGAGCCATGAAATGGTGAAGGAGAAAACAAAAATTGTGGCTGAGCTCATACTGGGCATTATGAAAAAAGAACAACAAATACACACATACACACAAATAAACTGCTTTTCTCTTTTTAGACATGATGACTTAAATATACTTTCATTTTTCTCATCTCCTAATCTCCCAACACACACAAACACACACACACACACACACACACACACACACACACATCTAAACCAGTCACAAAAGACTCACCATGCAGCATCTGCAATTTGCCAACTGATCACTGATCTGAGCACAGTCAGGCTGTACGAGGAGAAAGATAATCGATATCTCCCTCCCTCCCTCCCTCCCTCCCTCTCTCTCTCTCTCTCTTTCTCTCTCTCTCTCTGTCTCTGTCTCTGTCTCTGTCTCTCTCTCATACACACACACACACACACACACACACACACACACACACACAGAGAGAGAGAGAGAGAGAGAGAGATTCAGAGCAGTGCCTCTCCTGAGTTTGTTAGTTCCTCATCTGGGCAATGTACAAGCTCGAGCATGGCAGTTCCCTTGTCAGAACCAGGGGCTCCCACCCAAGGGGATCACTGCTCTAATAATGCAGAACCACCCTGTCTCTGGCTTTACCAAGGGCCAGACCCTTCCATTGAGAACAACCAGCCTTGACTCCCCATTCACCAAAACCCTAGGCCCGGACACTAGGTGAAGGAATCCTGAGACAGGTGACTCCTCAGAGCCCAGACAAAAACAAATCAGGCAGTCCTGGTGCCTCCAGAGAGGTGCCTGACTTGGGGTGGGAGCGTTGTTGGGGAATTTGATGGGGTCTTAAAGGCTACATACATGGATGGATTGCCTACTTCCAGCCTAGATGCTTCTGGGCTAATTGGTGGATTCTTGGGGAGAACTAGGAGACCAGAAGGACCAGGAACACCAGCAGAAGCTGGCAGAGCTGGGAAATGTGATCACCCTGTGAGTACTGTGGACAGCTGGGGTGGGGGGGGGTACAGGATAGGTGTGTGTGTACCAGAGGGGGTGTGTTCCTCCCAGATAGTCACCTTCTGAACCCCTGTGCCCTCACATCCCTAGTGGGTTCTTCTGGGACCCTCCTCAGGTGAAAGGGTGACCTAGCACAGAAGACAAGGGCTCACACAGCAAGGGGGGCCTATCCCCTGCATCCAACACCCCCCACCCCCAGCAAAAAGGAAAATACCCGAGAAGGCAGGTGTGGAGGTGTCCTCCCGACATCTGACTAAAGCCACTAGGTTCCCACCAGGGAGAGGAAAGGTGCAGATGTGGCTTCCACTGCTCTAAGCCAGGGTTTCTGTGGTGCTCTCTCCTCACCAATCCCTGTATCTGCCCTTTTCCTGGGACACTGGCTGCTAGGAATTGGGGTGGGATCCTTGGGTGACACCCACTCCCCTCTCCTGGGGCACATTTGTGGCAGAGCCAGGGTGGACTGTGGGGTGCAGAGGAGGTGCAGGCAGGATGGGAGAGAGTAGGCTGGAGGCGGGGGTCTGGGTCTGTGAGGGGGTGAGGAGGTTCGCTGGGTGTGGGAGTCACCAGGTGTGGTCCCATGAGGCGGCCACTCATGCTTGCTGCTGGGAGAAGCTGTAGGCAATGGTTCTGGGTGCACCCAGGCCCGGAGTGCAAGGACAAAGGGCAGGGACCAGGTCGGGCCTCATGCCAGGCAGAGACCCACCATCTCTGCTAGGAGATTGCTTAAGGGGCCACCGATCAGAGCAGGTAGAGCCATATTTGAAACTCGGTGCTGCTGGGAGGGGGCGGGGGCACCTGCACGGGGCTGTGCTTTCTGCCACCCCTGCCTCAGCTGCCATCACCACCATCACCACCTCTGCCTCAGCTGCCAGCTTCCGCTGCCTCCACCACAGAAGCCACCACCGTACTTACCGTGCCAGGACCTCAGATTCAGGGCAGCCATGGCCGCCATGCCCTGTGGGGCTGCCCGCAGTGATGTGCCTGCCTCGCTGGCTCCAGGTGCTCTGTGCTTCTGTCCAGGACTGAACTTTGATTGCTTCCCCTTGTGCTTGTGCTTGCTCTTCTCTCTGCTCTTTCTCTCTCTGCCCCCACTCCACTCCTGGGCCACCACAAAGGCGTGCCTGCTCCCCACCCCATCGCTGTCACCAGAGTGCACCCCAGGGCCCCACCCCCTCATCCACTAGGGCATGCCCACTCCTCCCTTAGGCCATGCCCCCTACCCTTAGCTGCAATCACAGCCCTGACTGGGCTCCAAGGCTACCAGGCCATGGCAATTGCATCATCACCTCAGCTCAGCAAGCTCCCCCAACCCCAGTACCTTCCCCAGGGATCGAATCTGCCCTCAGCTCCACCCTTGGAGGAGACTCTCCTCCATCCTCCTTCACTCCACACACTAAGAACGTGCATGGTGACCCTTGTGTGTGTGTGTATGTGTGTGTGTGTGTGTGTGTGTGATTGTTGGGGATAACTACCTCTCAAGGACTCAGAACATAGCACTCTTTGGGATGACACACAGCACACTTCCAAAAACAGCACAAAGCACCCTGTGTAAAGGACTCAGCACACAGCTCCCTTTGAAGGACTCAGCATATAGTACCCTGTGTAGAGTACTCAGCACACAGCACCCTTTGAAAGAGGGAGTCCATAGCTTGCAGTGTAAAGGACTCAGCACATTGCATGCTTTGAAAAACTCAGCACATAGCACAGTTTCCCAGGGGCTCATTACACAGCACCCTCTGTGTTAAGACTCCACACATACCCTTTGAAAGGCTAAGTACAAAGCACCCTTTGTAAATCACTCATTGCATAGCACCCTTCGAAGAACTCAGCACATAGAAGAATTTTGAAGGTTTCAGCACATACCACACTATGGCAGGACTCAGCACATACCACACTGTGGAAGCACTCAGCACACAGCACCATTTGAAGGACAATACTGAGCACCCTGTGTAAAGGACTCAGCACACAGCACTCAAAAAACTCACCTCATCCCTCTCTTCTCAAGAGCTCCGCACATAGCAGGACCCTTTCAGATGAATTAGCACACCACACCTTTTGAAGGACTCAGCATACAGTACTTGTTGGACTCAGCACACAGCACCCTTTGAAAAACAGCAATGCCCACTCTTCTCAGGGACTCAGCACATAGCACCCTATGTGATGTCTCAGCAAATAGCACCTTTTGGAGGACTCAGAACAAAACCCCCATGTGGGAAAGACCCAGCAAATAGCACCCTTTGAAGGACTCAGTACATAGCTGTATGTCACAGGTTCAGCTTTCATTAGAATTAGGGTGCTTTCTTCAGTATCCCCATTCTTCAGAAACACTTCACAAATCCTACTAGTTCACATTTAGCCAACCTGTGTTTTATGGAGGAGGGTCAGCTGGAGGTCTTGAACTCAAAGTTTGGCGGCCCTGTCCCTGAGCTCTTTGGTTCAATGCTAGAGCTCTACCACTTGGAGGCACAGCTCCAATTTTGGTTTTTTGGGTTGTTCTTTGACAGGTCTTATGGTGATAAGGAAGGCCAAGTTGGGGTGTCTGTGGGCAAAGGCTCTTAGCTCAGCCTGGAGCTGACCTCTCTCTTTCTTGTGCCCCTGGGAAGCTAGGCCTCCTGGAGCTCTCTTGGCCTAGGGTGGAACAGACTTGCTCTGGCATCAGCACTCAGGGTGAACAAAAGTCAGCTTGGCCCTGGTCACTTCTTAAAATTGAACTTTAGAGGACAATGGCACGGGGCCGCATGTCCCGCATCTGGCCATCAGGGGGCAGGAGTGTCCCGCCATAGGGATTCTACCTGTGAGTTGTGCTACTCTTGCTTCCCTGGGGTCTCCATCATGCTTCCAAGTCACCCTGGACAGGAAAATCCTTGAGACACTTACCTACAATTAACAATCGAAAAGCAAGTGGGGCTGTGGCTCAAGTGGCAGAGCAGTAGCCTTGAGCAAGAAAACTCAGAGATAGAGCCTAGGCCCTGAGTTTACACACACACACGCACACACACACACACACACACACACACACACACACACACACACACACACACCACATGCATGGAAAATCAGAAATTTCTACACCGCAATCTTTAGGTATTCTCTACTTTTCCCCCACTAAGCCTGGTGGCTGCTGGCCTAGGTGTCTGATGCATACATCGCTACCTGGCATCTTTAATTTTGGGGAACAGAATGGGTAGGTCATCCTTCTCTGATCCCAGCTCCTTGATTGGGTCATGTTCTATCCAGGCCCTTTGGGGCTCCTTTACAAAATTGCCAAGATGCCTTCAAAAGTCATCACATACTGGGCACTGGTGGCTCATGCCTGGCATCCTAGCTACTCAGGAAGCTGAGATTTGGAGGATCACAGTGCCAAGACAGCCTGGGCAGAAAGTGTGTGACAATCTTATCCTCAATGAACTGTCAGAAAACAAAAGTGGTCCTGTGGCTCAAATGGTAGAGTGCCAGCCTCGAGAATAAGAGCTCAGGGACAGTGTTCATGGCCAACGACAACAAGGAGAGGCTTTGCATGTTGGCTTTGGGATTGGCATTGGCCAAATATAATTGGAATTTCAAGTGCTCCACGACAAAGCAGTGCCTCCTTTAGTCCTGTGCTGGTCCATCTTGTCTCACCCCCTGGTCTTGTCCATGTTTTGGGTCAGCATGGCTCTGGATGGAAGGGAGGGCTCCAAGGAAGAAGATCCCAGAGCAATCACCGCATCTCCTTCTGCCATGCTCACCCTGCTGCTTCTGCTCTTTGCTACAGACCTTCTTCCTGGAATCCATCCATGAGGTCATCACCGCCAACATAGTGGTGAGTGGTGGGTTTGGCCTAACTCAGGGCAGTCAGAGGTGGAAGTAGGTCTGGGATTAGGAGCTTCCACCCTGGGTGTGGGCTGAGCCCAGGGTTGACCTTTATTTCATCCTGAGCCTTGCAGTGGTGGGAAGTCACTGTAGACTCCACATTGAGTCAGGTAAATTGGAATCTGGAGGACCCCTTGTGTGGGGGAGGATGTGGGGCTTAGGGGGCCACTGTTGATAGTCCTCTCTTGGGATTCCCCTCTCCCTCCCTCATCCTTCAATGGTAGAAGAGAAACTTCAAGTAAGGGTGTGGGAATAGGGGCGGAGAAGTATTTTGGTGTGAACCAGAAGTGCTTCATATTAATCTTAGCCCCTACTTCTTATTTATCTGAGGAATGTCCATATGGGTTTGGGAGGGATGAATCATCCTAGCTGAGAATGTGGCTCAGTGATAGAGTGGTCACCCAGCATGACTGAAGCCCTGGGCTTGATTCCACACAGAAAAAGCTGGAAGGGGAAGTGGAGCTCAACTGGTTGAGCACCAGCCTTGATCAAAAAGAGCTCAGGGACAGTGGCCAGGCCCTTAGTTCAAGCCCCAGGACTGGAAGAAAAAAATCTTTGTTGGAGGCTTTTTTCCCCTTTGAAAACAATTTATTCTTTGTGATAAGCATAACATGGGTCTCTTCTCTCGCCACCAATGGGCCATTAGATGTCCCTTGAACTTGGACCACCTCCAGGCAGCCTCTACCCTACCCAACCCCCAGTTTAACCTTCCCATCACCCAGCAGATGGAGGCCTGAGAGAAGGCCACCTGACCACCTAATTCCGGTGGCTGCCAAGGCTTTTGAGAGTCAGTATGTCATATGGAGAGTCATTATCCACATCAGTCTACAGAAGAAAGGGAGGGAGTGCTCCTCACCTGAGGTGTGGGCAGATCTGTATCTGGGGCATCTGCAGCAAGATATGTTCCTTGGGGGAGTCCTCTATGGTGACGAGAACCCTGACCTATCCTCTGGCAGTTTCCACGCTGTCTTCAAGTTGCAATTCTTCAAAACCTTTCTGCTCCTCCCTTATTTCACCCACCACAGGCCCTGATGCATCTGAAGCAGCTTTGGTGGTGGGGCTCAGCCTGTGTTGGCATCTGGAGCCTGCTGTCCATGCCTTCCTGTGTGAGGATCAACAGCAGCTCCTGTAGCACTCTCCTCTTCTCCATCTTCTCCTGGAACAGCCAGCACACACACTAGGCTTTCTCCCAAAACAGCTCATTCAGGACCAACATCTGCTCTTTACACACCACGAGGGACTCCTCAATTGTTTGGATGTGTGCTGACAGCTGGCTGCATCGATGGTGGAGCTCACCTGCTGGATTCTGGAAGTCCACCTCATCAGGCAGGTTGTGGATGAAGATTTTCTTCTTGGACGCCCACGTGTCCCGCTTCCCATCCCCATGATTGCTGTGGTGGCAGCTCATGGGGCAGAGGGCTGTAGCTCCAGCTCAGTCTGGTACTGAGCTGCCAGTAGGGCCAGGTGCCTGCAGCTGGCCCACCGCTCCTGTGGTATGATTTCTCCCCTGTTGAGCTCAGCCTCAGTGTGTTAACAGAGCCTCATCCTTCTACCAGGCAACATGGAATGTGGGCATAGCCACAATTCTTGTATCCCATTGGTCAGAAAGAATCATGAAATAATGGGGGTGTGGCCAGAATCCTGTGATGCAGGCAGAATGGGCAGAGTTAAGATGACAGTGGCTCCCCCAGCCCCTTTCCCAGGGAACTCTGTCCAATTCAGTTGGGGACAAGAGTGTGACCTGCTCGAGCCGGATGGCTGCACAGATTGTTGTGTATGTCCATATGTTGCTAGTTTTGGACCTTGAACTCAGGATCTGGCACAGTCCCTGAGCTGCTTTGAGGCTAGCCCTCTATGACTGGAGCCACACGGCTCTATTTCTGGCTTTGTTGGCATTGAAGTTGGACAGGGGTCTCAAGGACTTTCTGGCTTAGAGTGACCATGATCCTCCTATCACAGCCTTGTAAGTATCAAGGAGGAGCCACTGGTGCCTGCCTCATCATTGGTTTTGCTGATGTTCATGGACACACTCTTGAGTTCCCTATCCTTAGGTTTAAGTGGTGGGAGCTGGAGCCCACAGTTGGAATCCTGGTCCTGCCACTTCCAAATGCAGGAGATCCTAAGAAACTCATTCCTATCCATATGAATACCAATGGAATGTGATGTATGTTGTGATTGAATGGGCAGTTCTTGCATGATTCTAGGATAAAATTATGCACGATTGTATTCTAGCATACTGATCAATTTTAATTAATACTTTATGAAGCATTTAAACAATCACATTCATTAAATGGAGGCAGAATGAAATACCGAAGAATTGGGCATCACATAATATAGAGATGCCATTTTTTCTGCCCGGACTTCCTTTACTTAATTGCTATATAACATTTTCTGAATGTACTTTGGTATAAGCAAGTAGGATATATTATACTTGATCTGGAAATCAATTATTCAAACTGTTTTTTTTTATCAAAAATGCTTATAGCACAATAAAGAGGTAAATCCAAATTATGTATATTTGAAGACAATGCTTGGTTAGTCCTCTTCTCACATTACCCATTCCCTTCTTGAGAATAATACACATTGTAAGGAAATGCTTAGAATGTTTTGGAGAAATAGGTTGACTTTAAACCAGAGTTACTCTATGTTGCATTTTGTTTACTTTATATCTAGAAAAGCTAAATTCTTACCTTATCATTTTCCTTAGGTTTTATATTCAGGTTTAATCTCTGATGGGCGACAGATAAAGATATAAACATTTTTTAACAGTTGTTAAATTTAGGCTGAGGAATCTAGGTACAATTATGCTCATGCAGATAGGCCTCATCAGTCATGAGACCATGATACCAAAATGTTAACCAATGCTTATTGGTGTCATGCTTATGACATTTTGTGTATTATAAACAGTGCTTATTACTATTTATTTTGTAATCAACATCATTTCATGGGTTAGGAGTTGATGTGAGACATTATACTCAGAACTATATTGAAGGAGGAATACAAAATTAGTTACCAAGATATACACTTAACGCAATGTTTTTAAAATGCAAGCGAAAGAAATAATTTATGAAAAAGTCAACATTTACAATAAATACAAAATCAGTATGATTGATATTTTCTTTTATCTCAGTTGCAATACGGCTTGCATGATGACTTTTCTGGTTATATGTTTAGTTAGGTCTTGATATTTAGTTGAAGTTCTGTTTTTTCATATATTCATTTGTCAGATCGAAGAGGAAATTAATTCCATGCCAGAGTCAACATCCATAATAATGTTACAGTTGTATCCTGCTACTTTGCCAAAGTTTCAAATGAGCATGAATATCTTGGGTCTTTTTTGGATCTAACTAAATATGTATGCAATTTTGTCAGTAGTAGAAAGCTTTTCTGACCACCATTTATTAAACTATTATTTTCCAGAAACAACAACTCTGAGAGTAGTTGTTTTCAGGTCGTGGGGCCTGAACTCTGAGCCTGAGCACTGTCTCTCAGCTCTTCAGCTCAAGGCTAGTGCTCTACCACTTGGGCCACAGCACCACTTCCGGCTTCTTTATTTTTGTTTATGTGGTGCTGAGGAATCGAAACCAGGGCCTCATGCATGCAAGGCAAGCACTCTACCACTGAGCCACCATACCAGCCCTTTTCATGAGATTTTTAATGTCATTTTTTTCATGGGTTGATATTTTCCTTTAAATAACCCACATTCTGTCTGCTACAATGTGTAATTTGGAATAGTTTTAAATTATGTACACTCAGGTACACGGCTCAGATTCTACTTTTTGCATATTTTGTTCTTGTTAAATCAGTAGGATTTAGGTCTCAATATGGATACTATTAGACTTATTCATTGCGTTTCTGAATTTTTTAAGATGTCATGATGTTTGTTATTTTATTCTCTTAAATATATTCAGATCTCACTCCACTTACAGTCACATTTCTTTTAAACAGTTTGATCCATTCAAGGGATTTGCTATATTAGGTTCATCTAGATGAATTTAATTACAAATGAACACAACTGTATTTCTGAGACACAGTTATCTTTATGGTTCTAGTCAAGGGTAACATGTATTTGAGGTTTTTGTGCTTAAAATAACTGGGCACAACATGTTTTTGTTCCTGAGGGCGTTCTAATTTGTTGGTTGTTTTTCCAGCTGTGGTGACTTCAACATATGTGTGCATTTTATTTCAATTGTTTTGTGTCTATATTTTGTTTCATATAACAGAAAGTACAAAAAGAATAAGTGATTTAGAACTTTTCGAAATAGAGTTCTAAGGGAGATACTTGAAGTTTTGTGACATCTGGGACCGGATAGGTCTTGTTAGTGGAGGGGGTAGTAGAATAACAGAGAAATTGACACGATTTGAACTCTTCCTCTTATTGCCTCACTATTTCATATAGTAATACTTCAAAGTCTTTAGTGGAAAGAAAATAATTTTGTTTGTATGAACTCAGAATTTTTGCTTTAATTGGGACACACTACACATTTATAATTGATTTTAACTCTAAAACCTTCTTTCCTTCTTTTAAAATTACAGATGTGAATTTATAATGCTAAAATAGCATCTACTAATTTATATGAAATAATCCAAGCTATTTTCGCTTCACACTATATGTAATATAAACTGTAATAATCGTGAGTAATATAGTATGTAATAATTGACTTTGGGGAAAGTCAATTACAGTGGATTTTGTGAGATACTGAGTAAAAGTAAAAATTGTATTTGATTCTATTAAAAAGTTCACAGTTACATCTAAAAATAACTCATAGTTATAAACTAATGCTAAAAAGTAAGATTGCTTATTGGAAAAACCAGAAGTTTCAATAACCTTGCTTTTTAAACATTGACTTGGATCTGGGCTTTGGTGGCTCATGCCTATAATCCTAATTACTCAGGAGTCTGAGATTGAGGATAGTGGTTCAAAGCCAGCCTCAGCAGAAAAGTCCGTGAGACTCTTATCTCCAATAATTCACTTGAAAACTAGAAATGGCACTGTGGGTCAAATGGTACAGTGGTATCGATGAGCTGAAGAACTCATTGAAATCTGCGACCAGGCCCATAGTTCAAGCCCCACAAACACCAAAAAAAACTGACATGGATTTTTACTTTATTATTTCATGATTTTTTATTGTGAAAATACATATAGAGGGGTTAAAATTACATGAGCAAAGTAATGATTACATTTCTTATCAAACATTGCTTCCCCCTCCTTTGTTTCCCCTTACCATTACTTCCCATCTTCCCCGCAAAGCAACCCAGGCACCAAAGGTCTAAAGTTCAGTTTCCAACATAACTTGTTGTATATCTGATTGTTGCATGGGACCACCTGTATCCCTAAACAACTTGTTTTTCCCTTCCCCTCCACAAATTATAACAACATCAAATACAGTGAAAACAAGGGTTATGTCATGGGGGAGGGACGTACAAAGCAACAAAGAAATCATCTTATAAATATCCTAAAAAAAACAATAGCAAGAGAAAAAATCATTTGAGTCCTTATCTTTGGGTTCATTTCGCCCAACATAAACTTATCTGATCATTTCTGCTTGTCCAAGATAATGAGTACATTTCTTTTCAAGAATTGTAGCCTCCTCCTTTGTTTCCCCTTCCCATCCCACCCTCCCCACGCCCCCCCCCAACCAGCCCTCCCACCCCACCAAAGTTGTAAAGTTCGTTTTCGACATAACGATTTATTCATCTCATTGTTGCAATAGGTCCACCTGAATACCTATTTAAACGATTTGTTTTTCCCTTACCCTCCACAAATTATAACAACATCAAATACAGTGAAAGCAGAGGTTATACCATGGGGAGGGACATACAAAGCAACAAAAAATAATCTTATAAATGTGTTAGAAACAATCACATGAAAGAAAAAAAAAACATTTGAATACATACCTTAGGGTTCATTTCCCTAACATCAACTTATCTGACCTTTTCTGCTTGACTCAGACATATACTAGTTATTGCAAATAAGGGAAATCATGGGACCTAAGTTTCATTGGGCCTGGCTTACTTCACTTAATATAATTTTTTCCAAGACTTTCCATTCCCTAACAAATGGGGAAATGTCATTCTTTCTGATGGAGGCATAGAATTCCATTGTGTATATATACCACATTTTCTTGATCCATTCATCTACTGAGGGGCATCTGGGTTGGTTCCATATCTTAGCTAGGGTAAATAAGGCTGCAATAAACATAGTCGTGCTGGTAGCTTTAGTGTGGTCTTGTTTGTGAACATTTGGGAAAATGCCCAAAAGTGGGATTCCTGTGTCATAAGGGAGCTCTATGTGGAGTCTTTTGGGGAACCTCTTTACTACTTTCCAAAGTGGTTGAACAATTTTACACTCCCACCAACAATGCAGTAAGGTTCCCTTCTGTCCACATCCGCTCCAGCATCTGTTGTTATTAAAGTTCTTGATTATAGCCATTCTAACTGGGGTGAGGTGGTATCTCAATGTAGTTTTGATTTGCATTACTTTTATGGCTAGAGAAGTTGAGCATATCTTCATGTGTTTAATGGCAATCCTTCTTTCCTCTTCAGAGAAATTTCTCTGTAAGTCTTTAGCCCACTTATTTATTGGGCAGTTGTTTCTTTGAAAATTTGTTGTTGGGGAATTTAATTTTTTGAGTTCCAGTTATATTTTGGGTATGAGACCCTTGTCTGTTGTATGGCTAGTGAAGATCTTCTCCCAATCCGTGGGCTTTCTATTGATCTTGCTAGCTATGTCCTTTGCCATGCAGAAGCTCTGCAATTTCATGCAATCCCATTTGTCCAGCCTTTCTTTTATGTGTTGTGTTTCTGGGTCTCTATTAAGAAAATTTCGGCCTGTGCCAAGAGACCTAGGGTTTCTCCTATTCCATCCTGTAAAGTTTTCAGAATGTCTGTTTGACTCCGAGGACTTTGATCCATTTGGAGTTGATTCTGGTGCAGGGTGATATATAAGGATCTAGCTTTAGTTTTCTACAAGTAGTAAACCAATTTAGCCAGCACCATTTACTGAAGAGCCTGTCATCAAGTTTGTAATGTAACAACGACATATACAATTTCAATTTCTTCTAATTCACTATGAGGATACTGAAATAACCACTGGAGCCAGAATTATCTGTGGGAGCCATTAATCTTTGTAAATTCTTGGCCTGGCCCACCAGAGAGTGTGGGGAATGCCACCAAAGGTGAAGGTGTCAAGCCTCACTTGGTGAGCTGTCAAGAAGTGATTGAACATTGGGCAGTTTGGGAAGTGACAGTTGAAAACAGGCAGAAGACCCGTTGGAGTGAGGAGAGGTACAACCTATATATAAGTTGCATTTTCAGAGCATTGGAAGGGGATATAAAAATGAGAGCTACCTGTGGAAGAAAGTGGTAAGACAGCAGGAAGGGAAAAACCTGAGAAGAGAGGAAGCAGAAAAGTGGTCATTAGGGCAGAGTAGTGTAGGCTTATGGAGACTGGAGAGGCCTGAAGAGAAGAAGGAAATGGTGGAAGGGAAAAAGAGAAAGACCAGAAAGGAATGACAGGTCTGTAGTGAAGGAGGGAGTAATGGAAAAGTTAAAAGCCTTGCCCATTGAGGTTTGGAGCTTTGGAGATCATAAATTTTTGGCTGGTGGTTTTGCAGACCAATTAAGATAGGGCGGGGCTGCCCATTGGAGGTCTGAGGTTTGGTGGTCACGGCTGATCTTGGACCTGGTTATCCAGTCCAGGATGAGGTAATCACAGTCTTCTTTCTAGTGTAAATTGGATTATTATATTAAATGTGACTCAATGGTTTGTCTCCTTGCCTTAGAGGTAATAAGTACGCGAGTTCACAGAAAGAGCTTGAAGTCTCAAAGTCCGTGAATTTTTTAAGATGTGATGTGGCCATAATAGGTTTGTAAAAACACAATGGGACAGTGAAATAACAATGCCAATACCACAATATCATCTCAAAATAATGCTTTGATACCACAATTAGTTGTTGATACCATTCTCATGATGAGGTCACAATAATTTTGTGATGTCACAATAGGTTCATGATGTCAGAGTGGCATGGGATATCTCAAATGTCATTAATTGATAATGAATATATGAGTTCAAAAAGGGACTGTAATGTCTCCAAAGGCATGTGTTGTCACAAATGTGATGCCGTTCTAACAGCTTTGTGATGTCACAATGTGACACAATGGTCATGACATCTGGCAGTATGATGTCATAAGGGATTTCTGATATCACATGTCATACCAGAAATATGAGATTGAAAACAGATTATGAGCTCACAAAGGCCCTACTATATGACAATGGCAGCATGTCACAAAACTTACAAGGACGGGACTGGTTGTGAAGGCACAGCAGGTTAATAATATCACAATGGCAATGTGATGTCACAAAGGATTGTGATATCACATTGGTTATATGGTCAAAATGGGTTTCTGAAACAGAGTGAATGAATTCACAGAATAGGCCTTCACACTGTTAAGTCATAACAATGTCACTGTGATTTATAATGCTATGATGCCATTGTTGTTTAGTGATGTCACAATGAGCTGATGGTGTCATAATGACAATTTGATGTCACTGCTGATTTATGATGTTACAATGGTTATGAGGTCACATTATGTTTCTGATATCAACACACATGTCAAATTTGAAATAGAATGAAAAAGCCGGGCGCCGGTGCCTATAAACCTAGCTACTCAGGAGGCTGAGATCTGAGGATCGCAGTTCAAAGCCAGCTCAGGCAGGAAAGTCTATGAGACTCTTATCTCCAATGAAAACCACAAGAAAACCAGAAGTGGCTCTGTGGCTCAAGCGATAGTGTGCTCACCTTGAGCTGAAGAACAGGGACAGCACCCAAGCCCAGAGTTCAAGCCCCAGGACCAAAAAAAAAAAAAAAAAGATTAAAAACAGGCATTCATAATCTTATTATAACATCACAATGGTAGTGTGATCTCATAATGCTATCTTGTCATTGTAGATTTGTGATGTCAAAAGTAGTTGATGCTGCCATAATGACAGTATTATGTCACACTTGTGATGTCACAAAGGGTTTGTGATGTTACAATGGCATGTTTGATATCAATTGTCAGTTCACAATGAGGTTATAGTTACACAAAGGGACTGTGATGTCACAAAGGCCATGTGTTTTTTCAAAGATGCTAAGAGGTCCTAATACGTTTGGGATGTCACAATGTGATAGTGATTGTCAAATGGCAATGAAAGCTCACAATGGGTTTGTGATGTCACATTGGTGATGAAATCAAATAATTTTGTGAAGTCACATCTCATAATCACATGTCGAATTTCAGTTGCTACTATTTCACAATGAGGATATGAGTTCACAGAAGAAGACTGAAGTATTAAAGGCTATGAATTTTCTAAAATGCTGTGAAGACACAGTAGGTTTTTGAAAACACAGTGGAACAGTGACATCACAATGGCAATGTGATGTTGCAATATGATGACTTCGTAATGTTTTGATATCACAATTGGTGATGCAGCACTGGTGATGAGTTTACAAGAGGTGTGTCACAATGGGTTGGTGATATCAAAATGACACGTGATCTCAATTGTCATTAACCCACAATGAGTGTATGAGCTCACAAAGGGACTGTGATGTCTCCAAAGGCATGCGTTGTCACAAAAGTGATGAAGTCCTAACAGGTGTGTGTTGTCAGAATATGACAAAATGCTCATAACATCTATCAGTGTGATGTCACCATAATCAAGATGTCACACTGGATTCAGGTATCACATTTCATACCTGGATTGGGTATGAGAGCATTGGAATTTCACATTGGGTTAGTGATATCACTATCGAAATATGGGGTCATGCAGGGATTGTGCTACCACAATGGCTATTAGATCACAATGTGTTTCTACTATAATAGGTTTGTGCTGTCACAATTGGTTGGAAACGTCACAATGGCATGCCGGGTCTCAAATGTCATTAATTCGCAATGAAAATATGAGTTCACAAAGGGACTTTGTTGTCTCCAAAGTCATGTCGTTGGCACAAATGTGATGAAGCCCTAACAAATTTGTGAGTTCACAATGTAACACCATGTTCTTGATGTCTATCAATGTGATGTCACAATGTTCATGTCAGAGTCAATTTCTGATACCATATGTCATACCTGAAATATTATGAGTTTGAAAACAGATTATAACCTTACTAAAGGCCTAAAATATCCTAATGGCAGCATATCGCAAAAGTTATGACTAAAAACTCATGGTCTTTGGAGCTTTTCTTTCTTTGAAATTGTTTCCTCATTGTGAACTAGTAGAAATTGAAATTGGACATGTCATTGTGGTATTACAAACTCATAATGCCATCACAAACTCATGTGACCTTATCACCACTGTGACATCACAAAACCATTGTGACATCACATTGCTGTTGTGCCTTCACAATCACATTGTGACATCACAAAGCTATTGTGAACTCTTGAGATGTACAAGTCGTTATGTCGAAAACGAACTTTACAACTTTCATTGGGAGGGGGGAGGGGGAGCGGGGAGGATTGGGTGGGGAGGCAGGGGGAGGATGGGAAGGGACGGGAAGGGGAAACAAAGGAGGAGGCTACAATGTTTGATAAGAAATGTACTCATTATCTTGCCCATGTAATTGTAACCCCTCTGTACGGTATTTTCACACATAAAAAAAAAAACATGAAAAAAAAAAACAAAACACAAGACCTCTGTGGCATCACAGACCCTTTGTGTACTCATATCTTCATAGTGAACTAATGAAAATTGTTATCACACATAGCATTTTATCATCACAAATACTTTGTGCAATAATTATGACTGTGAAATCACATTGTCATCATGACACCACCATTTATTGTGACATCACCAAACCCCAAAGACACCATGCCATATTTTTCTTTTTTTTCTTCTGTGAGATTTTTTTTTATTGTAAATACAGTGTACAGAGGATTACAGTTACATGAGCAAGGTAATGAGTACATATACTATCATCATTGCTGCCTTGACATCACATTGTCATTTTCATGTCATAGACCCATTTTGAATGCCTATTCTTTGATTTCATTCTATCTGAAATGTGCCATCTGTGTTGATATCAGGAAACCATTGTGAACTCATAACCTTTGTGACATCTAAATCTCTTTGTCACAGCACATTGCCTTTGTTATATCACTAACCCAATGTGACATCAAATACCTCTCCTGTTCTCATAATTTTGTGACATGCCATTGTGATATCTTAGGTCCTTTGTGAGTTGAAAATCTGTGTTCGACCTCGTATTTCAGATATGACATGAGATATCTAAAATCCTGAGTAACATCATGATATCACACCGCTGGACATCATAACCATTACATCACTTTGTGACATCTCAGACCTGTTAGTTCTTCACCTTTTTGACTACATATGCTTTGCTGACATCAGAATCCCTTCCCAAACTCATATACTCATGGTGTGTTAATGACAATTGAGATCCCACATGCCATTGTGCCATCACCAACCCCTTGGGACATCTCAAATCTACTGCAACCTCCTCATCAGTATTGCATCACCAATTGTGACATCAAAACATTCTTATAACAGGATGGAGAGATATCACATTGTCATTGTGAAATCACTGTCCCATTGGGTTTTCACATAGTATGACTATGGGGCTTCTTCTATCACCTGGTATTCTCATATTGAATTATGAGTCATTGAAATTTGATATATCATTCTGATATTACAAACAAACTGTGACATCACAAAATCATTGTGACCTCATCACCACTGTGACATGAAAAACCCAATGGGATATCTCATTTCCATTGTGACATTATGGATCACATTGGGCCATCCCAAACTTATTATGACCTCTTACCACCTTTGAAAACACACATGGCCTCTGTGACATCACAGAACCTTTTTGTATCCATATCCTCATGAGGAACTAATGAAAACTGACATCAGATATACCATTGAAACATAACAAATCCCTTCTGACATAATCATAATTGTGACATCATGTTGCTATTATGACACCATCAGCTCATTTTGACATGTAAAACTACAATGACATCATAGCATTGTAACATCACATTGTCATTCTGATGTCATAGACACATTGTGTTTGCCTACTATGTTATTTGATTCTATTTCTAATGTGGCATGTTGGTTGATACCAGAAATCCATTGTGAGTTCATGACCATTGTGATATCACGGTGCCTTCCTAGCATCACATTGCCAGTGTGATGTCACATTGCCAAATGGATGTCAAAAAGGGATTTTGATGTGACAATGGTTATGACATCACAATGAGTTTCTGATATCAACCCACATGCCACATTTCAAATACAATGAAATCACAGATTTGGCATTCATAATGTGACAATGATGTCACAATGACAATGGCAAATGCTACACTGTCATTATCATTTTGTGATGTCACCATAAGCTAAAGATGTCATAACAACAATATAATGTCACATTGGTTATGATGTCACACAGGGTTTATCTTACAATGGTTATGAGGTCACAATGTGTTTCTGATATCAACTGATATGCCACATTTGAAATAGAATGAAATCACAAGATATACATTCACAATGTGTCTATGACAGCAAAATGACAGTCTGATGTCACACTGGTGATGATGTCATAAAGGGTTTATGATGTCACAATGGCATGTCAGATCTTAATTGCCATTAGTTTATAGTGAGGATATGAGAATGAAGTCACAATGACATATACAAATGAACTGTAATGAAACAAAGGCCATGTTTTTTGTCAAAAGTGCTAGGATTCTTAACAGGTTCTGGTTGTCAAAGTGTTAATGATATAAAAATGGGTTAGTGAAGTCAAAACTAGTTTGCAATATCACATCTTATTTCTATTTTCAATTGCTACAAGTTCACAATGATACAAGTTCACGGAAGAAGCTTGATGTCTCAAAGGCCATAATTTTCTAAGATGTGATGAGATCATTATAGGTTTGTGAAAGCATGAGGGTTCAGTAATATCACAATTGCAATATGATGTCAAATTATAATGTCATAAGAGTGTTGTTATGTCACAATTAGTTGGTGATGCCATAATAGTGATGAGTTCAAAATAGTTTTGTGATGTCGCAGTAGTTTGGTGATGTGACAATTACATTCCAGACCTCAATTGTCATTAACTCATAATGAGTATATGAGTTTAGAATGGGATTGTGAGGATTCCAAAGTCATTTGTTGGCACAAATGTGATGAAGTCAGAACAGATTTGTGATGTGACAATGTGACACAATGGTCATTACATCTAGCAGTGTGATGTCACAATATTCATAATATCACAGTATATTTCTAATATTTAATGTCATACCTGAAATAATATGAGATCGAAAATAGATTGAGCTCTCAATGGGCCTAACACAGTGGCAACATGTCACAAAACTTATGAGGACAGAACATGTTTGAGTTGTCACAGTTGTTTAGAGATATCACAATGGCAATGTTATATCACAAAGGTATTGTCATGTCACAATGGTTATGAAGTCAAAATGTGTTTTTGATATGAACCCACATTTGAAATACAACGAAATCACATAATAGGCCTTCATAATGTATATATGTTGTCACAATGACAATGTGGTGTCATAGTGGTATGATGTCATTACAGATTTGTGATGTCACAATGACCTGATATTGTCAAAATGACAATGTGATGTCACACCAATGATTATATTGTAAATGCTTTGTGATATTACAATGGCATATCTGATCTCAATTGATATTTCACAATGAGGATACGGATACACAGAGGGACTGTGATGTCACAAAGGCCATGTGTTTTTTCAAAGGTGCGAAAGATGTCATAATGGGTTTGGGAGGTATCAAGGTGATTGTAATGTCACAATAGCAATGTGATATCACAATGGCTTTGTGATGTCACATTGGTGATGAGGTCACAATGGACAGGACAGGTTTGTTATGTCAGAACAGGCTAATGATATCACAATAGCACTGTGATATCACAAAGGGATTTTCATGTCACAATGGCTTTGAGGTCACAATAGATTTCTGATATCCACCAATATTGTTAGCTTGTAATAGAATGAAATCACAGAATAGGAATTCACATATGTCTCTAATGTCACTATGACATATAATGCCATAATATTATGATATTTAAGTTTAGTGATGTCAAAATGGCATGTCTAATCTTATTGGTAATTAAATTACCATGAGGATCCCAAAAGTTGCTATGTGCTGAGTCCTTCAAAAGGCATATTGTGCTAAATCCATTACACAGAGTTCTTAGTGCTTTTTTTTTAAGTGTGCTGTGTGCTGTCATCCCAAAAGATTCAATGTTCTGAGTCCTTGAGAGGACAATCACACAACACACACACACACACACACACACACACACACACACACACACACACACACACACATACACACACAAACTCGGAGCATTATCTTGCACCTGCTTGGTGTGTGGGGTGGATGGAGAAGAGTCTCCCCCAGTGATTGGGCTGAGGGGATCTTCAATTCCCCCAGGCAGCTGCTGGGGCTGGGGGGAAGCCCTGAGCTGAGGTGAGGCTGCTTCTGCCATGGCCTGGTAGTCTTAGGGCAGAGTCAGGGCAGCACAAAGCCAGGGGCGGAGACATGGCCAAGGTGGGGAGGGAGTGTAACTGAGGGGAGGACAGGGTGTGGCTGAAGGGGCACATAGTTGCTGCAGCCAGGGGCACACGGGAGATGGCATACTTGTGCAGCAGGGGCTGGGCAGCCTGCATGAAAAGTGGGGGCAGAGAGTGAGCAGAGAAGAGCAGGCACATGCACCAGGGGTGTCAGCATCCATGACTGGCCTCCGTTGCTGTAGGAGCACAGGTCTGGGCCAGGAGCACAGAGGACACAAAGCCAGCACAGCAGGCACATCCCTCTCAGCCCCAGGGAGGCTCAGATGCCAGGTAGGCCCTGAGTCCAAGGCCCCTGCACCAGGAGCACAGCTGTGGAGGGGGTGAGCTCAGCCCTGCCACCTGCCCACCCTTGCCCCGGCCCCTTCTCCTGCCCTCCCCGTGGCACCTAGTTTGAAACAGGTTGCTGCCAGCTTGGACCCGTGGCGCCTCTTGGAGTCATCCAGAGATGGTACATCCCTGGCCTCCTTACAGCCCTGACCCGGTCCTGGTCCCCAGTGGAAGCCCCTCGGGTCTGCACCTCATGACCTCCCCCTACCCCACACCCTCCACGGACCCGGACCCAGACCCATGACTCCTGCCTCCCCTCTTGTGTCCCAAACATGCCTCCCCAGCACCAGGCAGGCCAGCCCTGACTGCCACAAATGCCCCCCAGGAGTGGGGGGTGGGGGAGTGGATGTTGATCCGGGGATCCCACCCCCATCCCTAGTGGCCAGTGTCCCAGGA
Organism: Dipodomys spectabilis; assembly: GCF_019054845.1. NCBI lineage: Eukaryota > Metazoa > Chordata > Mammalia > Rodentia > Heteromyidae > Dipodomys > Dipodomys spectabilis. The sequence goes on along the minus strand of NW_024871119.1, from coordinate 776,672 downwards.
AAAAGGCAGATGCAGGGATGGGTGAGCCCCTGGCCTAGAGCAGTGGGAGCCACAGAGCCATGCGTCTTCACCCTTTCTCTCCCTGGGGGAACTCAGTGGCTTTAGTCAGAGGTGGGGAGCAACACCTCCACACCTGCCTTCTTGGGAGTTTTCCTTTTTTCTGGTGGTGGGGTGGTGTTGGATGCAGAAGATAGCCCCCCTTCTGTGTGAGCCCTTGTCTTTTGTGCTCGGTCACCCTTTCCCCTGAGGAGGGTCCCAGAAGAGCCCACTAGGGAGATGAGGGCACTAGGGATCAGATAGAAGGAGAATGTCTGGGAAGAACATGCCCCTCCAACACAGATACACCCTGCTGGTCCCCCCCACTCCAGTTGTCAACAGCACTCACAGGGTGATCACATTTCCCAGCTCTGCCACCACCTGGTGCTCCAGGTCCATCTGGTTTCCTCATCCTCGCCAAGAATCCACCAAGTCACCCAGAAGCATCTAGGCTGGAGTAGGAAGTTCATCCATGTATGTAGCCTTTAGGACCTCATCCATTTCCCCAACACTGCCCCCACCCCGGGTCAGACACTTCTCTGGGGGCACCATGACTTCCTGCTTGTTTTCAGTCCAGGCTCTGAAGAGCCACCTGTCTCAGGACTCCTTCACCCAGAGTCCTGGCCTAGGGTTTTGGTGAATGAAGTCAAGGCTGGTTATTCCCAAGGGAAAGTGTCTGGTCCTGGAGAAAGGGAGAGGGCGGATGGTTCAGCATTATTAGAGCAGTGCTTCCTTGGGTCAAGCCCCTGGTTCTGACAAGGGAACTCCCGTGCTCCAGCTTGTAGATTGTCCCAGATGAGGAACCAACAAACTCAGGAGGGGCACTACTCTGAGTCTGTGTGTGTGTGTGTGTGTGTGTGTGTGTGTGCATGAAAGAGAGAGAGACAGAGAGAGAGAGAGAGAGCCTGACTGTGCTCAGGTGAGTGATCAGTTGGCAAATTGCAGGTGCTGCATGGATGAGTCTACAGTCACTGTTCTTGATTTGTGTGTGTGTGTGTGTGTGTGTGTGTGTGTGTGTGTGTGTGTGTGTGTGTGTATTTGTTGTTCTTTTTTCAGCAATGCCCAGTATGAGACCAGCCATAATTTTTGTTTTCACCTTCACTGTTTCATGGCTCCTTTGGGGAAGATTTCAGTAGACGTTCCTTTCCACCTCTCTCTTCCCCCTTTCCTATAGCCCACAGCAGCTGCTGGGCCTGTGTGGGTCTCCCCTAGGAGGCCTGTGTGAACCACAGACCAAAGTGGACACTTCTGTCTTAAGCCTGAAGGCTTGTGAGACTAGTGTGACCACAGCCACACACTTCCAGCCAGCCAGTCTGTTCTCGTTTGTATAGTTGGAGCTAATTCAAGGGTTGGGAATGTGTCTGCCAAATGTAATTAGGGAACAAGATGGAGGGGGGGGGGTAGGGCAGGGGCTGTGAAGCTAGGAGGGTGTGGGAAGTGGTGAACGGTGTGACATTGCAGATGGTTCACCACTACCAAGGATGAGAGGGCAACTTTACCCAGGGCATTGATGGTGTCCATGGGGATCTGGGCAGGGGGCTCTGGGCTCCCACTGGTGGCATGGATTCCCTCCCGGGGGAGTGCACTGGTGGGAAGTCCTCCCTGGAATCCTGCAGACTCTAATCTATGTCCTGTCTGTGCTGTTTCCTGCTGGGCAGTGGTAGGCAAGTGCATTCCCCCTGTTGGAGCCTGCTCGGTATCAGGCCATGGCAGTTAGCTAGGACTTGCTGAATGCCAGTTTCTGTAACCTGCTGTAGGCTGTCTGGAAAGAAAAGGGGACCGCTAACTTTGGAACCCTTTAAGTTTGATTGGGACAACTGAAATGACACCTTTTCCAGGGTTTTTTCTTTTTTTTTTTTTTTAATTTTATTTTATTTTATTTGAAAACATACTGTACAGAGGGGTTACAATTACATGGGCAGGAAAATGCATACATTTCTTACCAAGCATTGCAGCCTCCTCCTTTGTTTACCCTTCACCTCCCTTCCCAGCCTCCCCCCTCCCCCCCACCCAATCATACCCCCCCTCCCTCCCCCCCACCGACATTGTAAAGCTGGTTTTGACATGACATTTTGTACTTCTCATTGTTGCAACAGGTCCACCTGAATCCTTAAACGACTTGTTTGTCCCCGTCTCCTCCACATGTTATACTGACATCAAATATAGTGAAAGCGGGGGTTACACTGTGGGGGAGGGACATACAAAGCAACAAAGAAATAATATTATAAATGCGTTAGAAACACATGCATGAATGAAACAAAAACATTAAAATACATATTTGAGGGTTCGTTTTCCTAACATCACATTCTCTGACTTTTTCCGCTTGACTCATACCTATACTAGATATTGCAAATAAGGGAAACCATGGGACCTATGTTTCTTTGGGCCTGGCTTACTTCACTTAATATAATTTTTTCCAAGCCTTTCCATTTCCTAACAAATGGGGCAATGTCATTCTTTCTGATGGAGGCATAGAATTCCATTGTGTATATATACCACATCTTCTTGATCCATTCATCTACTGAGGGGCATCTGGGTTGGTTCCATATCTTAGCTATGGTAAATAATGCTGCAATAAACATAGTTGTGCTGGTAGCTTTAGTGTGGCCTTGTTTGTGGTCATTTGGGTAAATGCCCAAAAGTGGGATTGCTGGGTCATTGGGGAGCTCTATATGGAGTCTTTTGAGGAACCTTCATACTGCTTTCCAAAGTGGTTGAACAAGTTTACATTCCCACCAACAATGAAGTAAGGTTCCTTTCTGTCCACATCCCCTCCAGCATCTGTTGTTGTTAGAGTTCTTGATTTTTGCTGCTCTAACTGGAGTGAGGTGATATCTCAATGTTGTTTTGATTTGCATTTCTTTTATGGCTAGGGATGTTGAACATTTCTTCATATGTCTATTGGCCATTCTTCTTTCTTCTTCAGAGAAGCTTCTCTTTAGGTCTTTCGCCCACTTACTTATTGGGCAGTTGTTTCTTTGAGGATTTGTTGTTGGGGGGTTTAATTTTTTGAGTTCCAAGTATATTTTAGATATGAGACCCTTGTCCGTTGTATGGCTAGTAAAGATCTTCTCCCAATCCGTGGGCTTTCTATTGATCTTGCTAGCTATGTCATGTGCCCTGCAGAAGCTCTGCAACCTTATACAATCCCATTTGTCCAACCTTTCTTTGATTTGTTGTGTTTCCGGGTCTCTATTCAGAAAATTTCGGCCTGAGCCGAGGAGACCCAGGGTTTCTCCTATTCCATCCTGTAATGTTTTCAGAGTGTCTGCTTTGAGTTCAAGGTCTTTGATCCATTTGGAGTTGATTCTGGTGCAGGGTGATATATAAGGATCTAGCTTTAGTTTTCTACATGTAGTTAACCAGTTTTGCCAGCACCATTTACTGAAGAGGCTGTCTGTCTTCCATTCTATTGTTTTAGCTCCCTTATCGAAGATTAGATGGCTATAGGTCTGTAGGTTCATTTCTGGGTTTTCAATTCTATTCCATTGGTCCTGAGGTCTGTTCTTATGCCAATACCAAGCTGTTTTGATTACTATGGCTTTATAGTAGAGTTTGAAATTTGGTATTGATATTCCTCCAGCAGTGTTCTTTCCGTTGAGGAGCGTTTTTGCTATTCGGGGTCTTTTATTGTTCCATATGAATTTTTGGATTGCCTCTTCTATTTCCTTGAAGAATGAGGGTGGAATTTTGATAGGTATTGCGTTGAATTTGTAGATAGCCTTGGGAAGTATTGCCATTTTCACAATGTTAATCTTTCCAATCCAGGAGCATGGGAGGTTTTGCCATTTTTTAAGTTCTGTGTTGATTTCCTTTTTCAAGATTTTAAAGTTTTCATCATAGAGGTCCTTCACTTCTTTAGTTAAGTTAATTCCTAGGTATTTTATTTTTTGTGGGGCTATTACAAATGGAGTTGCTTTCCTAATTTCAGCCACACTTTTCTCATTGTTGGCATACAGAAAAGCCATTGATTTTTGGGGGTTAATTTTATAACCTGCTACTTTGCCAAAGTTTTGAATCAGCTTAAGTAATTTGGGAGTGGAGTCTATGGGATTCTTTAAATACAAGATCATGTCATCTGCAAAGAGGGAGAGTTTTATTTCTTCTTTCCCTATTTGGATCCCCTTTATGTCTGCATCTTGTCTTATTGCTGTAGCTAGGCATTCTAACACTAGATTGAAGAGAAGTGGAGAGAGTGGGCATCCTTGTCTTGTTCCTGAGTTAAGAGGAAATGGCTTTAGTTTTTCACCATTGAGTATAATGCTGGCTGTAGGTTTGTCATATACAGCCTTTATTGTACTGAGGAATGTTCCATGGATTCCTAATTTTTCCAAAACCTTCATCATAAAGGGGTGTTGGATCTTGTCGAATGCTTTTTCTGTGTCTATTGAGATAACCATGTGGTTCTTATTCTTGCTCCTGTTGATGTGATGAATAATATTAATTGATTTGCGTATATTGAACCAGCTTTGCATCCCTGAAATGAATCCTGTTTGATCGTGGTGTATGATTTTTTGGATGAATTGTTGAAGTCGGTTGGCCAAAATTTTGTTGAGAAGTTTTGCATCAATGTTCATCAAAGAAATGGGTCTATAGTTCTCTTTCTTTGATGAGTCCCTGCCTGGTTTTGGGATGAGGGTTATGATGGCTTCATAGAATGTGTTCGGTAGTGAGCTTTCTCTTTCAATTTCATTGAAGAGTTGGAGGAGAATTGGTGTGAGCTCTGCTTTGAAGGCCTTGTAAAATTCCGCTGTAAAACCATCTGGTCCTGGACTTTTCTTAGCTGGGAGGTCTCTTATTGCTGTTTCTATTTCAATGCTTGATATGGGCCTGTTAAGATAGTTTAACTCATCTTGGTTTAGTTTTGGCATGTCAATATTTGCTAGGAAGAGGTCCATTTCTGTCAAGTTCTCAAACTTATTAGCATACAGTTTTGAGAAGTATTCCCTTATAATGTTCTGAATCTTGGTTGTTTCCGTGGTGATGTTTCCATTCTCATCTCTGAGTTTATTAATTTGGGTGTGTTCTCTTCTTTTTCTGATAAGATTTGCTAAGGGTCTGTCAATTTTGTTAAGTTTTTCGAAGAACCAACTCTTTGTTTTGTTGATTCTTTCTATAGTTTTTTTGGATTCTAATTCATTTAATTCTGATTTAATTTTGATTATTTCTTTCCGTCTACTGGATTGGGGTTTATCTTGCTGCTCTTTTTCAAGGAGGTTTAGATGCGTCATTAAATTGCTAGTTTCAGATCTCTCCAATTTGTTGATGTAGGAGCTCAGAGCTATAAACTTGCCTCTGAGTACTGCCTTTGCTGTGTCCCAGAGGAGCTGGTAATTTGTGTGTTCATTTTTGTTGAATAGCATGAACATTTGAATTTCCTTTCTAATCTCTTCCATGACCCACTCATGATTCAGCAGTGTGTTGTTCAGCCTCCATGTGATACCGGACTTTCTTTGGTGGCTTTTGGTGTTGAGTTCTAATTTTATTCCCTTGTGGTCAGAGAGAATGCAAGGTATAACTTCAATGTTTCTGAATTTAGACAAGTTTGCTTTGTGGCCTAAAATGTGGTCTATTTTAGAAAACGTTCCATGTGCTGCTGAGAAAAACGTGTATTATGATGCTGCTGGGTGAAATGTTCGGTAAATGTCTGTTAAGTCTAGTTGATCTATGCAGCTGTTTAGATCTGCGGTTTCTCTGTTGAGTTTTTGCCGAGTTGATCTATCTAGTGGGGAGAGTGGTGTGTTAAAATCCCCAACTATTAATGTCTTTGGATCTATATGGGATTTGAGGGAAAGTAGTGTTTCTTTGATAAATTTGGGTGCTCCATTGTTTGGTGAATAGATATTTAGAATTGTAATATCCTCCTGAAGGAGAGATCCTTTAATTAGTATGTAGTGACCTTCTTTATCTCTTTTCACGAATTTTAATTTGAAGTCTATTTTATCTGATATTAGGATTGCAACTCCCGCCTGTTTATGCGGTCCGTTTGCTTGGTAGATTTTGTTCCAGCCTTTAACATTGAAAATGTGTTTGTTTTTACGGGCAAGATGTGACTCCTGCAGGCAGCAGATAGAAGGGTCTTGTTTTTTAATCCAACTAGACAGTCTATGTCGCTTAATTGGAGAGTTCAGTCCGTTAACATTAAGAGATAGGACTGAGAGGTATTTGGGAGTTCCTGCCATGTTATCTACCTTTTTGGGGGCTGCGAAAACTGGGTTCTTCCTATGGTTCTTGGATTCTCAGTTTGGGTGCAGTTTCTTGGCCTTTATTGAGGTCTTGTTGGTTTTCTATGTGTAGGACATCTTTAAGAATCTTTTGTAGGGCTGGTTTGGTGGAGATGTATTGTTTCAATTTTTCTTTGCTATGGAAGGTTTTTATTTGGCCTTCAGTTATGAAGGAGAGTTTAGCTGGGTACAGTATTCTTGGTTGATAGTTGTTTGTTTTTAGGGCATGGCATACATCGTTCCAGGCTCTTCTTGCTTTGATTGTCTCTGCTGAGAAATCTGAGGTGATTCTAATTGGTTTCCCTTTATAAGTTATTACCCTTTTCTCTCTGACAGCTTTAAGGATCTTTTCCTTGTTCTGAGTTGATCCTGTGTGGATTATAGTGTGGCGGTGGGATGTCCTATTCTGGTCTGGTCTATTTGGGGTTCTAAAGGCTTCTTGTATCTGGACAGGCCTATCTTTTTGCATGTTTGGGAAGTTCTCTGCTAGGATCCTGTTAAACAAATTTCCTAGACCATTAACTTCTGTTTCTAGGTGCTCCTCTACACCCATTATCCTTAGATTAGGCCTTCTGATGGTGTCTTCCAGGTGTTGGATAGATCTATCATATTTCTTGGACTTGTCTTGGATGGTTGTATGTTCTTTCTCTATAATATCTAGGCTGTCTTCAATCCCTGAGATTCGATGTTCTGCATGGTCTAACCTGTTGTCAAGACTCTCTACTTTGTTTTTTATCTCTTTTCCTTCTAGTTGGTCAGCTTTGATGGCTTCAAGTTCTTTGTTGAAGCTCTGTTTTAGGTCTTGTATGAATTTCTTTACTTCCTTAATTTGGTGTTCAGTGTTTGTCCTCAAATCACTTAGTTGATTGGTTATGGTTTCTTTGGGCTCCTATTCCTTCTGTTGGGTTCCATTCAGCATTCCCTTTGTGGTCTCCCTGACTTCCTTCAGCTCTTTGTTAATGGATTCCATGAATGCCTTTAGTGATCTTTGTGTGTTCTCTACCTGGTCTCTCAATTCCTGTATTACTCTTTGATTAGCTTCCTCCCGTTCGTGGGATTCCTGCAGATCTCTTTGAGTGTTCTCAGCCTGCTCACGCCATTCCTCCCTTTCTCTTTGAGTATTCTCAAGTTGTTCATGCAAATCCTGTATCAGTTTTTGAGTAGCTTCCTCACGCTTATGATATTCCTGTATAAACTTCTGGGATGCCTCCTCTCTCTCCCTGTCACGCTCATACAGAGTCCTTTGTACATTGTCAAACCTTTCATTTATCATGTTTGCCAGCAGTGTTTGTAGAGCTGTTTGGGAACTCTCCTCTCGATTATTCATTATCTGTTCTAACCCCTGATTATCAAGATTGGGAATTGAGATACCCGAATTTGCCATTTTTCTTGTGTTTTTCCGGCTTACTCTGCCCATTTGAGATGAAGATAGCACCAGTTTTGTGCTAGAACACTATCTTAAGGCAACCATCAACCAAAGTTTGCATTTGTACAGTCAATAGTCTACAGATACAATCTAGTTCAACAGATACATCTATTCGACATCAAACAACTATATGTTAAAGGACTTCGAACCGCAGAGAAGAATTTGGAAAACCAGAAATTATTAGGGTTAGGGAGAGATGTGGGTAAAAAATAGGAATAGATTGGTGTGGGGAGGCACAGGGAGAGTTAACTATGTCCTAATCACAGTGCAGGAAATAGGTTGGGTAGGATGCAAGTAGAGAGAGAGAGAGAAAGAAGAAAGGGAAAGGGGAATGAAAAGAGACCAGAAAAAAAAATAGAAACGTAAAAATTAATGTTATTTTAGAGATTAAAAGACCATCTATTTATAGAGGAATATGAATATGTTGAGAGAAAGGGAGGGACATAGAGGAGATGTGGAAAACTTTAAAAAAATGCTTAAAATATTATATAGGTATAAAGAGGTAGTACTGCTATTAATGAATTTAAGTCTCAGAGGTTTTGAATTGAGTAATAAGTTTGTGGGTTAAGTGTGTACACAATGGGGGGTAGGGTCTACTGGTTAACTATGGGTTTATCTGAGGATGTGCAGGACAAGAGTTAAGTCACATAAAGAAGAACAAAGAGGAAAAGATGGAAAGGATAGGAAAGTGAGAAGAAAAGATCAGAAGTTCAGTAGAGCTAGACAAAAAATAAAAAGATAATTAAGAATGAAAGAAAAAGAGAAAGAAGACAAGAAAAGAAAGGAAAACACACATTCACGTATTCGCCGAGTCTTGGATCCTGGGTCGTCTCTGGTCTGCAAAGTGCAGGATGAAGTTGTCCGCTCCTTGTCGGTTCTTGCTGGTGTTGAGTAGAATCCGCTCGCCCGCTGCATCTCCAGGGTTTTTTCTTGAAGCTGGCAATTTCCACTAACGCCTGGGATTATGGCTCAAATTAGATGAACCATTTCAGCCAACAATCAATGACATTCAAAGTATCACAAACAGAATTCCCAAGCCAGATGGTCTCCTGCTATGAACGTCGTGCCTTGATTGCTTTTATGCGGCAGCTATTGATTCTCCTCTGACTCTCTCTAGTGTGACCACCACAGTTGAGTGAAGGGTTAAAGTACTTGAGGCAGTGCCCATTTGTTGCTTGATTCAGAGCAGAGCAACACATGGTGCTAAACCACCTGGTTGTGTGCCTTCATAAGACCTGTAAATCCTTAGCTCAGGGATCTCCTCCTGGGCTCTGCTGTGTCAGAGTGTAGGACGAGGCCCGAGCTGCAGCCCGTTTAAATAAAACAGCTGTAGAGTCTGATTCTTGGTGGTCTTCTTGGTGGGGTCCTGAGACCTAGACATAACATTGAGGATGTCATGGGGAGCAGAGATTGTGACCTCACCATCCCTAGCCTGCCAGCTATGAGTAGAGAGGATTCTCAGCACCTGCACTGGACTCTGGGAGGTTCATATACCCAAGATGCCTTGAGGATCCTTTCTCTGCAACATGAAACTTGGGGGCCAGATATGGTGGTCCATCCTGCCTGGCCCAAGGGGTAGGAGAGTAGGCCCCTTGAGCCTGGCCTTCAGCTCATGGCAACCTCATTCACTCCTGAGTGGGGAATTGAGTGCCACAGAGCAGTCAGCCGCTGGCCAGAGATCTTTGAGAAGACAGGCATCCCAGAGGCCCCAGAACCCAGTGAGCACACCGTGGATCATGTCTTCAGAGCCAAAACAATTAAATTCAGTGGCACAAGGAGGGTGGGAAGAGGGAGAAGGGAGAACTGTGGGAGAACAACATCAGGCTTTTCCCCACCCACCAAGATGCTTACCTGAATGGGATGGGACTTTTCTGTAGTATTTTTGTAGACAGATGCTCATTTATTTATCCACAAAGCATTACAGTGTGCGCCAGGCTCTGGAGGGGTCATAGACAATGAGAGTTTCCAGTGCTGGTTCCACAGCACATGAAGAAACCTTGGTTTGAGCTGGATGCCAGTGCTTCATGCCTGTCATCCTGGCTACATAGGAGGCTGTGATGGGAGGATGGATGCTTGAGGCCCAAGCAGGAAAGCCTGTAAAACTCTTATCTCCAACTAACTACCAAAAAGAAAACACCAGAAGTGGATGTGTGGCTCAAGCCATAGTCTGTTGGCCTTGAGTAAAAAGGCTCAGGGACAGCACCTAGGCTCCGAGTTCAAGGTCCAGGAGTGAGAGAAAGGAAGGAAAGAGAGAAAGAGGAGGGAAGTCCAGATGGAGAAAAAGAGGAAAGGAAGGAAGAAGGGAGAACATGTGAGACTTGGTTTGGAGTCCCTGGAGCAAGGGAGCCAACCATTCACAATCTATGTGGGGACAATTTCAGAGCCTAAAGCCAGTATGTAGGACCAAGCTACTGACACCTCAGCAACTTTCTGATATCCAGGAGCTGTGTGGTAGCCGACTGCGGAGGGAAGCAGCCTCAGGTAGACACTAGGACTCAGGGCGTGTCACCAGGTTTCAATCATCCCTGGTGCCAATTAGTTTATTTTCTGGTCAGATAAGAACAAGCTGTCCAAGGGCTAGGGAGGTATTGTTGTGAGGGAGTGTGGGGGGGACAAGGAATAAGCAGGAAGGTGAAGAGGGAAGAGAGTGTCAGGACATTGTAGCCATGACTTCGCCTGACAACCTAGACCAAAAGTGATAGAGCCTTTGACCCAGCCACACTGCTATTAAGAGTCCTGGCACATTGGGTCACCATTGACCACCTGGCTATCGTCCACTGCAGGATGCCTGTGCAGTACATCCTTGGGGCCTGGGACTTTCCAGGGCTCAATCTGAAGTTGACACCTCCCCCCCCCTTCTTTCCTCCACCAGAGACAGAAGTAAGCTGGCCACTAGCACAGGACAGCCAGGGAATGAGGATGGGAGTAAGGACCCTTGTTGCCCCAGACTTCCTCTAGGGGACGCAAGGACCCCGTGATTGCCATTCTCAGAGGCAGAGATGGTTCTCTTTGCAGGCTCAGCCTTTAGTCTAGATGCAGATCTGGGATTCAGAGAGGGCAGACTGAAGGTGGGGCAGGTTTGGATAGAGGCTGGTGGGAAAACCAGAGGCACTGGTCTCTGAGCAGGGTTGTTTCTTTGAGGATACTCACAACCCAGGAACATTTCTGGGATAGATCAGCCCTTTTCTCCTTCCTGAGAGAAAGGGACCTGGAGCCCTTGAGTCTGTGTCCCTTGACCGAGAAATCCTTTCATTCCCACATCCTGTGGTTGGATAACTAGACCTCACCTCCCTACCCAGTGTAGAGGCAGGACAGTGAGAGATCTTGAGTCTTTGATAAGGTCAGGGGATCCTGAATATGCGATTGTACTTGAACATCCTGACGGTGCATGGTAAGTTCCATCTAAGATTACCATGATGTAGGACATAGAATCTAGAGAATCAGATCAGGATGGGGTCTGTTCTGGGAGTCTTGAGTATTATGTGTGAGCTTTCAGCTCCCGTATGTCCACCTGCTTCCCTTTCTTGGGTGGGTCTTTGCTAGAAAAAGCTTGAAACTAGGGACTGGGTCCTATCCCTTGTCATTTATACTCAAAGCTAGCACTCTACCATTTGAGCCACAACTCCACTTCCAACTTGTTTGGGTGTTTATAATTGGAGATAAAGAGTTCTCATGGACTTTGTTGCTAAGGGTGGCATCCAACTGCAGTACTCAGATCTCAGTCTCCTGAGAGGATAGGATGACAGGCATGGAAAAGTATCTTTGGCCAGGTGGCACTAGCTCATGACTCTCATCCTAGGTACTCAGCAGGTGAGATCTGAGGATCAGGGGTCAAAGCCAGCCTGGGCAGGAAAAACCCTGAAGCTCTTATCTCCAACGAACTGCCAGAAAAGCAGAAGTGGTGTTGTGTTGTGGCTTAAGCAGTAGAGTGCTTGCCTTGAGCTGAAATGCTCAGGGACAGCACCCAGGCCTAGGGTTCAAGCCCCACAACTGAAAAAAGAAAGAAAGTAAAACATATTTGCCTGCAAAGGATGGTCCAGGTGTGCAAGGGATGAAAAGGGGGGTGCTGTGGTTTGGAGACCAGGTGCTCACCCCACTGTACAGACATTTCTAAGAACTCCCCAAGTTTACCCCAGCTTGAAGCCACAGCTTCAAGAGGACATGGCTTGTGGCAGGCAGTGAGTGGGTGAATGGGTGCAGGGCTGGGATTGTTGTGTCTGTTTTTGTAAAGGATGGATTTGGATTCTTGGTGACAAAGTCTGAAGTGAAGGGTTGCAAGGAGTTTGTGGCCTTATGAGATGGTTTTCCTCTGGGTATGTAAGGTGGCTGAAACCGGAAGTCACCAGTGGCTCACAACTGTCATCCTAGCTACTCAGAAGACTGAGATGTGAAGACCATGTTTCAGAGCCACCTTGGGCAGAAAAGTCTGTGAGACTTGATATCCAATGGACCACCAGAGAACAGGAAGTGGTGCTGTGGCTCTCTTTCATCTTACCCTATCCCCATGTGGAAGGGGATCCTTCACTGTGTTTAGTTTTGCAGCTGGGGAAAATGAGGCACAAAGAAGCTGGGTGACCTATTCATGACCCCCAGTTTACAGGAAGCTCAGCCTGACTTCTCTGCCATGCTCCCTATGACAATGGTTGCTATTCAGTCTACTTATTGTGGTGGAAAGTCCACTTCTTTTTTTTTTTTTTAATTTTATTTTATTTTATTTGAGAACATACTGTACAGAGGGGTTACAATTACATGGGCAGGAAAATGCATACATTTCTTACCAAGCATTGCAGCCTCCTCCTTTGTTTACCCTTCACCTCCCTTCTCAGCCTCCCCCCTCCCCCCCACCCAATCATACCCCCCCTCCCCCCCCACCGACATTGTAAAGCTGGTTTTGACATGACATTTTGTACTTCTCATTGTTGCAACAGGTCCACCTGAATCCTTAAACGACTTGTTTGTCCCCATCTCCTCCACATGTTATACTGACATCAAATATAGTGAAAGCGGGGGTTACACTGTGGGGGAGGGACATACAAAGCAACAAAGAAATAATCTTATAAATGCGTTAGAAACACATGCATGAAAGAAACAAAAACATTAAAATACATATTTGAGGGTTCGTTTTCCTAACATCACATTCTCTGACTTTTTCCGCTTGACTCATACCTATACTAGATATTGCAAATAAGGGAAACCATGGGACCTATGGGAAAGTCCACTTCTTGTCAGTCCTGGGGCTTGAACTCTGGGCCTGGGCGCTGTCCCCAAGCTCCTCAGTTCAAGGCAGGTGCTCTACCACTTGAGCCCTCAGCACCACTTCTGGATTTCTGGTGGTTCTTTGGAGATAAGAGACTCACATAACATTCCTGCCTGCGCTGGCTAAAATCCATGATCCTCATATGTCAGCTTCCTGTATAGCATTATGCCTGTGCCACTGGCATCAGGCATAAGTCCAATTTTGACTTTCTTTCCTTCTTTCTTTCTTTCTTTCTTTCTTTCTTTCTTTCTTTCTTTCTTTCTTTCTCTTTCTTTCTTTCTTGCTTTCTTTCTTGCTTACTTTCTTTCTTGCTTTCTTTCTTGCTTTCTTTCTCTCTTGCTTTCTTTTTTTCTCTCTCTCTCCCTCTCCGTCTCTGTCTCTGTCTCTCTCTCTCTTTCAGAAACTGGTTGAATGTGTCCTGGAGGAGGTGGCTTAGCGTCTCCATGTGGCTGGTACCCACGGTAACCCTCTCATTCTGGAGGTGGGCTGTGGGTCAGGAGCTGTCTTGCTCAGCCTGTTGAAATAGCTCCCTGAGGTCAGCCACTCTGTGCCCGGGCTAGAACGTGATGGTTATTCATTGTCCATCCATCCTCTGAGTACTTCCCCACTACCCTCTGCTAAGACAGTTAAAGGAAAGTGGATGAGGAGGCATCGTGTTGTCCAACAGCCTAGCATGATCCTGGGCCTCTGATCCTCACTGCCATCTATCTGGCCAGACCCCAGTTATAAGAAAATGAATTCACTCTATGTCTACTTCGCTTTGCTGGGGTGTGTCATTTCAAGTAGGGGAGCGGGGTGCAGAGGAAAGACTCCAGACATGGCAGCTCTTGTGGTACCTTTGTTCTTGTGACAGAGCCAAGTCATTGCTGTGGATAAGGAAGTAGCTGCCATCAAACTGATCAGATACAATGCTCAAAGGTAAGTAGGCAGGCTGTTGAAGTATCAAACCCACTCATGATTACTTCCCACTCACAATAAGGGGGGGTGCAGTGCAGGTGGCCAGCACTGGCCCTAGAGGAATATAAATGGATGGTGGCGTTCAGGTGCTGGTGGCTCCCATCCATCATCCTGGCTATTTGGGAGGCTGAGGTCTGATGGTCATGACTAAGAGCCAGCACAGGCAGCAAAGTCTGTGATATTCTTATCTCCCCAAAAACACCTCCCCCCACCAGAAAAAAAGCCAGATGTGCTGTGGCTCAAGTGGTAGTGCCTCAGCCTTGAATAAAAGAAGCTCAGGGACGACGCTGAGGCCCTGAATCCAAGTCCTAGGGCTCAGAAAAAAATGATAAAATAAATGAATAGTGGGCACCTGTTATCTTACTACTAAAAAAATGGATTCAGTCTTCTCTTTGGTACTTGTAGCCAAAAGTAAGGGGCTTCTTTGATACTCCTCTAAACCTCCCCTTCTCTCCATTAGCTCTCCAGGCTTCAGTTTCAGGATAGAATTCAGATCATCCCACTCAATGTGACCTTATATACCCTCCCCTACCCACTTTCCTTGGGGTGGGGATTCTTAATGTACTCACCACTGGGAGGATGAGGCACTGCAGAGATGGGGGTAGGTATCCCCGAAACTCACACACACATGCACACACACACACACACACACACACACACACACACACACACACACACACACACTCACCTAGGCCAACTCAGACTAGCCTTTTCCAAAGGCACATTATCTCCTTGTATTAACTGACCTAACAGAGGTACTTGATCCCATGTAAATGACTATTTTAACTACGGCTTGCTTGTTGGCATGAGATAAACAAAGAAAGGGTCTGGGGCCCATCACCTCTGGCTCAGGTACACATCTGACACCCTGGCTACGTAGGAGGCAAATATCTGAGGATCAAAGATCAAAGCCAGCCATAAGCTGGAAAGCTGGTGAGAATCTACTCTCCATGGAACCACCAAAAAGTTAGAATTGGAGCTGTGGCTCAATTTGTGGAGCACTGCCTTGAGCATGAAAACTCAGAGAGACCACTCCCAGAACATGAGTTCAAGTCCACACACAAAAATGGCCCCATCTTTTTGCCCCCAGACTGCCTGGGCCTTGAGTGCCTTCTCACAGAGTGTGATACAGCACTGGTCCTAGGTAGTGTATCAGAGCCTTCAGAAATTGGGTGGTGGAAGCCAGGCCTTCTCCTTCGTGTGCTCTTAACCCACACCAGCTTGAAGGCAGAGCGTGACAAGACAGGCAGCCTGCAGAGTGGAGAAGATCTTGCTCTGTCAGGGCGATTGGAGTGGGCTTTTTAGAGGCAGCACTTGAAAGGGGGTTTTTCTTAACAAAGAGGATTTGACAGGAAGCACAGAGAGCAAAGATGCTGTAGATAAATTACAACATAGTTGAGCATGTTTATTTACAGCCAGGGCTGCTGGTGAGAAACTCAGTATTGATATGAAAGACTATCCCGAGACAGGCCCGAGGGTTCACAGAGGAACAGCTATCCAGGGTTGGGATTGTGTCTTAGCAGTAGTGGGCTTGCCTAGTACACAGGAAACCCTGGGTTCAATTCCTAGGTCCCACATACACAGAAAAAGCCAGAAGCGGCACCATGGCTCAGGTGAAAGAGTGCTTGCCTCTGTCAGAAGAAGCTCCTAGATAGTGCCCAGGCCCTGAGGTCAAGCCCCAGGACTGTGAAAATAAAATAGCACTCAGATGGACCTTGGTGACAGGTGGTTGGCTATGCCCTGTAGCTCTTAGTAAATCCATCCATGCTTAGTGTCTCCTTCTTTGACAGAGGAGAGCTGGATATTCCTTCTGCCCTGGACACCCCTGGAGGTGGTTATCAGCAACCCACCCAACATCTTCCACCGGGGAAATGGCCCCAGAAATCCTCAGGTACAAGTTGGATGGGGTTGGGGGGATACAGGGCAAACCCCAGAAGTCCTAGTGGGTCTGACCTGTCCCAGAGGACCATTCCATCCAGAGGAGGCAGATGGGAGCTTAGAGAGGGGTAGAGATGTGGAGGGAGCTCTTTAATCCCCATGGCCCTAACCAAATTCCAAGCCTTTCTTTGCTTTC
Organism: Dipodomys spectabilis; assembly: GCF_019054845.1. Lineage (NCBI taxonomy): Eukaryota > Metazoa > Chordata > Mammalia > Rodentia > Heteromyidae > Dipodomys > Dipodomys spectabilis. The sequence continues at coordinate 760,698 of NW_024871119.1, read as the reverse complement.
TGTGGGGGAGATAGAGGAGTGTCTAGGTGGTAGTGTATAGAGGAGGACTACATGGAAATTCTAAAGACTGAGACACAGTAAGCCTTGTGCTGGTGGCTCACGCCTGTCATCCTGGCTACTCAGGAGGCTGAGATTCAGAGGATCTCATTTCCCAGCCCAGGCAGGAAAGTGCCGCGGGCAGGCTCTGTCGGGATGACGGAGGACACCTAGTGGAGGAACTGGAATAGGTGGGGAGATGGCAAACAGACAACTCACACACAAGAGGAGTGGATGCTGAGTGCGATTTAATGCAGAGGATAACAAACTTTTATAGCAAAAGTCTCCAGGAGAAAGGGCAAAAGGTTACACAATCTTGCTGCAGGGCTTCATTCTTGGGTGGTTACCAACTGGTCGCCTGATAGGCACTTGTTTCCGACTTATCTCTATTTTTAAGAAATACTATGGGTTTCGATGTTTATCACCAATTAACTATTACCTTTTTCTATAGAGGCCTTAACTGTCCCATAAGATCTTTCCTGTTCCTTCTTTAATAGTAAGCACCAAGGAGGCCGAGATCTAGCAAGTCTCTTAGTAAATGAAAGAGAGTAACAGGAAATTCTTTCTCCTAAGTAGTTCTCCCAGCAATTGCCATACATTCTTTCTGTTCTAGCCGGCCTACAGCTTCTTGTAAATCTCTTACAAACAATTCCTTCTGCTGTCGTGAAACCCCCAATACTTTCATATTTACTTATGACTTGTCTACTAGCCTCCATAAGAGGGGCTTTCAGGGTAGCACTTAACTCTGGTGAGTTAGTCATATTTTTAAGACACTCATCAGATTTTGGAGTCGTCAACACTCTTAAGAAAGAGCTTTGAATAAGGGAACATTGAGCATGAGTAAGTGCAATGAGCAGCAGAAACAGTAAAAGATTAATAGGCACTCTTATACAGTGAAGAAAAGAAAAGCAGGGACAGAAACACATCTTTCCCAGGGGCTTGCCAGCCTTTCCAGGAGGTAGGCCTCTTTGAAGCCCCATTCTCTGAGTAGACTTCGGTGAAGTCCCATTCTCAGAGATAGGTCTCTGTGAAGCCCCATTCTCAGGTCTGAAAGCAGGTTTCCCATGCTAAGCAGACTCCACCGGAGTAGGCGTGGCAGGAAAGTCCCATGAGAGTGTCATTCCCAATCTCCAAACAGAAATGGAGCCATGGCTCAAAAGGTACAGAACTGGCCTTGAGCAAAAATCATCATCAGGGACAGTTCCCAAGCCCTGAGTTCAAGCCCTTCAACAACAACAACAACAAAAACAGAAATACACCCTTGCTTGCAAGTGATGGTGAAGCAATGGGGGTCCTGTCGTTGGGAGACCAGATGCTAGCCTAAGTGTACAGAAATTTCTAAAAACTCTCCAGGTTTGCCCCAGTGTGAAGTCACAGCAGGGTGGGCGTTGCCTTACCAACAACTCCAGAAGTCGTGGCCTGTCTGAGGCAGGGAGTAGGCTAATGGGAGCAGGGATGGGAGGGTAGTGTCAATTATATTCCCTCCATCCATGGAAATATAGTTTTGGATGCTGGTGTCAAAGTCTGAAGTGAAGGGTTGCATGTGGTTTGTAGCCTGACAAGTTGGGTTTCACCTGGCTATAAGAAGGTAACTGAAGCCAGGTGCTGCCAGTGTCTCACAACTGTCATCCTAGCTACTCAGGAGGCTGAGATCTGAGGCTTGCAGTTCAAAGCCAGCTTGGGCAGGAAAGTCTGTAAGATTTTTATCTCCAATGAACCACCAGAAAACCAGAGGTGGTGCTGTGGCTCCAGTGGTAGAGCGCACACTTTCAGCTGAAGAGCTGAGGGACTGCGTGCAGGCCCATAGTTCAAACCCCATGACCTACAACCAAAAATAAGGTGGATGAGTTTTCTGCATAGAGTTATGTACAGTAGGAAATGCCATTCTGTGTTATGAGCCATTCCAGACGTGTGAGAGGCTGAGATTTGTCTACAGTTGGTCTGAGGACGGTAGTGCCATCTACTCGGGGTTTGGCATGTTCGGGTGCTCAGAGACTGATGAGGCCTTGGGCTACCCCTGTGTGTGTGTGTGTGTGTGTGTGTGTGTGTGTGTGTGTGTGTGTGTGTGTGTGTGTGTGTTTCCTCATCTTTCTCTGTCCCCTTCCTGGGTTCCTGTCTTCCTCTTCCTGACCTCGCATGTTGCCCCTCTTCCATTACAACCTTGCCTTTTGCCCCGTCAGGGTCTACAATGAGTCTTAAATTGCCAGAGACCTGCATAGTCCAGCTTTTCATTAGGGCCCAAGTCTGGCTGTCCATATCTTTGGCCACTTCCAGGGGATTCTGTGTCAGCAGGGCCAGCTGGCATAGGTTCTCCCTTACCTCTGGAGGGGTGGGGTTCAGTCATGGGATGTCTTGTCCTTTTCCTCAGCTGGGCCTCTGGCTGCGTGTCCCTCCCAGCAGGCTGGCAGTAGAGTGGGGGAAGGGTGGTTGCCAGTGGCTCTGACCCACTTGAGCTTGATAGCTGACTGAAGGCTGCCCAAGCAAGAAGGATCTTGGGCTGCATAGAGGTGAGGCCCAGGTGGCTTGGAAGTATCTGTTTTTGTCTAGGAAATGTCAACGAACATTATCACAGCCAAGTCTATCTCCCAGCCCCAGCTTGGCCTCTCAGGTCCTTCTAGACAATTCTGGATACCTAGAATACAGAGGCACAGACTTAAGATTCCAGGACCAGGGAACTGGGGGATGAGAGACTGGTACGGCCAGTAGCTCAGTGTTCTGGGGCATTAGCCTTGACCTGGTTATGCCTTCCTTGCGTAAGTTCATGTCTTAACCCGTGGCTGACCACACACCGGCCATTTGTGGCAGTGATATGGAAGTGGCAGGAGCAAAAGTGAGATCTAGTATGACCAAAATCTGGATTTATGGTCTGTGGGTGTGGGGAAGGCAAAGGGTGTATATTAAAAAAAAAAAATCTCAGAGCTGGAACTCAGGGCCTAGGCACTGTCCCTGAGCTAACACTCTACCACTTGAATCACAGATCACTTTTCACCTTTTTTAGTAGTTAGTGGAGAGAAGAGTCTCACAGACTTTCCTGCTTGGGCTGGCTTCAAGCTGCCATTCTAAGAGCTCAGCCTCTTGAGTCGCTGGAATTGCTGGTATGAACAATTGGCTCCAGTTAAGGATGATAGTGGATGCATGTGCTTGCGTGTGTGTTTGTGTGCATGCGTGCATGCGTGTATGCATGTGTGTGTGTGTGTGTGTGTGTGTGTGTGTGTGTGTATTTACCAGGACTTGAACTCAAAGCCTAGGTGGTATCCTTTAGCTTGTTTGCACAAGGTTGGTGCTGTACCACTTGAACTAGGGTATCTCTGCTTCCCAGCTTTTGGTGATTCATTGGAGAGAAGAGTCTGCTCAGGCTAGCTTTGAATCTTGATTGATCCTCAGGTGTCAGCCTTGAGTAGCTAGGATTATAGGCATGAGCCACTGGCACCCAGTTGCAAGGATGTCTTTTCATACGCTCTTCTGTTCTAACAGCTGTCTACTTCCCCTGGCCTAGATCTCTGACCTCCACTTCAGCTCCCAGCATCCCGTGACTGTGTGGAAAACATAAACCTCTAACCTGATCCCATTTCTTTGTACTCATGGGAGGGTATGTTTCTTCTGTAGCCTGGGGAAGGAGGGTAGCTGTAGATGGGCGCTCGACTGGGGGATAGGTAATCTGTTTCAGCCAAGAAGGAAAGTGTGGCCAGATGCTAATAGCTCATGCCCTCCTAGTCCAACCTCCTCAGGAGTCTGAGATCTGAGGATTGCCATTCAGAGGCAGCCCAGCTAGAAAAGTCTGTGAGATTTTCCTCTGCAACTAGCCACCGAAAAGCTGGAAGAAAAGCTGTGGCTCAAGTGGTAGAGTGCTAGCCCTGAATGAAAAAGGTGAGGCACAGAGTCCAGGTCCTGAGTTCAAGCCCTAGTACCAAGATGTGTGCAAGTGTGTGCAGGCATACATACACACAGAGACACACACACAGAAGAAGGTGGTAATGATGAGCTCAGCTAGAAAACTGGGGGCACTCCTGAGGCATAGTCATAGTAAACTCTCAAAGCAGATCAAGTAGTTTTTCCCTAAGTCATTCTTGGGCTGAGGGGTCTGGGTCATGCCAGTAAGTTCCATGGAACCTGCCTTTCTATCCATGCACGGGGCCACAGGACCAAGGGAAGCCACTATGGATGCTCGTTTGTAGTCGGCCCATGATTGCCCCGAGCACTGGTAAGGAAAGTAAGGCTCCAAACCCTGTGACCCCTGGGATAGAGACTGCTACCAGCAGCAGCCTGCTGGCTGTGGATACCTGAGACTACAAGTCTTTCATGAGCCCAACTCAATACCCGCCCAATGTGTGCCTGCCAGATTCACACTCTTGTGATACTCGAGTGAGTGGGCATTACCTGCTGTGCCATCTTGCAGCTCCTGCCCCTGCTGGCCCAGAACCTTGGTCTGAGAGGTCAATTTATTGCTCAGATGCACAGTGCAGCCATGACAGATGCCATTCTGAGGAACAGATTAATGACCTCCGTGCTCAAGGCTCCAACCTTCTCTGATACTGTGGCCTGCTCTGTAGGCAAAGGCCTCCAAAGAGGCTGCTCTCAAGACTTGTAGGACACCTAGACATTGGGAGACCCTCAGTGGCCCACTTGAAATTACTCTGCCTAGATCCACAGAGTGAGGTCCAAGCAGGCCAGGTGTTGGTGGCTTGCCAATTGAGGCACAACACCAATTCTGGGTTTCTGGAGGTTCCTTGGAGATCAGAGTCTCCCAGACTTTCCTGCCTAGGCTGGCTTTGAACCGTGATCCTCACATCTCAGCCTCCTGAGGAGCTAGGAGGACAGGTGTGAGCCACCGGTGCCCGGCTGATCTGGCCTTTCACCACAGTAGACTAGGAGCTTCTGGAAGCTTTTCTTTATTTTTTTTAGGTGCAAGTACTGGGGCTTGAACTCAGGGGTTAGGCTCTGGTCCCTTAATTTTTTCCCTCAAGGTTAGCACTCTGCCACTTGAGCCAAAGCTCCATTTCTGGCTTTTGGTAGTTCATCGGCAAGAAGAGTCTCACTTGCTTTCCTCCCCTGAGCTGGCTTGACCCACGATCTCTATCTCAGTCTCCTGAGTAGCTAGGATTTACAGGGGTTGAGCCACTGGTGGCATTGGGCTAGAAGCTTTTCTTAAGCAAGTGTTCTTCCCTGAGTTTGCCCTTACTCCTCCATGCAAAGGAGGTCTGAGGGTCAGGAGCTCTGAAAAATAAGCTTCCATCCACAGGAAATGGCTGGGGTCTCTGGTAAAAAGCCATCTAATCTTCCTCCTGGGCCCCATTCTGGGACTCCAGCCTCTGCCCTACCTGTGACTCACATATAAACTTTGACCCAGCCTTGAATGTCTTACCAGACTTGTCTGAAGCCACAGAACCTTCATTCCACCCATACCATCTGCTCTAAAGCACACCTCAGGACCTTTGCCCATGCTGTACCTTCTGTCTGAGGCCCTCTGTCCTGAATCCACATCTTGGAACTCCTGTGGAATTTTGGCATTGGTTATATCACCTCGTGGAGCAAGTCTTTCCTTCCCTTCTCCCTCTTTTTTTTTTTATATTGAGTTTCTAGAGATGGAACTTGTGCAGGCTGACTGGCAAATGCTCTATCTTGGTGTGTGTGTGTGTGTGTGTGTGTGTGTGTGTGTGTGTGTGTGTGTGTGTGTGTGTGTGTGTGCATGTGTGTGCCAGTCCTGGGGTTTGAATTCATGGCCTGGATGCTATCATATCCCTGAGCTTTTGTGCTCAAGGATAGCACTCTACTACTTGAACCACAGCTTTTAAGTCTGGCTTTTTGGGTGTTTGATTAGAGAAAAGTGTCTCATATAGACTTTATTGCTTGCAATTGGTATCATCAGATCTCAGCCTCCTGAGTAGCTAAGATTACAGGGGTGAGCCACCAGCACCTGTCCTCTACTCTACATCTTATCTATAACTTCAGCCCTCCTCTGAGTCCCAGAGCAAAATGTCACACCAGGATGAATTTTTTCTTTTTGACAGTCTTGGGGATTGACCTCAGGGTCTCGGCATACCCCTGAGCTTCATTTGCTCATGGCTATCTTTCTATCACTTAAGCCACAGTACCACTTTTGGCTTTTTCTGTTTCTGTGGTACTGAGCAATCAAACCCAGGGTTTGTGCATGTGGGCTAGGTAAGCACTCTAGCACTAAGCCACAATCTCAGCCCAAGGCTCCCTTCTAATGGGAGTTATGAGGGTGGGGTTTATTGGCTTACCCCCTTTGGTGTAGAAATCTCTATTTCATATCTTTGCCATGATTTGGGACCAGCTTGTGACTCAGCAATGAGGAATGATAAATGAGTGATAGCCACAGGCCCCAGAAGTCTAGCCTGTCATCCTACAGAAGGATAGAGAATATGGAGCCAGAACCTTTGACAACTCCTACAGCCTAGGAACTGTGCTTTCCCTGGAGGCAGTGGCTGGCTGCATGGTGTCCCGATGGGACACCTCGGCCAGAACATAAAGCTTCAGTTCTTAAATGGCAGAGAAGGATTCTTTGTTCATGTTGCCTGCTCAGACTTTGTACTCTCTGAGGGCTTGTCCCAGCTTGCCCAGGTTGGGGGGCTGGGCATGGGCAACCTGCTGAATGCCCATTGTCCATACCCAGATACATGGAGTTATTGCCTCGTTTTTTATTTTTGGCAGGTCCAGGGTTGTACTATAAGCCTAGGCTCTGTCCCTGAGCACCTTTTGCTCAAGAGTAGTGCTCTGCCCTTGAGCCACAGCCCCATGCATGTTTTTTTTCCCCTGTGATCTCTTAGAAAGAAGAATGTCATGGACTTTCCCATCCTGGCTGAATTCAAATTGGCATTCTCTATATCTTGGCCTCCTGAGGAGCTAGGATTACAGGCAAGAGCCACTGGCACCTTGCTTTCTTTTCTTCTTCTTTTTTCTTTTTTTTAATGGTAACAATCTGAAGTCTTCGCGGTGTCATTCCAATGGTTTGCATTATAATTAAACGACCCAGGCCTGGAGTTTGAATGCTAGGACTGCCACCCACAAAAGGAAGGAGAGCCTGACAAACTTATTCCTGTTCATGTGAATGCTTATGGAGAGTTATTAATGTAACAATAAATGTGCAGTGGATTCATGACCCTATTTTAGAATGCCACACAAAAATTATTAGGTTTATGTTTTCCATTCTAGCACCATGGTATAATTAAGGATATTGATTAATTTTTAATTAATACTTTTATAGGTATTCAACCCGGATACTTCATTAAATGGAGGCAAAATTTATTAACTAATAATTGGTAATAACATATATAATTTAATATCCTCACAGTCCCACTCTCTGTATATGTATATATTTGTATATATGTTTATGTCTATCTCTCTATCTACTTCAATCTACATATTTATCAACGTATACATATATATATATGTATATATATATGTGTATATATATATATATATATGTATATATATATGTGTATATATATATATATATATGTATATATATATGTGTATATATATATATGGGGGGCACTACTTTGGCTTGATAACAGGTTCTCAGAACTTCCTGGCTGCTCAGTTTTCAGGAGGCTGGTCTGCTAAGACTGTAACACTATTTATGGATTGGGCATTGTAGGCTGTGAGATGAAATCCCAGCATGGCCAAAAATTTATTCGTGGAGTAAGAAGCCAATTTTGACACATTATTTTCCTTCTCTGTGAAAGTCCTTGGTCTCAGTATGATGTATAATCCATATGCAAATATATCCTATGTGATATGATGTAATAAAAGAAATGTTACATGTGTATATACTAAATACTAAATAAATAAGGGTAATAAATGTCAGATGTAATAACCCATGTATGTAAATAGATCTCATACATTAATATTACTTTTTCCAGTGCTGGTGCTTCAATTCAGGCCCTGGGAACTGGTCTGAATTTCTTGTCTTCAAGGACGCTGAGCCTTTCCTCTGCACCCAGACCCTGAGTGCAAATCCCAGGCCTACTAGAAAAATGGTGCAAATTCCAAACCAGGGCCTTATTACTATTATTATTACTATTATTATGATGATGATGATTATTATTATTTTGCCTAAGCACGGGGCTTGAACTCAGGTCTTGGCATGTCTGCCACAGTTGGTGGTGGCATCCTAGGACCCGAGTTCAAATCTCGGGGTGGAAAAAGAAATAAAAAACTGTAAAGGAGAAGCCTAAAACTGAGAAGTTCAAGGAGGTAGCTTTCCTTTTTTTTTCCCTTTGTATTGTGACCATCCTGGGTCTAAATGACAAGGCCCAGAAAGCATACATTATCTTGCATTGCTGATGTTTGGTGGGCTATTAGGGAAGCCATAGCCAAAACCAGCAACTTAGGCCTGGAGGTCGAATCCCAGGACTGCCACTAATGAATGGAGATTCTCAGAAACCTATTCCCATATATATCCATATGAATGGAATGTTATAAAATTAACAATTAAATTAGTAGTTAATATACGATATTATAAAATTATACACAATTATACAATATTGACTAGATTTCAATTAATACTTTATTATGTATTCAATCATAATACTTAAAAATGGAAGGAATAATTTAATTGCCAATAATCGGTATTAATATTGTATATGCAATTTCATAATATACAGACATCTCTCTCTTGTTTTATACATATACATCTATTTGTCTATCTACCAATCTATACATTTATCTGTTCATACAATTGTCACTCCTGGGGCTTAATGATAGAATGTTCGCCTAGTAAGTACAAAGCCCTGCATTCGATTCCTCACTACTGTGTACACAAAAAAATCCAGAAGTCATGCTGTCACCCAAGCAGTCAAGCACTAGCTTTGAGCATAAAAACTTAGGGACTGTGTCTAGACCCTTACTCAAGAGCCAGGACTGGCACCAAAAAAAAAAAAAGATAGAATGTTCTGACTGCAACAATGTAAGTATAGTACTACAAATACCTCATCACAAGTATGGGACTACAAATACCTCATCACAGAGCAAGTTGGGAGTCTGGTGCTGACAGCTGCCATCTAACTTGACAAAATGTCCCATGCTACTATTATCATATATTCACCACTTAGAAACTTGAAGAGGAAGCTGGGCATCGGTGGCTCGTGCCTGTCATCCTAGCTAATCAGGAGGCTGAGACATGAGGATCATGGTTCAAATCCAGCCTGGGCAGGAGATTCCTTGAGATGCTTATCTCCAATGAACCACCAGAAAGCCTGAAGGGGCGCTGTAGCTCAAGTGGTAGAGTGCTAGACTTGAGCTGAAGAGCTCAGAGACAGCACAGAGGCCCAGACTTGAACTCCTCCAACTTACAAGAAAGAAGGAAACCTGAAGTGGAGTGCTGGGAACTTGTGTTACGGGTAGAGTGCTTTGCATGTATGAAACCCTGGGTTTGAATCCTAAGTACCACATCCGTAGAAAAAAAGTCTGAAGTGGCTCTCTGGCTCAAGCTCAAGTGGTATACTTGAACAGGTGAAACAGATACAATGTTCATGTCCTGAGTTCAAGCTCCAGGACTAGGATACACACACACACACACACACACAGAGCAGAAGTAAAGTTGTGACACAAAATGGTAAAGCACCTGGATTCTGCTCTGAGCTCATGGTCATCACCCTGGCCCTGTGTTCAACCCCAAAACCTAGCCACCCAAGGCCTGACTAGGAGAGGACAAAGGTTTCAAAACCTGATAAGCTTCACCAGATCTAGATGACAGGAAGCATTGTGATTTTGCACAAGTGCTTAGATTTAGCAAACTTCCAGAATCTTAGGGAGGCACCACCATTGCCAATTAGGAATCTTTTCATTAGGTTCAGCTCCCTAGTTGTCTACCAGAAGGACTCGAATTAATTGAAGCAGTTTGTATCAACATTGGAACATAGTCTCACAAAGACGGGACAAGTGCAGGGAACTTGGCCTGCCACAGGAGGTGGCACAATGGAAGGCTTCCTGTCAAAACAGAGCACTGGGGAGAGAGTTAGCTTGGGGTACAAAGAGGCCTTTTTCTCCTGGCCTTCAGAGCCCATCCACACTCATCCTCACTAATTGCCCCCGATAAATTGTTTGTTACACAGCTGTACAGGAGTGAAACTTTTTGTCTGCCTGTTCCAACAGTGAGCCAGACTTCCTCCAGCAGCCTGGGGTGCATAGAAACCCTCAGGATACCCTGGGAACAGTGAGGGGAGCCCCGAAATATGCACTGTCTTGAAAACACCATCTGTGCTATGAAATCATTCTATTCAAAGCAAATTTCCTAGCTGTGTGCCTTTCTTCATAGCGACCTTGGATGTTCACTGATAGAAATACATGCATACACACACAGACACATGGAGTTAATGGCTCTTTTTTGTGGCTTTTTAATGGCTTTTTGTAATGGCTTTTTTTTGAGGCTTGAACTGTGAACCTAGACATTGTCCCTGAGCTCCTTTTGCTGAAGGAAGCACTTTATTGTCTTAAACCATGATTACCCTAGGCTGGGGTACAGCATTTACACCCAGAGATGATCCGGGGATCCTAGGACCCGAGTTCAACTCACAGCACTGGCAAAAATACATCAAACCAAAAAAAAAAAAAAAAAAAAGAAACGGAGGAAGAAAAATCCAAGAAGTTTTACACAACCATTTTACCTCTTTTTCCTTGGCACTGTGACCATCCTGGGTCTCATTGACTCGGCTGGAAAATTGTATGTCACCTTGCATGGCCGAAGGCTTCTGGGCTGTCAGTGAAGCCTGAGCCCAACAGAGACACCTAGGCCCTGAGTTCCATGATCCTGGGACTGCCACCTACACACAGCTGAAGATCCTAGGAGACTCGTTCCTATCTATAGGAACACTAATAGAATGTTTGACATATACTAATTTAATTACTAATTAGCTAGTCTATTATAAGATTGTATGCAATAAATATGTCATTGATTAATTGAATTAGTACCTTATTAAGTCTTCTACCATGAGTAATTAATGGAGGCATAGTTTTAGAACTAATAATTGGTAGTAATAGAATATATAAAAATAAGATATAGACAGACATCACTTTATATAGAGTTATACACTAGAATCTACATAAATGTCTGTCTCTATATATATACTTTTATTTATAGATGAATATACATATGTAAATACACACACACAGCAATCTACACATCTATCTGTTTATATATTGGCCATTCCTAGGCCTTGATCTCAGGTCCTGAAATTTGCTCACCAACTTCACTTGCATCAGACTGTTGTGCTAACATTAACCCATTCGTGAAGTGGGCCTTCTAGGCCTGGAGTTCAAATTACAGAACTGCCAAAAACTTAATCCTGGTGGCAGAAGCCAATTGTCTCACTTGTTTTCCTTATCGGTGAAAGTCCTGGGTTTCAGGAATGATGTATAATACATTGACAAATCTATGTCCTATGTAATAGGATGTAAAAAATGTTATATGTGTAATCATACTCATTAAATAGATTAAAATAAATAAATCACAAAATAAAATGAATAACTACACTAACCACAATATGCAGTAAACATGCATGTAAATATAAATCATGTATTTAAAATGTATAAAAATATTATTTTTTTTCGAGTGCTAGGACTTGAATTCAGGCCCTGAGAACAGGCTTGACTTTCTTGTCCTCCAGCACGGTGAGCTTCCCGTTCCCCCACAATGCTGCAGATTTACCCAGACCCTGAGTTCAGATCCCAGGCCTGGCAGAAAAAATGGCGTGAATTCCAAGCCAAGGAGCCTCATAATTTTTTAAATATTTTAAATATATTTATTTATTTATTTATTTTTGTTTTGTCAAGCACAAGTTTTGAATTCAGGTAGTGGCAACTCTGCCTCCGCTTTTATCAGTCTAGGCTGGGGTGCAGCCACTGTACCCACAGCTGAACCTGAGTTCCTGGGCCCCAAAGACTGACAGGAAAAAAAACAATGAAAAGACAGATAAAAATCCGGCAACTTGCAGATGGCTCCGGTTTTACATTTACTTTCTTTGCAAGGTAACCATTTCTGGCTGAAAATTGTTTGCAACCTGGCATTTCTGAAGGTTGGTGGGCTACTAGGGAAGCCATAGGCCAACTAGGCAACATAAGCCCTGTGTTAGAAGCCCGTTCCTGTCCCCTACCAATGGAGGGAAATCCTAAGAGTCTCATCCCTATTCATAGGAATACTGATGGAAGGTTATGAATGTCAAGGTTGAATTAGTTGTTCCTGAAAGATACTACTATAAAATTAAACAGAGTGATTTTAGGAGGCCAATGGATTTTAATGAATATTTTCTGACACATTAAAAGAATACTTTTAATTCCATGGATGTAATAGTTTCCGGACAGTGGTTGATTCAATTAAAAATTCATTAAGGATGGAAACAGTCATATTAATTACATGGAGGCATAATAAATACCCAAGAGTTGGTAAGAATGTAGTCTATATAACTGAAGAATGTATAGAAACCTCTGGCACTCTATAAAGATCTATATTTATTTGTTTTTTTTTTCAGGGCTTTTTTTTTGTGAGAATACAGTACAGAGAAGTTACAATTAGATGGTCAAGATAAGGAGTATATTTCGTATCAAGCATTGTTGCCTCCTCTTTGTTTCCCTTCCCATCCCTTCCCATACTCCCTTCCCTCCACCCAGTCCTCCCCCCCTCCCCACCAAAGTTGTAAATTTTGTTTTTCGGTATAACAAATTGTACATCTCATTGTTGCAATGGGTCCACCTGTATCCCTTCCCCTCCAAAAATTATACCAACATCAAATACAGTGAAAACAGGGGTTATACCATGGGGGAGGGACAAACAATGCAACATAGAAATCATCTTATAAATATGTTAGAAACAATTGCATGAAAGGCAAAAAACAAAAAAAACAAAAAAAATTTAATACTTATCTTGGGGTTCATTCCCCTAACATCAACTTATCTGACCTTTTCTGCTTGACTCAGACATATACCAGTTATTGCATATAGAGGAAACCATAGTACCTATGTTTCTTTGGGCGTGGCTTACTTCACTTAATATAATTTTTTCCAAGTCTTTCCATTTCCTAACAAATGGGGCAATGTCATTCTTTCTGATGGAGGCATAGAATTCCATTGTGTATATATACCACATTTTCTTGATCCATTCATCTACTGAGGGGCATCTAGGTTGGTTCCATATCTTAGCTATGGTAAATAATGATGCAATAAACATAGTTGTGCTGGTAGCTTCAGTATGGTCTTGTTTGTGATCATTTGGGTAAATGCCCGAAAGTAGGATTGCTGGGTCATAGGGGAGTTTTATGTGGAGTCTTTTGAGGAACCTCCATACTGCTTTGTGTACTACCATCTGCATGTCAATCTGTTCTTATTTTGTCAACCCCTGGGGCTCGATCTCAGTGCTGGGAACTGCTTGTCAGCTCCATCTGCCCCATGCTGGCCGAGCTGACACTCATCCATTCACAAATTGGGCCTTTGTAGGCTGTGAGTTCAGATGCCAGCACTCACAAAAATTGAAGCGGGGAGTAAGAAGCCCAGGGTAACACATGTTTTCCTTTTCTGTGAACGTCCTGGGTGTCAAGTATGAAGTTTCATACATAGGCAAATCTATATCTTATGTAATAAATGTAGTAAATATTCCATGTGCAATAAGTCAATAAAATAAATGGTAACTAAATGAATAAAACAAAAAATTAAATGAATAACTACAATAAGTGGAATATTGAGTCAACATACAGGGCTCAATCTCAGGGCCTGGCAACTGCCTGGCAGATGAATTGGCTAGAGGCTGCTGTGCTGACAGCCACCCATTCATGAACTGAGCCTTCTACGCTCTGAGTCAAGATCCTAGCAATGCCAAAAATATAATCTTGGAGTAAGAAGCTGAGCGGGACCCATGTTTTCCTTTTCTTTGAAAGTGCTCAGATAGGATGTATAATTCGGGTGCAAATCTATATACTATGTAATAAGATGTCATAAAGGCAAGAAATGTCATAGGTGGAATAATTGTCACTAAAATGAATGAAAAACAGATTGAATTAGTAGTGAATCATTCTGGGATAAAATTAGATGCAACAATTATAGGAGGTGCATTAAGTTTAATTAATATTTTATTAAGCATTAACAGAATAAAAATTACATGGAGATATAATTAAATACCTAATAATTGAAAGTAACACATGATGCATAATTTAACTATATATAGACATCCATCTCATTCTATAAAATATGTAATTTTATGTATGGATGTATGTACATATATGATAAACAACAACAGGATATTGAGTAATTATTGATTAATGATTTATTAATTGTTCAAATGGAACATATCATTAAATGGAGACATAATTTAATACCTAAAAATTGTTAGTAATATTATCTATAATTAAATAATATACAGACATCTCTCTGTGTATATAATATTTATATACAGCAATCTCTAAGTATACCTTGTTCACTCCTGGTTTCAGTTGTTGAGTGTTCACCTAGCAAGCACCAAGCCCTTGGTTCGATTCCTCAGTGCCACATGAACAGAATACCTGGAAGTTCTGAGGTCTTTCAATCAATTGAGTGCTAGCCTGGAGTACAAATGCTTAGGTACAGTGTCTAAGCCCTTACTCAAGCCATAGGACTGCTTCCACAAAAAGATAGATTGTTCTAACTGCAACTATACAAAGACAGAACTTCAAATACCTCATCACAGAGCAAGCTAGGAGTCTGGTGCTGACAGCTGCCACCTAACCTGACTTAGCCAGATGTAAACACTGCAACCTAGCTCCATGGAACCAGACACAACTGGCTTACCCAGATCATCCTAGCTGCGCAGGGGCTTTAAAACCCAGTCCTGGCAGGAATTCTGTGAGACACTTTAAAATGTGGCTCCAAGTGGTAGAGCTCTAGCCTTGAGCAAATGTTATTAGAGTATGATCTCCATGTTTTGAGTTCAAGCCATATGCCTAACCCCCCCCTCCCCCCAAAAACCCCACCACCATAAACCATTAGATGTGAACTTGTGTGGTTTGTGAAATGTTCCTCAAAGAATGGTGATAGTCATGAAAGCACCCTAATCCAAATAACAGCTTGTGGAATAGAGCTATGTGTTGAGTCCTTCATAAGGTGCTCTGTACTAAGTCATGCACATGATGCTATGTACTGGGTCCTTCACAGGGTGCAGTGTGCTGAGTCCTGCATTGGGTGCTGTGTGCTGGGTCTTTCACAGGATGCTGTGTGTTGAGTCATGCAAAGAGTGCCATGTGCTGTGTCCTTCACAGGTGCATTCTTTCATCAGGTCCTTGTAAGAGCTCCACAACTGAGATGATTATGCAGACAAGAATATTGAGGCTCAGATACGTCCCCATGTCAGGGACAAAATTATGTATTACTGAAGACTAGTGAGTTGTCTCCTGCAGACAATTGGGGTTTTTTTTCTTTCTTTTTTTTTTCACAGTCATGAACCTTGAACTTGGGGCCTAGCCACTGACCCTTACCTCTTGGGTAGATGGCTAGCACTCCACCCCGTGGAGCCAAGGACCCCCTTGCAGGAGAGTGCCACCTAGGGGTCGATAGCTGAGGACTGTCACCCCGCCTTCTCAAGAAGCTGAGATCTGAGGATCTGGGTTTCAAACTATCCCAGAAACAAAAGGTCCCATGAGATTACTATCTCCAATTCACCACTAAGAAACCTGAAGTTGAAGCTGGGTGCTTGTCGCTCATACCTGTCATACTAGCTTCTCAGGAGGATGAGAGCTGAGTATCATGGTTCAAAGCTAGCCTGGGAAGGAAAGTCTTTAAGACACTTAGCCCCAATGGACCACCAGAAAACATGAAGTGGTGCTTTGGCTCAAGTGGTAGGGCACAAGACTTGAGCTGAAGAGCTCAGGGACTGCACCCAGGCCCAGACTTCAACTCCTACAACCACCAACAACAAAAAAGACAGAAACAAACTAACAAACCTGAAGTAAAGGGATGGGAATGTGCCTTAGGGGTGGAGTGCTTTGCAACTATGAAACCCTGAACTTTATTTCTCAGTACCACAACACTGGAAAAAGGCTGCAGTGGCTCCGTGGCTCAATCGGGAGAGGGCTATCCGTGTACAAGAGAAATTAGGTACAGTGCTGAGTTCCAGCTCCAGGACTGGTGTATGCGCACTCACACAGACACACAGACACATAGACACACACACACACACACACACACACACACACCAACACACACACACACAGACCAGAAGTGAAGTTGTGACACAAAATGGTAAAGCCTTGGGCTTCTGCACTGAGCTCATGGTAGCACCCAGGCCCTGTGTTCAACCCCCAAACCTAGCCACCCAGGGCCTAACTAGGAGAGGTCAAAAGTTTCAATATCTGATGAGCTTCACCAGCCCTAGATGACAGGAAGCTTTGAGATATCTGACATATGCTTGGATTTCCTAAGCTTCAAGAAACCTAGGAGAGGCATCATAGGTCCATCATCTCCAACAATGAAATATTTCATTAGGTTCAGTGCCCTAGTTGTCTGCCAAAAGGTCTCCTGAATTATATTGAGCTCTGTATCTGAACACCGGAATATAGTCTCACAAAGGCAGGATGAGTGCACAGGACTTGGCCTGCCATGGGAAGTGGCACAAATGAAAGCTTCCTGTCAAAACAGGGCACTGGGGAGAGAGATCGCTTGGGATACAAAGAGGCCTTTTTCTCCTGGCCTTCAAAGCCTGCCCACACTCATCAAGACTAACTGACACAGGTGGAATTGTTTGTTAAACAGCTGAACAGGACTGAGGCCATTCGTCTGCATATCCAGAAACAATGAGAGAGACTTCTTCCAGCAGGCCTGGGATGCAGAGAAACCCTCAGGCTACACTGGGAACAGTGAGTTGAGCCCCAGAACATGCACTGTCATGAAAGCACTCTCTGTGTTATGCAATCATTGAATTGAAAACAAATTTTCTAGATTGGTGCAATTCATAATAGCTACTCTGGAGATTCACCTGTAGGAATACGTCCATATACACAGAGACATGGAGGTACAGGTTCTTTTCGAGGGAGCAGGACCTGGGGTTGAACTATGAACCTAGGCATTATCCCTGAGCTCCTTTTGCTCAAGGGTATTGCATTAACCTTGAATCACAGCCCCACTTCTGGGTTTTTCTGTGATGTCTTAGAAATAACAGTGTCATGGATTTTCCTATGCTGGCTGGATTTAAACTCAGATTCTATACATCTCAGCTTCCTGAGGAGCTGGGATTATAGTCAGCCTCCACTGGCTGTTGCCTTTCTTTTCTTCTTCATTTTTTAATCTGTACAATCTGACTTCTTAACAGGGTCCTTCCAGTGGTTTGAATTTATAAGTAAGCAATTCCAATGTCTTTTATAGCTGCTTTCTCTGAGAAGGATTTTCTCTCATCTTCTCTTCTGGTCACAGGTTTGAAGCCAAAAGTGAGAAATGAGTATCACAGGATTTGGTAGCTAATGTCCACATTACATGCCAGTTCTGGCACTTAGCATTGAGCTGCAGTGAATTTACTGTCTAAGGATGAGAGAACCGAAAGCTGGAGCAATCCTCATACTGTCTGCATTGCTCCTTTTTTCTATAAAATGATCTAATAATTATGAATTTTGTGTCTCCAGTATTAATTATCTAGAACACATTAGAAGCATCTGCATGTTTCTGTTTTTCTATAGTACATCCCGAGATTTAGACTAAGGTTTTGTGTGGAGGGGATTCTCAGTGTATCCCTGAGAAAGCTGCTTGCAGTCTCCTGGGGAGATCACAATTCAAAGTCAGCCCGAGCAAGAAAGTCTGTGAGATTCTTATCACCAATAAACCACCAGAAAACCAGAAATGGAACAGTATCCCAGAGGGTAAAGCTACAGCTTTGAGAGAGAAAGCCGAGCAGGAGACACAGGCCAGACCAGGCAAGAAAGCCTGGGAGGCACTTATATCCAATTAACAACCAGATGGCTAGAAGTGGAGCTGTGGTGGTGGTAAAGCCTCAGCCTTGTACGAAACAGCTGAGGAATGCATTGGGCCCTGTGTTTAAGCACTGGTATGGCTTCTCTTTTCAAAAAGAGAAGACCAGGATTATGTATCAGTGCACTAACTACTTACGTGTGTATAGTACCTCCCTGAGTGCAAACAGACCATATGCAATGCTTCTCCTTTTATTTACTGGTTCATTTTTCAGATATGCTTGTTGCACATACTGCACCATTCTCTTCATTTCAGGTCCATGGCTTTTCTCTTCCAGGGTTCCAGGCCTGTGTCCTTATATGATGCACACTTAAGCTCTCAGCAGTTTTTATTTACATTTTATTATGAGGCCCATGCAGGAACAGACACGTTGCGTTGGTGCACAATTGCGCCTGCAGAGCTCTGCCACGGTTGCAAATATTCAGGCATGGGAGCCGGATAGGCTTGTCCCTGTAAGACACTGCCAGCTGACTGGGTATATATGCTTCCCTTTCTTCTCACCTGAGTGCTACTGATTCGAGCTTTGAAGGCTACACTCTACTCAACCTGAGGAGTAAGTTGAACCTCTACTTATGACACTC
This sequence comes from Dipodomys spectabilis, assembly GCF_019054845.1. Taxonomy (NCBI): domain Eukaryota; kingdom Metazoa; phylum Chordata; class Mammalia; order Rodentia; family Heteromyidae; genus Dipodomys; species Dipodomys spectabilis. The sequence continues at coordinate 742,147 of NW_024871119.1, read as the reverse complement.
TGTGAAAGTTTGGAGAACCAGCCCTCCGTTGTTTAGCACGCGACCACTGTCCATCCAGCACTCTGGACGGCACTGGCTATATCTGGCTCTAATAAGTCCACGGTCGTGTTCTGCCAAATGACCTCTGCCGGGAACACTCAGAATGAGGTTCTGAGTTATTGCAACATAGGAGCGTTTCACTGCTTTCAAGGCTTCTTAGGAAGAATTCCAGAATCTTGCTGCCGGCAGGCCTCCGGGTGTTCCGGGTGAACATCTCCTTGTAAATCCTCCGTGGTTTCTTCTACACCCGTGAAATTTGGCAAGGGTAAGCAGTTTGCATTGCTGCACAATTGTGCCTGCAGAGCTCGGCCGCGGTTGCAAACATTCAGACCTGGCAGCCAGATATGCTTGTCCCCGGTGGACACTGCCAGCTGACTGGGTATATCTGCTTCCCGTTCTTCTTACCTGAGTGCTACTGATTCCAGCTTTCACGGCTATACTCTACTTAACCTGAGGAGTAAGTTGGACCTCTCCTTATGGCACTCTGTTAAAGTTTGGAGAACCAGACCTCAGTTGTTGGGCACGCGACCACTATCCATCGAGGACTATGGACGGTACTTGCTATATCTGGCTCTAATTAGTCCACGGTTGTGGCCAGCCGAATGACCTCTGCCGGGAACAGTCAGAATGATGTTCTGAGCTATTCCAACATAGGAGCGTTTCATTGCTTTCAAGGCCTGTCGGCAGCAAGATTCTAGAATTCTTCCTAAGGAGCCTTGAAAGCAGTGAAACGCTCCTATGTGGCAATAACTCAGAACCTCATTCTGAGTGTTCCCGGCAGAGGTCATTCGGCAGAACACAACCGTGGACTAATTAGAGCCAGATACAGCCAGTGCCGTCCAGAGTGCTGGATGGACAGTGGTCACGTGCCAAACAACTGAGGTCTGGATATCCAAACTTTAACAGAGTGCCATCAGTATAGGTTCAACTTACTCCTCAGGTTGAGTAGAGTGTAGCCGTGAAGCTGGAATCAGTAGCACTCAGTTTAGAAGAACGGGAAGCAGATATAACCAGTCAGCTGGCAGTGTTAAGAGGACAAGCGTATCTGGCTGCCACGTCTGAATGTTTGCAACCACGACAGAGCTCTGCAGGAGCAATTGTGCAGCAATGCAAACTGCGTACCCTTGCCAAACTTCACGGGTGTGGAAGAAACCACGGAGGATTTACAAGGAGAAGTTCACCCGGAACACCCGGAGGCCTGCCGCCAGCAAGATTCTGGAAATCTTCCTAAGAAGCCTTGAAAGCAGTGAAACGCCCCCTTGTTGGAATAACTCAGAACCTCATTCTGAGTGTTCCCGGCAGAGGTCATTCGGCTGAAACACAACCGTGGACTAATTAGAGCCAGATACAGCCAGTGCCGTCCACACTACTTGATGGACAGTGGTCGCGTGCAAAACAACTGTGGTCTGGTTCTCCATACTTTCCCAGAGTGCCTTAAGTAGAGGTTCAACTTACTCCTCAGGTTGAGTAGAGTGTAGATGTGAAAGCTGGATTCAGTAGCAATCAGGTAAGAACAGGAAGCAGATATACCCAGTCTGCTGGCGGTTCCAGGCAGCCCTTCCTGGGAGAGGGCTCTTTGAGGCTAGAACCCATCGGTCCAGGCAGCACTGGCTTGCACAGGGCTCGAAAGGCTGTCCCCCAGCTGGTTTAGGCAGCCCTGATTTGGACATGGCTCTGTGAGCCGGCCTGCACTGGTCCAGGTAGTGGTGGCTTGCACAGGGCTCTGTGAGGTTGGTGCAGTCTGGTCCAGTTGAAGGTGTCATAGACCGGGCTTCGTAAGGCTGACTAGGGCCAGTCAAGGAACAGCAGGCTTGGGGAAGTCTCTGTGAGGTTGACCCGGGCTAGTCCAAGAGGAGCTGGAATAGACAGGGTTCTGTGGTGCTGGCCCGGGCCGGACCAAGTGGCCCTGTCTCACACAGGGCTTGCGCAGCTGGCCCCAGGCTGGTCCAAGAGGAGCTCTCTGTGCTTCTGGCCTGGTCAGGTCGAGGAGCAGCTGGCTTGTACATGACTATGTGAGGCTGTCCCGGCCCAGTCTAGGAGGAGCTGGTTTGGACTGGGCTCTTTGAGGCTGGCTCCCATCGGTCCTGGTGGCGCTGGCTTGGACAAGGCTCGAAAGACTGTCCCAATGCTGGACCAGGTAGTGCTGGTTTAGACAGGCCTCTGTGAGCCTGGCCCATGCCGGTCCAGGTAGTGCTGGCTTAGACAGGGCTCTGAGTCTGGTGCAGTCTGGCTCAGTTAACACTGGCTTGAACAGGGTTCTTTGAGGCTGGCCCTCCTCAGTCCAGGCACTGCTAGTTGGACAGGGTTGGAAAAGCTGTCCCCAGGGTGTTCCAGGTGGTGCTGGCTTGGACAGGGCTCTGTGAGCCTGGCCCAGTCCGGTCAAGGAACAGAGTCTTGGACAAGACTCTGTGAGGTTGGCCTAGGCCAGTCTAGGAGAAGCTGGATTAGACAGGGTTCTGTGAGCCTGGCCTGGCCCAGTAAAGGAAGAGCTGTCTTGGACAAGGCTCTGCGAGGTTGGCCCGGGCCAGTCTGGTAGAAGCTAGCTGGCTTGAACAGGGCTCTGTGAGGCTGGCCCAGGCCGATGCAGGCGTGGCTGGCTTGGATAGGACTTTGAGATCCTGTCCCCCACTGGTCCAGGTAGTACTGCCATGGATACGGCTCTGTGAGCCTGGCCCGAGACGGTTCAGGCTTTGTTGGTTTGGGCAGGGCTCTGTGAGACTGGCCTGGGCCTATCCAGGCAGCGCTGGCTTGGACAGGACTCTCTGAGCCTGGCCTTGGCCACTTCAGACGGAGCTGGCTTGGACAAGGATTCTGTGAGGCTGGTCCAGTTGGGTCCAGGCCAGCTGGCTTGGACAAGACTCTGTGACGCTGGCCCGGCCAAGTCTAGGAGTAGCTGGCTTGGAAGTGGCTCAATAGGCTGTCCCCGGGCTGGTCCAGGCGACCCTGGGTTTGACAGAGCTCTGTGTGCCTGGCCCGCACCGGTCACGGTGGTGCTGTCTTGGACAAGGTTCTGTAAACCTGACCAGCGCCGGTCCAAGTGGTGTTGGATTGGACAGGGCCCTGTGAGTCTGGTGCAGGCTGGTCCACTCCAGGTGCCTCTGGATTGGACAAGGCTCCGTGAGGCAAGCCCAGTCAGGTCAAGGTGCAGCTGGCTTGGACAAGACTCTGTGAGGCAGGCCCGGCCCAGTCTAGGAGGAGTTGTCTTGGACAGGGCTCGTTGAGGCTGGCCCCCATAGGTCCAGGCAGCACTGGCTTGGACAGGGCTCAAAAGCCTGTCCCCTGGCTGGTCTAGGCGATCCTGACTTGCACAGGGCTCTGAGAGCCTGGCCTGCACCGGTCCAGGCAGTGCTGGCTTGCTAGGGGCTCTGTGAGTCTGGTGTAGTCTGATCCAGTTGAAGGTCGCATGGACAGTGCTATGTGAGGGTGGCCAGGGCTGGTCAAGGAGCAGCTGGCTTAAAGAAGTCTCTGTGAGATTGGCCCGGGCCAGTCTAGGAGGAGCTGGCTTGAACAGGGCTCTGTGAGGTTGGCCCAGGCCGGTGCAGGCGTGGCTGGCTTGGACAGGACTTTGAGAGCCTGTCCCACTCTGGTCCAGGCAGTACTGGCATGAACAGGGCTCTGTGAGCCTGGCCTGCACCGGTCCCGGCGGTTCTGTCTTGGACAGGGTTCTGTAAACCTGGCCGGTGCCGATCAAAGTGGCGCTGGATTGGACAGGGCCTTTGAGTCTGGTGCAGGCTGGTACAGTCCAGGTGGTGCTGGCTTGGACAAGGCTCCATGAGGCTGGCCCAGTCAGGTCGCGGTGCAGCTGGATTGGACAAGACTCTGTGAGGCTGGCCCGGCCCAGTCTAGGAGGAGCTGGCTTGGACAGGGCTCTTTGAGGCTCGCTCCCATCCGTCCAGGCAGCGCTGGCTTGCACAGCCTCAAAAGGCTGTTCCCTGGCTGGTCTAGGCAGCCCTGATTGTGACATGGCTCTGTGAGCCGGCCTGAACCGGTCCAGGCAGTGCTTGCTTGCACAGGGCTCTGTGAGTTTGGTGCAGTCTGGTCCAGTTGAAGGTGGCATAGACCAGGCTTTGTATGGCTGACTAGGGCCAGTGAAGGAGCAACTGGCTTGGAGAAGTCTCTGTGAGGTTGGCCCAGGCCAGTCTAGAAGGAGCTGGCTTGGACAGGGCTCTGTGAGGCTGGCCTGGAGAAGTCGAGGAGCAGCTGGCTTGGACAAGACTCTATGAGGCTGGCCCAGCAGAGTCTAGGAGGAGCTGGCTTGGACTGGGCGCTTTGAGGCTGGCCCCCATCGGTCCAGGCGGCGCTGGCTTAGACATGGCTCAAAAGACTCTCCCCACACTGGTCCAAGTAGTGCTGGCTTAGACAGGCCTCTGTGAGTCTGGTTCAGTATGGCTCAGTTGACGCTGGCTTGGACAGGGGTCTGTGAACCTGCCCCGGAACGGTCAAGGTGCAGCTGGCTTGGACAAGACTCTGAGGCTGGCCCAGTCCCGTCTAGAGGAGCTATCTTGGACAGGGCTCTTTGAGGCTGGCCCCCATTTTTCCAGGACGTGCTGGCTTGAACAGGCTTGAAAGGCTGTCCCCAGGCTTGTCCAGGGGGCCCTGCCTTGGACAGGACTCTGTGAGCTTGGCCTGTGCCAGTCCAGGAGGACTAGACTTGGACAGGGTTCTGTGAGACTGGCCGGCACGGGTCCAGGCAGCCCTGGCTTGGTCAGGGCACTGTGAGGCTGGTTCAGTCTGGTCCAGTTGACACTGGCTTGGATAGGGCTTTGTGAGCCTGGCCAGGCCGGTCAAGGAGCAGCTGGCTTGGACAAGACTCTGTAAGGTTGACCCGGGCTAGTCCAGGAGAAGCTGGAATAGACAGGGTTCTGTGATGCTGGCCCAGGCCGGTAGAGGTGGCCCTGTCTCACACAGGGCTTGCCCAGCTGGCCCCAGGTTGGTCCAAGAGGAGCTCTCTTGGACAGGGCTCTGTGCGGCTGGCCTGGTCAGTTCGAGGAGCAGCTGGCTTGTACAAGACGATGTGAGGCTGTCCCAGCCCAGTCTAGGAGGAGCTGGCTTGGACTGGGCTCTTTGAGGCTGGCTCCCATCGGTCCAGGTGGCGCTGGCTTGGACATGGCTAGATAGAGTGCCCCAATGCCGGCCCAGATAGTGCTGGTTTAGACAGGCCTCTGTGAGACTGGCCCATACCGGTTCAGGTAGTGCTAGCTTAGACAGGGCTCTGCGTCTGGTGCAGTCTGGCTCAGTTAACACTGGCTTGAACAGGGTTCTTTGAGGCTGGCCCTCCTCAGTCCAGGCACTGCAAGTTGGACAGGGCCGAAAAAGCTGTCCTCAGGATGGTCCAGGTGGCGCTGGCTTGGACAGGGCTCTGTGAGCCTGGCCCAGGCCAGTCAAGGAACAGCTGGCTTGGACAAGACTCTGTGAGGTTGTCCTAGGCCAGTCTAGGAGAAGCTGGCTTGGACAGGGTTCTGTGAGCCTGGCCTGTCCCAGTCCAGGAAGAGCTGGCTTGGACACGCGTCTGTGAGGTTGGCCCGGGCCAGTCTGGTAGAAGCTAGCTGGCTTGGACAGGGCTCTGTGAGGCTGGCCCAGGCCGATGCAGGCGTGGCTGGCTTGGATAGGACTTTGAGAGCCTGTCCCGGGCTGGTCCATGCAGTACTGCAATGGACAGGGCTCCGTGAGCCTGGCCAGCCATGGATCAGGAGGCACTGGTTTGGACAGGGCTCTGTGAGCCTGGTCTGGGCCTATCCAGGAGGCGCTGGCTTGGACAGGACTCTCTGAGTCTGGCCTTGGCCACTTCAGACAGAGCTGGCTTGGACAAGGATTCTGTGAGGCTGGCCCAGTCAGGTCGAGTTGCAGCTAGATTGGACAAGACTCTGTGAGGCTGGCCCGGCCCAGTCTAGGAGGAGCTGTCTTGGACAGGGCTCGTTGAGGCTGGCCCCCATCGGTACAGGAAGCACTGGCTTGGACAGGGCTCAAAAGGCTGTCCCCCGACTGGTCTAGGCCATCTTGACTTGCACAGGGCTCTGTGAGCCTGGCCTGCACCAGTCCAGGCAGTGCTGGCTTGCACAATGCTCTCTGAGTTTGGTGCAGTCTGGTCCAGTTGAAGGTGGCATGGACCAGGCTTTGTACGGCTGACTAGGGCCGGACAAGGAGCAGCTGGCTTGGAGAAGTCTCTGTGAGGGTGGTCCGGGCCAGTCTAGCAGGACCTGGCTTGGATTGGGCTCCTTAAGGCTGGACCCCATTGGTCCAGGCGGCGCTGGCTTGGACATGGCTCGAAAGACTGCCCCACGCCGGTCCAGGTAGTGCTGGCTTAGACAGGCCTCTTTGAGCCTGGCCCATGCAGGTCGAGGTAGTACTTGCCTAGACAGGACTCTGTGAGTCGGGTGCAGTCCGGTTCAGTAGATGCTGGCTTGGTGAGAGCTCTGTGAACCGGACCCGGGCCGGTCAAGGAGCAGCTGGCTTAGACAAGACTCTGTGAGGTTGGCCCACGCCAGTCAAGCAGGACCTGGCATGGACAGGTTTCTGTGTGGCTGGCCCAGGCCTGTCCAGGTGGGCCTGGCTTGGACAGGACTCTCTGAGCCTGGCCTGGGCCGCTTCAGGCAGAGATATCTTGGACAGGGCTCTGTGAGGCTGGCCCGGTCCAGTCCAGTTGGCGCTGGCTTAGACAGGGCTTCTGAGGATGGACTGGTCAGGTCGAGGAGGAGCTGGCTTGGACAAGACTGTGTGAAAGTGGCCCACACAATCTTGGAAGAAATGGCTTGGACAGGGCTCTTTGAGGCTTGCCTTCCTCAGTCCAGGCACTGCTGGCTTGGACAGGGCTCGAAAAGCTGTCCCCAGCGTGGTCCAGGCGGCACTGGCTTGGATAGGGCTCTGTGAGCCTGGCCCAGGACAGTCAAGGAACAGCTGGCTTGGACAAGACTCTGAGATTGGCTCAGGCCAGTCTAGGAGAAGTTGACTTGGACAGGGTTCTGAGAGCCTGGCCTGGTCCAGTCCAGGAAGACCTGACTTGGACAAGGCTCTGAGAGGTTGGCCTGGGCCAGTCTGGTAGAAGCTACCTGGCTTGGACAGGGCTCTGTGAAGCTGGCCCAGGCCGATGCAGGTGTGGCTGGCTTGGATAGGACTTTGAGAGCCTATCCTGCGCTGGTCCATGCAGTACTGCAATGGACAGGGCTCTGTGAGCCTGGCCCACGACGGATGAGGCGGCGCTGGTTTGGACAGGGCTCTGTAAAACTGGCCCGGGCCTATCCAGGGGGTCGCTGGGTTGGACAGGACTCTCTGAGCCTGGCCTTGCCCACTTCAGGCGGAGCTGGCTTGGACAGAGATTCTGTGAGGCTGGGCAGTCGGGTCCAGGGCAGCTGGCTTGGACAAGACTGTGAGGCTGGCCTGGCCCAGTCTAGGAGGAGCTGGCTTGGACAGGGCTCAAGAGGCTGTCCCCGGGCTGGTCCATGCGACCTTGGCTTGGACAGAGCTCTGTGTTCCTGGTCTGCACCGATCCCGGCGGTTCTGTCTTGGACAGGGTTCTGTAAACCTGGCCGGTGCCGATCCAAGTGGCGCTGGATTGGACAGGGCCCTGTGAGTCTGGTGCAGGCTGGTCCAGTCCAGGTGGTGCTGGCTTGGACAAGGCTCCGTTAGGCTGACCCAGTCAGGTCGCGGTGCAGCTGGATTGGACAAGAATCTGTGAGGCTGGCCCGGCCCAGTCTAGGAGGACCTGGCATGGACAGGGCTCTTTGAGGCTAGCCCCCATCGGTCCAGGCAGCGTTGGCTTGCACAGGGCTCGAAAGGCTGTCCCCCGGCTGGTCTAGGCAGCCCTGATTGTGACACGGCACTGTGAGCCGGCCTGCACCTGTCTAGGCAGTGCTGGCTTGCACAGGGCTCTGTGAGGTTGGTGCAGTCTGGTCCAGTTGAAGGTGGCATAGACCGGGCTTTGTAAGGCTGAATAGGGCCAGTCAAGGAGCAGCTGGTTTGACAAGACATTGTGAGGTTGACCCGGGCCAGTCTAGGAGGATCTGGCTTGGACAGGTCTCTGTGAGATTGGCCTAGGAGAGTGCAGGTGTGGCTGGCTTGGACAGGACTTTGAGAGCCTGTCTCACGGAGACCCAGGCAATACTGTCATGGACAGTGCTCTGTCAGCCTGGCCCATGTTGTTCCAGATGGTGCTGGCTTGGACAGGGCAGTGTGAGGCTGTCCCAGGCCAGTCCAGGTGGCCTTGTCACGCACAGGGCTTGTGCAGCTGGCCCCAGACTGGTCCAGGACGAGCTGGATTTGACAGGGCTCTGTGAGGATGGCCTGGTCAAGTCGAGAAGCAGTTGGCTTGGACAAGACTCTCTGAGGCTGGCCTGGCCCAGTCTAGGAGGAGCTGGCTTTGACTGGGCTCTTTGAGGCTGGCCCTCATCGGTCCAGGCGGCGCTGGATTAGACATGGCTCAAAAGACTGTCCCCACGCTGGTCCAGGTAATGCTGGCTTAGACAGGCCTCTGTGAGTCTGGTTCAGTCTGGTTCAGTTGACGTTGGCTTGGACAGGGCTCTTTGAGGCTGGCCCCCATTGGTCCAGGACGTGCTGGCTTGAACAGGCTCGAAAGGCTGTCCCCAGTCTTGTCCAGGGGGCCCTGCCTTGGACAGGACTCTGTGAGCTTGGCCCGCGCCAGTCCAGGAGGACTAGACTTAGACAGGGTTCTGTGAGACTGGCCGACGTGGGTCCAGGCAGCCCTGGCTTGGTCAGGGCACTGTGAGGCTGGTTCAGTCTGTTCCAGTTGACACTGGCTTCGATAGGGCTCTGTGAGCCTGGCCCAGGCCGGTCAAGGAGCAGCTGGCTTGGACAAGACTCTGTGAGTTTGACCCGGGCTAGTCCAGGAGGAGCTGGATTAGACAGGGTTCTGTGATGCTGGCCCGGTCCAGTCCAGTTGGCCCTGTCTCGCAAGGGCTTGTGCAGCTGGCCCCAGGCTGGTCCAAGAGGAGCTGGCTTGGACAGGGCTCTGTGAGTCTGGCCTGGTCAGGTCGAGGAGCAGCTGGCTTGTACAAGGCTAGGTGAGGCTGTACTGGCCCAGTCTAGGAGGAGCTGACTTGGACTGGGTTCTTTGAGGCTGGCCTCCAACGGTCCGGTGGCCCAGGCTTAGACATGGCTCGAAGGACTGTCCCAATGCTGGTCCAGATAGTGCTGTTTTAGACAGGCCTCTGTGAGCCTGTCCCATGCCGGTCCAGGTAGTGCTGGCTTAGACAGGGCTCTGAGACTGGTGCAGTCTGGTTCAGTTAACACTGGCTTGAACAGGGTTCTTTTAGGCTGGCCCTGATCAGTCCAGGCACTGCTAGTTTGAACAGGGCTGGAAAAGCTGTCCCCAGGGTGATCCAGGTGTCGCTGGGTTGGACAGGGCTCTGTGAGCCTGGCCCAGGCCGGTCAAGGAACGGAACAGCTGGCTTGGACAAGACTCTGTGAGGTTGGCCCAGGCCAGTCTAGGAGAAGCTGGCTTGGACAGGGTTCTGTGAGCCTGGCCTTGTCCAGTCCAGGAAGAGCTGGCTTGGACAAGGCTCTGTGAGCTTGGCCTGGGCCAGTCTGGAAGAAGTTAGCTAGCTTGGACAGGGCTCTTTGAGGCTGGCCAAGGCTGATGCAGGCTTGGATGGCTTGGATAGGACTTTGAGAGCCTGTCCCGCGCTGGTCCACGCAGTACTTCAATGGACAGGGCTCTGTGAGCCTGGCCTGCGACGGATCAGGCAGCGCTGGATTGGACAGGGCTCTCTGAGAATGGCAGGGGACTATCCAGGGGGCGCTGGCTTGGACCGGACTCTCTGAGCTTGGCCTTGGCCACTTCAGGCGGAGCTGTCTTGGACAGGGATTCTGTGAGGCTGTTCCAGTCGGGTCCAGGGCAGCTGGCTTGGACAAGACTCTGTGAGGCTGACCTGGCCCAGTACAGGAGGAATTGGCTTGGACATGGCTCAAAAGGCTGTTTCCAGGCTGGTCCAGGCGACCCTGGCTTGGACAGAGCTCTGTGTGTCTGGCACACACCGTTCCCGGTGGTGCTGTCTTGGACAGGGTACTGTAAACCTGGCCAGCGCCGGTTCATGTAGTGTTGGATTGACAGGGCGCTGTGAGTCTGGTGCAGGCTGGTCCAGTCCAGGTGCCTCTGGATTGGACAAGGCTCCGTGAGGCTGGCCCAGTCAGGTCGAGGTGCAGCTGGCTTGGACAAGACTCTGTGAGGCTGGCCCGGCCCAGTCTAGGAGGAGCTGTCTTGGACAGGGCTCTTTGAGGCTGGCCCCCATTGGTCCAGGCAGCACTGGCTTGGATAGGGCTCAAAAGGCTGTCCCCAGCTGGTCTAGGCGATCCTGAGATGCACAGGGCTCTGAGAGCCTGGCCTGCACCGGTCCAGGCAGTGCTGGCTTGCAAAGGGCTCTGTTAGGCTGGTGTAGTCTGGTCCAGTTGAAGGTCGCATGGACAGTGCTATGTGAGGGTGGCCAGGGCCGCTAAAGGAGCAGCTGGCTTGAAGAAGTCTCTATGAGGTTGTTCCGGGCCAGTCTAGGAGGAGCTGGCTTGGACAGGGCTCTGTGAGGCTGCCCCAGACCGGTGCAGGCGTGGTTGACTTGGACAGGGATGTGAGAGCCTATCCCGCTCTGGTCCAGGCAGTACTGGCATGAACAGGGCTCTGTGAGCCTGGCCCGCGACAATTCAGGTGGCACTGTTTGGAACATGGCTCTGTGCGACTGGCCCAGGCCTATCCAGGTGGTGCTGGCTTGGACAGGACTCTCTGAGCCTGGCTTTGTCGACTTCAGTTGGAGCTGGTTTGGACTGGGATTCTGTGAGTCTGGTCTGGTCGGTTCCAGGGCAGCTGGCTTGGACAAGACTCTGTGAGGCTGTCCTGGCCAAGTCTAGGAGGAGCTGGCTTGGACAGGGTTCAAGAGGCTGTCCCCGGGCTGGTCCAGTCGACCCTGGCTTGGACAGAGCTCTGTGTGCCTGGCCCGCACCGGTCCTGGTGGTGCTGTCTTGGACAGGGTTCTGTAAACGTGGCCCGTGCCGTTCCAAGTGGCGCTGGACTGTACACAGCCCTGTGAGTCTGGTGCAGGCTGGTCCATGTGGCGCTGCCTTGGACAAGGCTCTGTGAGGCTGGCCCAGAGAGATCAAGGTGCAGCTGCCTTGGACTAGACTCTGTGAGGCTGGCCCGGCGCAGTCTAGGAGGAGCTGTCTTGGACAGGGCTCTTTGAGGCTGGCCCACATCGGTCCAGTGAATGCTGGATTGGACTGGGCTCGACAGGCTGTCCCCAGGCTGATACTGGCGGCCCTGCCTTGCACAGGACTCTGTGAGCTTGGCCTGCTCCAGTCCAGGAGGAGCCGGTTTGGACAGGGTTCTGTGAGACTGGCCAGGGCTGGTCCAGGCAGTGCTGGCCTGGACAGGACCCTGTGAGGCTGGTGCAGTCTGGTTCAGTTGACAATGGCTTGGAGAAGGCTCTGTGAGCCTGGCCTGGGCCGGTCAAGGAGCAGCTCGCTTGGACAAGACTCTGTGAGGTTTACCCGAGCCAGTCTAGGAGGATCTGGCTTGTACAGGGCTCTGTGAGGTTGTGCCGGGCGGGTCCTTATGGCCCTGTCTCACACAGGGCTTGTGCAGCTGCCCCAGGCTGGTCGAGGAGGAGCTAGCTTCGACAGGGCTCTGTGAGGCTGGCCTGGTCAGGTCGAGGAGCAGCTGGCTTGGACAAGACTCTGTGAGGCTGGCCCGCACAGTCTTGTAGGTAATGGCTTGGACAGGGCTCTTTGAGGCTTGCCCTCCTCAGTCCAGGCACTGCTGGCTTGGACAGGGCTCGAAAAGCTGTCCCCAGGGTGGTCCAGGTGGCACTGGCATGGATAGGGCTCGGTGAGCCTGGCGCAGGCCAGTCAAGGAACAGCTGGCTTGGACAAGACTCTGTGAGGTTGGCCCAGGCCAGTCTAGGAGAAGTTGACTTGGACAGGGTACTGTGAGCGTGGCCTGGTCCAGTCCAGGAAGAGCTGGCATGGACAAGGCTCTGTGAGGTTGGGCTGGGCCAGTCTGGTAGAAGCTAGCTGGCTTGGACAGGGCTCTGTGAAGCTGGCCCAGGCCAATACAGACGTGGCTGCCTTGGATAGGACTATGAGATCCTGTCCCATGCTGGTCCAGGTAGAACTGCCATGGATACGGCTCTGTGAGCCTGGCCCATGAGGGTTCAGGCTTCGCTGGTTTGGACAGGGCTCTGTGAGACTGGCCCAGGCCTATCCAGGCGGCGCTGCCTTGGACAGGACCCTCTGAGCCTGGCCTTGGTCAATTCAGGAGGAGCTGGTTTGGACAGGGATTCTGAGAGGCTGGTCCAGTCGGTCCAGGGCAGCTGGCTTGAACAAGACTCTGTGAGGCTGGCCAGGCCCAGTCTAGGAGGAGCTGGCTTGGACAGGGCTCAAGAGGCTGTCCCCGGGATGGTACAGGTGACCCTGGCTTGGACGGAGCTTTGTGCACCTGGCCTGCACCGGTCCCGGCGGTATTGTCTTGGACAGGGTTCTGTAAACCTGGCTAGTGCTGATACAAGTGGCGCTGGATTGGACAGGGTGCTGTGAGTCTGGTGCAGGCTGGTCCAGTCCCGGTGGTGCTGGATTGGACAAGGTTCCGTTAGCCTGTCCCAGTCAGGTCATGGTGCAGCTGGATTGGACAAGACTCTGTGAAGCTGAACCGGCCCAGTCTAGGAGGAGCTGGCTTGGAGAGGGCTCTTTGAGGCTAGCACCTAACGGTCCAGGCAGCGCTGGCTTGCACAGGGCTCGAAAAGCTGTCCCACGGCTGGTCTAGGCAGCCCTGATTTGGACACCGCTTTGTTAGCCGGCCTGCACCCGTCCAGGCAGTGCTGGCTTGCACGGAGCTCTGTGAGGGTGGTGCAGTCTAGTCCAGTTGAAGGTGGGATAGACCAGGCTTAGTAAGGCTGACTAGGGCCAGTCAAGGAGCAGCTGGCTTGGAGAAGTCTGTGAGGTTGGCCCGGGAAAGACTATAAGGAGCTGGCTTGGACAAGGCTCTGTGAGGCTGGCTTAGCCCGGTGCAGGCGTGGCTGGCTTGGACAGGACTTTGGGAGCCTGTCCCACGGAGGCCCAGACAGTACTCGCATGGACAGTGCTCTTTGAGCCTGGTCCATGTTGGTTCAGATGGTGCTGGCTAGGACAGGGCAGTGTGAGGCAGTCCCAGGCCAGTCCAGGTGGCCCTCTCACACACAGGGCTTATGCAGCTGGCCCAAGGCTGTTCCAGGAGGAGCTGGATTCAACAGGGTTCTGTGAGGATGGCCTGGTCAAGTCGAGGAGCAGCTGGCTTGGACAAGACTCTGTGAGGCTGTCCCGGCCCAGTCTAGGAGGAGCTGGCTTGGACTGGGCTCTTTGAGGCTGGCCCCCATTGCTCCAGGCGACGCTGGATTAGACATGGCTCAAAAGACTATCCCCACACCGGTCAAGGTAGTGCAGGCTTAGACAGGCCTGTGTGAGTCTAGTTCAGTCTGGTTCAGTTGACGCTGGCTTGGACAGGGCTCTGTGAGTCTGGCTGGCGCGAGTCCAGGCAGCCCTGGCTTGGTCAGGGCGCTGTGAGGCTGGTGCAGTCTGGTCAAGTTGACACTGGCTTGCATAGGGCTCTGTGAGCCAGGCACAGACCGGTCAAGTAGAAGCTGGCTTGGACAAGACTCTGAGATTGACCCGGGATAGTCCAGGAGGATCTGGATTAGACAGGATTCTGTGATGCTGGCCCAGGCTGGTCCAGGTGGCCCTGTCTCGCACAGGGCTTGTGCAGCTGGACCCAGGCTGGTCCAAAGGAGCTGGCTTCGACAGGGCTCTGTGAGGCTGGCCTGGTCAGGTCGAGGAGCAGCTGGCTTGTACAAGACTATGTGAGGCTGTCCCGGCCCAGTCTAGGAGGAGCTGGCTTGGACTGGGCTCTTTGAGGCTGGCTCCCATCGGTCCAGGTGGCGCTGGCTTGGACATAGCTCGAAGCACTGTCCGAATGTCGGTCCAAGTAGTGCTGGTTCAGACAGGCCTCTGTGAACCTGGCCCATGCCGGTCCAGGTAGTGCTAGCTTAGACAGGGCTCTGAGTCTGGTGCAGTCTGGTTCAGTTAACGCTGGCTTGAACAGGGTTCTTTGAGGCTGGTCCTCCTCAGTCCAGGCACTGCTAGCTTGGTCAGGTCTGGAAAAGCTGTCCCCAGGGTGGTCCAGGTGGCGCTGGCCTGGACAGGGCTCTGTGAGCCTGGCCCAGGCCGTTCAAGGAACAGCTGGCTTGGACAAGACTCTGTGAGGTTGGCCCAGGCCAGTCTAAAAGAAGTTCCCTTGGACAGGGTTCTGTGAGCCTGGCCTGGTCGAGTCCAGGAAGAACTGGTTTGGGCAAGGCTCTGTGAGGTTGGCCCGGGCCAGTCTGGTAGAAACTAGCTGGCTTGGACAGGGCTCTGTGAGGCTGGCCCAGGCTGATGCAGGCATGGCTTGCTTGGATAGGACTTTGAGAGCCTGTCCCGCGCTGGTCCATGCAGTACTGCAATGGACAGGGCTCTGTAAGCCTGGCCCGGGCCTATCCAGGGGGCGCTGGCTTGGACAGGACTCTATGAGCCTGGCCTTGGCCACTTCAGGCGGGGCTGGCTTGGACAGGGATTCTGTTAGGGTGGTCCAGTCGGGTCCAGGGCAGCTGGCTTGGACAAGACTCTGTGAGGCTTGCTCGGCCCAGTCTTGGAGGAACTGGCTTGGACAGGGCTCAAGAGGCAGTCCCCGGGCTCATCCAGGCGACCCTGGTTTGGACAAACCTCTGTGTGCCTGGCTCGCACTGGTTCTGGTGGTGCTGGCTTGGACAGTGTTCTGTAAACCGGGCCAGCACCAGTCCAAGTAGTGTTGGATTGGACAGGGCCCTGTGAGTCTGGTGCAGGCTGGTCCACTCCAGGTGGCTTTGGATTGGACAAGGCTCCGTGAGGCTGGCTCAGACAGTTCACAGTGCAGCTGGATTGGACAATACTCTGTGGGGCTTGCCCTGCCCATTCTAGGAGGAGCTGTCTTGGACGGGGCTCTTTGAGGCTGGCCCCCATCGGTCCAGGCAGCACTGGCTTTAACAGGGCTCAAAAATCTGTCCCCCGGCAGGTCTACGCGATCCTGATTTGTACAGGGCTCTGTGAGCCTGGCTTGCACCGGTCCAGGCAGTGCTGGATTGCAAAGGGCTCTGTGAGGCTGGTGTAGTCTGGTCCAGTTGAAGGTCGCATGGACAGTGCTATGTGAGGGTGGCCAGGGCCGGTCAAGGAGCAGCAGGCTTGAACAATTCTCTGTGAGGTTGGCCCCGGGCCAGTCTAGGAGGATCTGGCTTGGACAGGGCTCTGTGAGGCTGGCCCAGGCCGGTGCAGGCGTGGCTGCCTTGGACAGGACTTTGAGAGCCTGTCCCGCTCTGGTCCAGGCAGTACTGGCCTGAAGAGGGCTCTGTGAGCCTGGCCGGCGACAACTCCGGCAGCACTGTTTTGGACAGGGCTCTGTGAGACTGGCCTGGGCCTCTCCAGGCGGTGCTGGCTTGGACAGGACTCTCTGAGCCTGGCCTTGGCGACTTCAGGTTGAGCTGGTTTGGACAGGGATTCTGTGAGGCTGGTCTGGTCGGTTCCAGGGCAGCTGTTTTGGACAAGACTCTGTGAGGCTGGCCCGGGTCAGTCTAGGCGGAGCTGGCTTGGAGAGGGCTCAAGAGGCTGTCCCTGGTCTGTTCCAGGCGACCCTGGCTTGGACAGAGCTCTGTGTGCCTGGCCTGCACCGGTCCTGACGGTTCTGTCTTGGACAGGGTTCTGTAAACCTGGCCGTTCCCGATCCAAGTGGCGCTGGATTGGACAAGGCCCTGTGAGTGTGGTGCAGGCTGGTCTAGTCCAGGTGGAGCTGGCTTGGGCAAGGCTCCGTGAGGCTGGCCCAGTCAGGTCCTGGTGCAGCTGGCTTGGACAAGACTGTGTGAGGCTGGCATGGCCCAGTCTAGGAGGAGCTGGCTTAGACATGGCTCTTTGAGGCTAGCCCCCATCGGTCCAGGAAGCGCTGGCTTGCACAGGGCTTGAAAGGCTGTCCCCAGGCTTGCCCAGGGGTCCCTGCCTTGGACAGGGCTCTGTGAGCTTGGCCCGTGCCAGTCCAGGAGGACTAGATTTAGGATTCTGTGAGACTGGCCGGCCCGGGTCCAGGCAGCCCTGCCTTGGTCAGGGCATTGTGAGGCTGGTGCAGTCTGGTCCAGTTGACAATGGCTTGGATAGGACTCTGTGAGCCTGGCCCAGGCCGGTCAAGGGCAGCTGGCTCGGACAAGACTCTGTGAGGTTGACTCGGGCTAGTCCAGGAGGATCTAGATTAGACAGGGTTCTGTGATGCTGGCCCAGACCAGTCCAGGTGGCCCTGTCTCGCACAGAGCTTGTGCAGCTGGCCCCAGACTGGTCCAAGAGGAGCTCTCTTGTACAGGGCTCTGTGAGGCTGGCCTGGTCAGGTTGAGGAGCAGCTGGCTTGTACAAGACTATTTGAGGCTGTCCTGGCCCAGTCTAGGAGGAGCTGGCTTGGACTGGGCTCTTGGAGGCTGGCCCCCATCGGTCCAGGTGGCGCTGGCTTGGACATGGCTCGAAAGACTGTCCCAATGCCGGTAAAGCTAGTGCTGGTTTAGACAGGACTCTGTGAGCCTGGCCCATGCTGGTCCAGGTAGTGCTGGCTTAGACAGGGCTCTGAGTCTGCTGCAGTCTGGTTCAGTTAAGGCTGGCTTGAACAGGGTTCTTTTAGGCTGGCCCTCCTCAGTCCAGGCACTGATAACTTGGACAGGGCTGGAAAAGCTGTCCCCAGTGTGTTCCAGGTGGCGCTCGCTTGGACAGGGCTCTGTAAGCCTGGCCCCGGCTTTTCAAGGAACAGCTGGCTTGGACAAGACTCTGTGAGGTTGACCAGGGCCAGTGTAGGAGAAGCTGGCTTGGACAGGGTTCTGTGAGCCTGGCCTGGTCCAGTCCAGGAAGAGCTGGCTTGGACAAGGCTCTGTGAGGTTGGCCCGGGCCAGTCTGGTACAAGCTAGCTGGCTTGGATAGGGCTCTGTGAGGCTGGCCCAGGCAGATGCAGGCGTTGCTGGCTTGGATAGGATTTTGAGTGCCTGTCCCCCGCTGGTCGAGGTAGTACTGCCATGGATACGGCTTTGTGAGCCTGGCCCGCGACGGTTCAGGCTTCGCTGGTTTAGACAGGGCTCTGTGAGACTGGCCCAGGCCTATCCAGGCGGCGCTGGCTATGACAGGACCCTCTAAGCCTGGCCTTGGTCACTTCAGTCGGAGTTGGCTTTGAGAGGGATTCTGAGAGGCTGGTCCAGTCGGTTCCAGGGTAGCTGGCTTGGACTAGACTCTGTGAGGCTGGCCTGGCCCAGTATAGGAGGAGCTGGCTTGGGCAGGGCTCAATAGGTTGTCCCTGGGCTTGTCCAGGCGACCCTGGCTTGGACAGAGCTCTGTGTGCCTGGCCTGCACCGGTCCTGGCGGTTCTGTCTTGGACAGGGTTCTCTAACCCTGGCCGTTGCACATCCAAGTGGCGCTGAATTGGACAGGGCCCTGTGAGTCTGGTGCAGGCTGTTCCAGTCCACGCGGTGCTGGCTTGGACAAGGCTCCGTGAGGCTGGCCCAGGCCAGTCTAGGAGAAGTTGGCTTGGACAGGGTTCTGTGAGTCTGGCCTGGTCTAGTCCAGGAAGAGCTGGCTTGGACAAGGCTCTGTGAGGTTGGCCCAGGCCAGTCTGGTAGAAACTAGCTGGCTTGGACAGGGCTCTGTGAGGCTGGCCCAGGCCGATGCAGCCATGGCTTGCTTGAATAGGACTTTGGGAGCCTGTCCCGCACTGGTCCATGCAGTACTGCAATGGACAGGGCTCTGTGATACTGGCCCGGCCTATCCAGGGGGCGCTGGCTTGCACAGGACTCTATGAGCCTGGTACTGGCCACTTCAAGCGGAGCTGGCTTGGATAGGGATTCTGTGAGCCTGGTCCAGTCGGGTCCAGGGCAGCTGGCTTGGACAAGACTCTGTGAGGCTGGGCCGGCCCAGTCTTGGAGGAGCTGGCTTGGACAGTGCTCAAGAGGCAGTCCCCTGGCTGGTCCAGGTGACCCTGGCTTGGACAGACCTCTGTGTGTCTGGCCCGCACCGGTTCCGCTGGTGCTGTCTTGGACAGTGTTCTGTAAACCTGGCCAGCGACAGTCCAATAGTGTTGGATTGGAAAGGGCCCTGTGAGTCTGGTGCAGGCTGGTCCAGTCCATGTGGCTCTGGACTGGACAAGGCTCCGTGAGGCTGGCCTAGTCAGGTCTCGGTGCAGCTAGATTGGACAAGACTCTGTGAGGCTGGCCTAGCTCAGTCTAGGAGGAGCTGGCTTGGACAGGGCACAAGAGGCTGTCCCTGGGCTGGTCCAGGTGACCCTGGCTTGGACAGAGCTCTGTGTGCCTGGCCTGCACCGGTTCCGGCAGTTCTGTCTTGGACAGGATTCTGTAACCCTGGCCGGTGCCCATCCAAGTGGCGCTGGATAGGACGGGCCCCTGTGAGTCTGGTGCAGGCTGGTACAGTCCAGGTGGTGCTGGCTTGGACAAGGCTCCGTGAGGCTGGCCCAGTCAGGTCACAGTACAGCTGGATTGGACAAGAATCTGTGAGGCTGGCCCGGCCCATTCTAGGAGTAGCTGGCTTGGAGAGGGCTCTTTGAGGCTAGCCCCTATCGGTCCAGGCAGGGCTGGCTTGCACAGGGCTCCAAAGGCTGTCCCCCGGCTGGTCTAGGCAGCCCTGATTTGGACACGGCTTTGTGAGCCTGCCTGCACCGGTCCAGGCAGTGCTGGCTTGCAAAGGGCTCTGTGAGGTTGGTGCAGTCTGGTCCAGTTGAAGGTGGCATAGACCGGGCTTTGTAAGGCTGACTAGGGCCAGTGAAGGAGCAGCTGGCTTGGAGAAGTCTCTGTGAGTTTGGCCCGGGCCAGTATAGAGGAGCTGGCTTGGACAGGGCTCTGTGAGGCCGGCCCAGGCCGGTGCAGGCATGGCTGGCTTGGACAGGATTTTAAGAGCCAGTCCCACGGAGGCCCGGGCAGTACTGGCATGGACAGTGCTCTGTGAGCCTGGCCCATGTGGGTCCAGATGGTGCTGGCTTGGACAGGGCAGTGTGAGGCTGTCCCAGGCCAGTCCAGGTGGCCCTGTCACACTCAGGGCTTGTGCAGCTGGCCCCAGGCTGGTACAAGAGGAGCTGGATTCGACAGGGCTCTGTGAGGATAGCCTGGTCAATTCGAGGAGCAGCTAGCTTGGACAAGACTCTGTGAGGCTGGCCCAGCCCAGTCTAGGAGAAACTGACTTGGACTGGGCTCCTTGAGGCTGGCCCCCATTGGTGCAGGCGGCTTGGATATGGCTTGAAAGACTGCCCCATGCCAGTCCAGGTAGTGCTGGCTTAGACAGGCCTCTTTGAGCCTGGCCCATGCAGGTCCAGGTAGTGCTTGCATAGACAGAGCTCTGTGATTCGGGTGCAGTCTGGTTCAGTAGACGCTGGCTTGGTCAGGGCTCTGTGAACCTGGCCCGGGACTGTCAAGGAGCAGCTAGCTTAGACAAGAATCTGTGAGGTTGGCCCGGGGCAGTCAAGCAGGAGCTGGCATGGACAGGGCTCTGTGAGGCTGGCCCAGGCCTGTCCAAGTGGCCCTGGCTTGGACAGCACTCTCTGAGCCTGGCCTGGGCCGCTTCAGGCAGAGATATCTTGGATAGGACTCTGTGACGCTGGCCCGGTCCAGTCCAGTTGGCGCTGGCTTAGACAGGGCTTCTGAGGATGGCCTGGTCAGGTCGAGGAACAGCTGGCTTGGACAAGACTCTGTGAGGCTGGCCCGCACAATCTTGCAGGAAATGGCTTGGACAGGGCTCTTTGAGGCTTGCCCTCCTCAGTCCAGGCACTGCTGGCATGGACAGGGCTCGAAAAGCTGTCCCCAGGGTGGTCCAGGCCGCACGGGCTTGGATAGGGCTCTGTGAGCCTGGCCCAGGCCAGTCAAGGAACAGCTGGCTTGGATAAGCCTCTGTGAGGTTGGCCCAGGCCAGACTAGGAGAAGTTGACCTGGACAGGGTTCTGTGAGCCTTGCCTGGTCCAGTCAGGGAAGAGCTGGCTTGGACAAGGCTCTGTGAGGTTGACCCGGGATAGGCCAGGAGGAGCTGGATTCGACAGGGCTCTGTGAGGATGACCTGGCCATGTCCAGGAGCATCTGGCTTGGACAAGAATCTGTGAGGCTGTCCAGGCCCAGTCTTGAAGGAGCTGGCTTGGACTAGGCTCTTTGAGTATGGGCCCCATCGGTCCAGGCGGCGCTGGCCTAGACATGGCTCAAAAGACTGTCCCCACGCCGGTCCAGGTAGTGCTGGCTTAGACAGGCCTCTGTGAGTCTGGTTCAGTCTGGTTCAGTTGACGCTGGCTTGGACAGGGCTCTGTGAGACTGGCCGGCGCGGGTCCAGGCAGCCCTGGCTTGGTCAGGGCACTGTGAAGTTGCTGTAGACTGGTCCAGTTGACACTGGCTTGGACAGGGTCTGTGATGCTGGCCCAGGCCGGTCCAGTTGGTCCTGTCTCGCACAGGGCTTGTGCAGCTGGCCCCAGGCTGGTCCAAGAGAAGCTGGCTTGGAGACGAATCTGTGAGGCTGGCCTGGTCAGGTCGAGGAGCAGCTGGCTTGTACAAGACTATGTGAGGCTGTTCCGGCCCAGTCTAGTAGGAGCTGGCTCTTTGAGGCTGGCCCCCATCGTTCCAGGTGGTGCTTCCCTTTACATGGCTCGAAAGACTGTCCCAATGCCGGTCCAGGTAGTTCTGGTTAAGACAGGCCTCTGTGAGCCTGGCCCATGCCGGTCCAGGTAGTGCTGGCTTAGACAGGGCTCTGAGTCTGGTGCAGTCTGGTTCAGTTTACGCTCTCTTGAACAGGGTCTTCTCAGGCTGGCCCTTATCATTCTAGGCACTGCTAGCATGGACAGGGCTGGAAAAGCTGTCCCCAGAGTGGTCCAGGTGGCGCTGGCTTGGACAAGGCTGTGTGAGCCTGGCCCAGGCCGGTCAAGGAACGGAATAGCTGGATTGGACAATACTCTCTGAGGTAGGCTCAGGCTAGTCTAGGAGAAGCTGGCATGGACAGGGTTCTGTGAGCCTGGCCTGATCCAGTCCAGGAAGAACTGGCTTGGACAAGGCTCTGTGAGGTTGGCCCGGGCCAGTCTGGTAGAAGCTAGCTGGCTTCGCCAGGGCTCTGTGAGGCTGGCCCGCACAGTCTTGGAGGAAATGGCTTGGACAGGGCTCTTTGAGGCTGGCTCCCCTCAGTCCAGGCACTGCTTGCTTGGACAGGGCTGGAAAAGCTGTCCCCAGGGTGGTCCAGGTGGCGCTGGATTGGACAGGGCTCTGTGAGCCTGGCCCAGGCCGGTCAAGGAACAGCTGGCTTGGACAAGACTCGGTGAGGTTGGCCCAGGCCAGTGTAGGAGAAGCTGGCTTGGACAGGGTTCTGTGAGCCAAGGGAGAGCTGGCTTGGACAAGGCTCTGTGAGGTTGGTCTGGGCCAGTCTGGTAGAAGCTAGCTGGCTTGGACAGAGCTCTGTGAGGCTGGCCCAGGCCGATGCAGGAGTGGCTGGCTTGGATAGGACTTTGAGAGCCTGTCCCGCGCTGGTCCATGCAGTATTGCAATGGACAGGGCTCTGTGAGCCTGGCCCACGACCGATCAGGCAGTGCTGGTTTGGCCAGGGCTCTGTGAGATTGGCCCAGGCCTATCCATGGGGCACTGGCTTGGACAGGACTCTCTGAGCCTAGCCTTGGCCACTTCAGGGGGAGCTGGCTTGGACAGGGATTCTGTGAGGCTGGTCCAGTCGGGTGAGGGCAGCTGGCTTGGACAATACTCTGTGAGGCTCTCCCGGCCCAGTCTAGGAGGAGCTGGCTTGGACAGGTCTCAAAAGGCTGTCCCCGGTCTGGTCCAGGCGACCGTGGCTTGGACAGAGCTCTGTGTCCTTGGCCCGCACCGGTCCCGGTGGTGCTGTCTTGGACAGGGTTCTGTAAACCTGGCCACCGCCGGTCCAAGTGGTGTTGGATTGGACAGGGCCCTGTGAGTCTGGTGTAGGCTGTTCCAGTCCAGGTGGCTCTAAATTGGACAAGGCTCTGTGAGGTTGGCCCAGTAAGTTGGAGGTTCAGCTGGCTTTGACAAGACTCTGTGAGGCTGGCCCGGCCAAGTCTAGGAGGAGCTGTCTTGGACAGGGCTCTTTGAGGCTAGCCCCCATCGGTCCAGGCAGCGCTGGATTGCACAAGGCTCGAAAGGCTTTCCCCCAGCTGGTTTAGGCAGCCCTGTTTTGGACACGGTCTGTGAGCCGGCCTGCACTGGTCCAGGCAGTGCTGGCTTGCACAGGGCTCTGTGAGGTTGGGGCAGTCTGGTCCAGTTGAAGGTGGCATAGACAGGACCTGATAAGTCTGACTAGGGCCAGTCAAGGAGCAGCTGGCTTGGAGAAGTCTCTGTGAGTTTGGCCCGGGCCAGTCTAGAAGGAGCTGGCTTGGACAGGGCTCTGTGAGGCTGGCGCAGGCCAGTGCAGGCATGGGTGACTTGGACAGGACTTTGAGAGCCTGTCCCACGGAGGCCCAGGCAGTACTGGCATGGACAGTGCTCTGTGAGCCTGGCCCATGTTGGTCCAGATGGTGCTGGCTTGGACAGGGCAGTGTCAGGCTGTCCCAGCCCAGTCCAGGTGGCCCTGTCCCGCACAGGGCTTGAGCAGCTGACCCCAGGCTGGTCCAGGGGGATCTGGATTCGACAGGGTTCTGTGAGGATGGCCTGGTCAAGTCGAGCAGCAGTTGGCTTGGACAAGACTCTGTGAGGCTGGCCCGGCCCAATCTAGGAGGAGCTGGCTTGGACTGGGCTCTTTGAGGCTGGCCCCCATCGGTCCAGGCGGCGTTGGATTAGACATGGCTCAAAAGACTGTCCCCATGCCAGTCCAGGTAGTGCTGGTTTAGACAGGCCTCTGTGAGTCTGGTTCAGTCTGGTTCAGTTGATGCAGGTTTGGACAGGGCTCTGTGAACTTGCCCCGGACCGGTTAAGTTGCAGCTGGCTTGGACAAGACTCTGAGGATGGCCCGGTCCTGTCTAGAGGAGCTGGCATGGACAGGGCTCTTTGAGGCTGTCCCCCATTGGTCCAGGATGTGCTGGCTTGAAAAGGCTTGAAAGGCTGCCCCCAGTCTTGTCCAGGGGGCCCTGTCTTGGACAGGACTCTGTGAGCTTGGCCTGCGCCAGTCGAGGAGTACCAGGCTTAGACAGGTTTCTGTGAGACTGGCCGGCGCGGGTCCAGGCAGCCCTGGCTTGGTCAGGGCACTGTGAGGCTGCAGTCTGGTCCAGTTGACACTGGCTTGGACAGGGCTCTATGAGCCTGGCCCGGGCCGGTCAACGAGCAGTTGGCTTGAACAAGACTATGTGAGGCTGTCCGGGCCCAGTCTAGGAGGAGCTGGCTTGGACTGGGCTCTTTGAGGCTGGCCCCCATAGGTCCAGGTGGCGCTGGCTTGGACATGGCTCGAAAGACTGTCCCAATGCCAGTCCAGGTAGTGCTTTTTTAGACAGTCCTCTGTGAGCCTGGCCCATGCCGGTCCAGGTAGTGCTAGCTTAGACAGGGCCCTGAGTCTTGTGCAGTCTGGTTCAGTTAACGCTGGCTTGAACAGGGTTCTTTGAGGCTGGCCCTCCTCCGTCCATGCACTGCTAGCTTGGACAGGGCTGGAAAAGCTGTCCCCAGGGTGGTCCAGGTGGCGCTGGCCTGGACAGGGCTCTGTGAGGCTGGCCAAGGCCGGTCAAGAAACGGAACAGCTGGCTTGGACAAGACTCTGTGAGGTTGGCCCAGGCCAGTCTAGGAGAAGTTGGCTTGGACAGGGTTCTGTGAGCCTGGCCTGGTCCAGTCCAGGAAGAGCTGGCTTGGACACGCCTCTGTGAGGTTGGCCCGGGCCAGTCTGGTAGAAACTAGCTGGCTTGGACAGGGCTCTGTGAGGCTGGCCCAGACCGATGCAGGTGTGGCTGGCTTGGATAGGACTTTGAGAGCCTGTCCCACGCTGGTCCATGCAGTACTGCAATGGACAGGGCTCTGTGAGCCTGGCCCGGGACGGATCAGGTGGCCCTGGTTTGGGCAGGGCTCTGTGAGACTGGCCCGGGCCTATCCAGGGGGCGCTGGCTAGGACAGGATTCTCTGATCCTGGCCTTGGCCACTTCAGGAGGAGCTGGCTTGGACAGGGATTCTGTGAGGCTGGTCCAGTCGGGTCCAGGCAGCTGGCTTGGACAAGACTCTGTGAGGCTGGCCCGGCCCAGTCTAGGAGGAGCTGTCTTGGACAGGGCTCTCTGAGGCTGTCCCCCATCGGTCCAGGCAGCACTGTCTTGGACAGGGCTCAAAAGGCTGTCACCCGGCTGGTCTAGGTAATCCTGATTTGCACTGGGCTCTCTGAGCCTGGCCTGCACCGGTCCAGGCAGTGCTGGCTTGCAACGGGCTCTGAGAGGCTGGGTGGTCTGGTCTACTTGAAGGTCGCATGGATAGTGCTATGTGAGGGTGGCCAGGGCCGGTAAAGGAGCAGCTGGCTTGAAGAAGTCTCTGTGAGGTTGGCCCGGGCCAGTCTAGGAGGAGCTGGCTTGGACAGGGCTCTGTGAGGCTGGCCCAGGCCGGTGCAGGCGTGGCTGACTTGGACAGGACTTTGAGATCCTGTCCTGCTCTGGTCCAGGCAGTACTGGCATGAACAGGGCTCTGTGAGCCTGGCCCGCGACAATTCAGGCGGCACTGGTTTGGACAGGGCTCTGTGAGACTGGCCCGGGCCTATCCAGGCGGTGCTGGCTTGGACCGGAGTCTCTGAGCCTGGCCTTGGCCACTTCAGGTGGAGCTGGTTTGGACAAGGATTCTGTGAGGATGGTCTAGTCGGTTCCAGGGCAGCTGGCTTGGACAAGATTCTGTGAGGCTGGCCCGGCCCAGTCTAGGAGGAGCTGGCTTGGACAGGGCTCAAGAGGCTGTCCCCGGGCTGGTCCAGGCGACCCTGGCTTCGACAGAGCTCTGTGTGCATGGCCCGCACGGGTCCAAGAAATGCTGGATTAGACAGGGCCCTGTGAGTCTCATGCAGGCTGGTCCAGGTGGCGCTGCCTTGGACAAGGCTCTGTGAAGCTGGCCCAGAGAGGTCAAGGTGCAGCTGCCTTGGACAAGAGTCTGTGAAGCTGGCCCGGCCCAGTCTAGGAGGAGCTGTCTTGGACAGGGCTCTTTGAGGCTGGCTGACATAGGTCAAGGCAATGTTGGATTGGAAAGGGCTCGACAGGCTGTCCGCAGGCTTATCCAGGTGGCCCTGCCTTGGACAAGACTCTGTGAGCATGGCATGCTCCAGTCCAGGAGGAGCCGGCTTGGACAGTGTCCTGTGAGACTTGTCGGTGCCGGTCCAGGCAGTGCTGGCTTGGACAGGTCCCTGTGAGGCTGGTGCAGTCTGGTTCAGTTGACCTTGGCTTGGACAAAGCTCTGTGAGCCTGGCCTGGGCCGGTCAAGGAGCAGCTGGCTTGGACAAGACTCTGTGAGGTTGACCCGGGCCATTCTAGGAGGATCTGGCTTGGACAGGGCTCTGTCAGGTTTGCCCGGGCTGGTCCCGGTGGCCCTGTCTCACACAGGGCTTGTGCAGCTGGCCCAGGCTGGTCCAGGAGGAGCTGGCTTCGACAGGGCTCTGAGAGGCTGGCCTGGCTCAGGTGGAGGAGCAGCTGGCTTGGACAAGACTCTGTAAGGCTGGCCCAGCCCAGTCTAGGAGGAGCTGGCTTGGACTGGGCTCCTTGAGGCTGGCCCCCATTGGTCCAGGCGGCGCTTTCTTGGACATGGCTCGAAAGACTGCCCCACTACGGTGCAGGTAGTGCTGGCTTAGACAGGCCTCTTTGAGCCTGGCCCATGCAGGTCCAGGTAGTGCTGGAATAGACAGGGCTCTGTGTTTCGGGTGCAGTCCGGTTCAGTAGATGCTGGCTTGGTCAGGGCTGTGTTAACCTTGCCCGGACCGGTCAAGGAGCAGCTGGCTTAGAGAAGACTCTGTGAAGATGGCCCAGGCCAATGCAGGCGTGGTTGACTTGGATAGGACTTTGAGATCCTGTCCCCCGCTGGTCCAGGTAGTACTGCCATGGATACGGTTCTGTGAGACTGGCCCGAGACGGTTCAGGCTTCGCTGGTTTGGACAGGGCTCTGTGAAGCTGGTCCAGGCCAATGCAGCCGTGGCTGACTTGGATAGGACTTTGAGATCCTGTCCCCCACTGGTCCAGGTAGTACTGCCATGGATACGGCTCTGTGAGCCTGGCCCGTGACGGTTCAGGCTTCGCTGGCTTGGACATGGCTCGAAAGACTGCCCCACGCCTATCCAGGTAGTGCTGACTTAGATAGGCCTCTTTGAGCCTGGCCCATGCAGGTCCAGGTAGTGCTGGCCTAGACAGGGCTCTGTGAGTCGGGTGCAGTCCGGTTCAGTAGACGCTGGCTTGGTCAGGGCTCTGTGAACCTCGCCCGGGCCGGTCAAGGAGCAGCTGGATAAGACAAGACTCTGTGAGGTTGGCCCGGGCCAGTCAAGCAGGACCTGGCATGGACAGGGCTCTGTGAGTCTGGCCCAGGCCTGTCCAAGTGGCCCTGGCTTGGACAGGACTCTCTGAGCCTGGCCTGGGCCGCTTCAGGCAGAGATATCTTGGACAGGGCTCTGTGACGCTGGCCCGGTCCAGTCCAGTTGGCGCTGGCTTAGACAGTGCTTCTGAGGATGGCCTGGTCAGGTCGAGGAACAGCTGGCTTGGACAAGACTGTGTGAAAGTGGCCCACACAGTCTTGGAGGAAATGGCTTGGACAGGGCTCTTTGAGGCTTGCCCTCCTCAGTCCAGTCACTGCTGGCTTATACAGGGATCGAAAAGCTGTCCCCAGGGTGGTCCAGGCAGCACGGGCTTGGATAGGGCTCTGTGAGCCTGGCCCAGGCCAGTCAAGGAACAGCTGGCTTGGACAAGACGCTGTGAGGTTGGCCTAAGCCAGTCTAGGAGAAGTTGACTTGGACAGGGTTCTGTGAGCCTGGCCTGGTCCAGTCCAGAAAGAGCTGGCTTGGACAAGTCTCTGTGAGTTTCGCCTGGGCCAGTCTGGTAGAAGCTAGCTGGTTTGGACAGGGCTCTGTGAAGCTGGCTCAGGCCAATTCAGGTGTGGCTGTCTTCGATAGGACTTTGAGATCCTGTCCCATGCTGGTCCAGGTAGTACTGCCATGGATACTGCTCTGTGAGCCTGGTCCGTGATGGTTCAGGCTTCGCTGGCTTGGACATGGCTCGAAAGACTGCCCCACGCCTACCCAGGTAGTGCTGAATTAGACAGGCCTCTTTGAGCCTGGCCCATGCAGGTCCAGGTAGTGCTGGCCTAGATAGGGCTCTGTGAGTCGGGTGCAGTCTGGTTCAGTAGACGCTGGCTTGGTCAGGGCTCTGTGAACCTTGCCTGGGCCGGTCAAGGAGCAGTTGGCTTAGACAAGACTCTGTGAGGTTGGCCTGGGCCAGTCAAGCAGGAGCTGGCATGGACAGGACTCTGTGAGGCTGGCCCAGGCCTGTCCAAGTGGCCCTGGCTTGGACAGGACTCTCTGAACCTGACCTGGGCCACTTCAGGCAGAGATATCTTAGACAGGGCTCTGTTACCCTGGCCCAGTCCAGTCCAGTTGGCGCTGGCTTGGACAGGGCTTCTGAGGATGGCCTGGTCAGGTTGAGGAAGAGCTGGCTTGGACAAGACTGTGTGAAAGTAGCCCACACAGTCTTGGAGGAAACGGCTTGGACAGGGCTCTTTGAGGCTTGCCCTCCTCAGTCCAGGCACTGCTAGTTTGGACAGGGCTGGAAAAGCTGTCCCCAGTGTGGTCCAGGCAGCACTGGCTTGGATTGGGCTCTGTGAGCCTGGCCCAGGCCAGTCAAGGAACAGTTGGCTTGGACAAGACTCTGTGAGGTTGGCCCAGGCCAATCTAGGAAAAGTTGACTTGGACAGGGTTCTGAGAGCCTGGCCTGGTCCAGTCCAGGAAGAGCTGGCTTGGACAAGGCTCTGAGAGGTTGGCCTGGGCCAGTCTGGTAGAAGCTAGCTGGTTTGGACAGAGCTATGTGAAGCTGGCCCAGGCCGATGCAGGCGTGGCTGGCTTGGATAGGACTTTGAGAGCCTGTCCCACACTTGTGCATGCAGTACTTCAATGGACAGGGCTCTGTGAGCCTGGCCTGGGCCGGTCAAGGAGCAGCTGGCTTGGAAAAGACTCTATGAGGTTGACCCGGTCCAGTCTAAGAGGATCTGGCTTGGACAGGGCTCTGTGAGTTTGGCCTGGGCCGGTCCCAGTGGCCCTGTGTCACACAGGGCTTGTGCAGGTGCCCCAGGCTGGTCCAGGAGGAGCTGGCTTCGACAGGGCTCTGAGAGGCTGGCCTGGTCAGGTCGAGGAGCAGCTGGCTTGGACAAGACTCTGTGAGGTTGGCCCGGGCCAGTCTGGTAGAATCTAGCTGGCTTGGACAGGGCTCTGTGAGGCAGGCCCAGGCCGATGAAGTCGTGGCTGGCTTGGATAAGACTTTGAGAGCCTGTCCCACACTGGTCCATGCAGTATTTCAATGTACAGGGCTCTATGAGCCTGGCCCGCGAAGGATCAGGCTGCGCTGGTTTGGACAGGGCTCTGTGAGCCTGTCCCGGGCCTATCCAGGGGGCGCTGGCTTGGACAGGACTCTCTGAGCCTGGCCTTGGCCACTTCAGGCGGAGCTGGCTTGGACAGGGATTCTGTGAGGCTGGTCCCCTCGGGTCTAGGGCAGCTGGCTTGGACAAGACTCTGAGGCTTTCCCGGCGCAGTCTAGGAGGAGCTGGCTTGGACATGGCTCAAAAGGCTGTCCCCACCTGGTTCAGGCGACCCTGGCTTTGACAGAGCTCTGTGTGCCTGGCCCGCACCGGTCCCGGTGGTGCTGTCTTGGACAGGGTTCTGTAAACCTGGGGAGCGCCAGTCCAAATGGTGTTGGATTGGACAGGGCCCTGTGAGTCTGGTGCTGTCTGGTTCAGTTGACAATGGCTTGGACAAGGCTCTGTGAGCCTGGCCTGGGCCGGTCAAGGAGCAGCTGGCTTGGACAAGACTCTGTGAGGTTGACCCGGGCCATTCTAGGAGGATCTGGCTTGGACAGGGCTCTGTGAGGTTGTCCCAGGCCGATCCCGGTGGCCCTGTCTCCCACAGGGTTTGTGCAGCTGGCCCAGGCTGGTCCAGGAGGAGCTGGCTTCGACAGGGCTCTGTGAGGCTGGCCTGGTCTGGTCGAGGAGCATCTGGCTTGGACAAGACTCTGTGAGTCTGGCCCGGCCCAGTCTAGCAGGAGCTGGCTTGGATTGGGCTCCTTGAGGCTGGCCCCCATTGGTCCAGGCGGTGCTGGCTTGACATGGCTCGAAAGACTGCCCCACGCCGGTCCAGGTAGTGCTGGCTTAGACAGGCCTCTTTGAGCCTGGCCCATGCAGGTCCAGGTAGTACTTGCCTAGACAGGGCTCTGTGAGTCGGGTGCAGTCCGGTTCAGTAGACGCTGGCTTGGTCAGGGGTCTGTGATCCGGGCCCAGGCCCGTCAAGGAGCAGCTGGCTTAGACAAGACTCTGTGAGGTTGGCCAGGGCCAGTCAAGCAGGAGCTGGCATGTACAGGGCTCTGTGAGGATGGCCCAGGCCTGTCCAAGTGGCCCTGGCTTGGACAGGACTCTCTGAGCCTGGCCTGGGCCGCTTCAGGCAGAGATATCTTGGACAGGGCTCTGTGAGGCTGGCCCGGTCCAGTCCAGTTGGCGCTGGCTTAGACGGACTTCTGAGGATGGCCTGGTCAGGTCGAGGAACAGCTGGCTTGGACAAGACTCTGTGAGGCTGGCCCGCACAGTCTTGGAGGAAATGGCTTGGACAGGGCTCTTTGAGGCTTGCCCTCCTCAGTCCAGGCACTGCTGGCTTGGACAGGGCTCGAAAAGCTGTCCCCAGCGTGGTCCAGGCGGCACTGGCTTGGATAGGGCTCTGTGAGCCTGGCCCAGGCCAGTCAAGGAACAGCTGGCTTGGACAAGCCTCTGTGAGGTTGGCTCAGGCCAGTCTAGGAGAAGTTGACTTGACAGGGTTATGAGACCCTGGCCTGGTCCAGTCCAGGAAGAGCTGGCTTGGACAAGGCTCTGAGAGGTTGGCCTGGGCCAGTCTGGTAGAAGCTAGCTGGCTTGGACAGGGCTCTGTGAAGCTACCCCAGGCCGATGCAGGCGTGGCTGGCTTGGATAGGACTTTGAGAGCCTATCCTGCGCTGGTCCATGCAGTACTGCAATGGACAAGGCTCTGTGAGCCTGGCCCACGACGGATGAGGCGGCGCTGGTTTGGACAGGGCTCTGTAAAACTGGCCCGGGCCTATCCAGGGGGTCACTGGGTTGGACAGGACTCTCTGAGCCTGGCCTTGCCCAGTTCAGGCAGAGCTGGCTTGGACAGGGATTCTGTGAGGCTGGTCCAGTCGGGTCCAGGGCAGCTGGCTTGGACAAGGCTCTCTGAGGCTGGCCGGGCCCAGTCTAGGAGGAGCTGGCTTGGACAGGGCTCAAGAGGCTGTCCCCGGGCTGGTCCATGCGACCTTGGCTTGGACAGAGCTCTATGTGCCTGGTCTGCACCGATCATTGCGGTTCTGTCTTGGACAGGGTTTTGTAAACCTGGCCGGTGCTGATCCAAGTGGCGCTGGATTGGACAGGGCCCTGTGAGTCTGGTGCAGGCTGGTCCAGTCCAGGTGGTGCTATCTTGGGCAAGGCTCCATGAGGCTGGCCCAGTCAGGTCGCAGTGCAGCTGGATTGGATAAGAATCTGTGAGGCTGGCCCGGCCCAGTCTAGGAGGACCTGGCATGGACAGGGCTCTTTGAGGCTAGCCCCCATCTGTCCAGGCAGCGCTGGCTTGCACAGGGCTCGAAATGCTGTCCCCCGGCTGGTCTAGGCAGCCCTGATTGGGACACGGCTCTGTGAGGCAGCCTGCACCGGTCTAGGCAGTGCTGGCTTGCACAGGGCTCTGTGAGGTTGGTGCAGTCTGGTCCAGTTGAAGGTGGCATAGACCGGGCTTTGTAA
The DNA here is from genome assembly GCF_019054845.1 of Dipodomys spectabilis. Taxonomy (NCBI): domain Eukaryota; kingdom Metazoa; phylum Chordata; class Mammalia; order Rodentia; family Heteromyidae; genus Dipodomys; species Dipodomys spectabilis. Next base: position 711,179 of record NW_024871119.1, on the reverse strand, counting down.
GGCTGAATAGGGCCAGTCAAGGAGCAGCTGTTTGACAAGACATTGTGAGGTTCACCCGGGCCAGTCTAGGAGGATCTGGCTTGGACAGGACTCTCTGAGCCTGGCTTTGGCGACTTCAGTTGGAGCTGGTTTGGACAGGGATTCTGTGAGTCTGGTCTGGTCCGTTCCAGGGCCGCTGGCTTGGACAAGACTCTGTGAGGCTGGCCTGGCCAAGTCTAGGAGGAGCTGGCTTGGACAGGGCTCAAGGGGCTGTCCCCGGGCTGGTCCCGGCGACCCTGGCTTGGACAGAGCTCTGTGTGCCTGGCCCGTACCGGTCCCAGTGGTGCTGTCTTGGACAGGGTTCTGTAAACCTGGCCCGCGTCGATCCAAGTGGCGCTGGATTGTACACGGCCCTGTGAGCCTGGTGCAGGATGGTCCAGGTGGTGCTTCCTTGGAAAAGGCTCTGTGAGGCTGGCCCAGAGAGGTCAAGGTGCAGCTGGGTTGGACTAGACTCTGTGAGGCTGGCCCGGCCCAGTCTAGGAGGAGCTGTCTTGGACAGGGCTCTTTGAGGCTGGCCCACATCGGTCCAGTCAATACTGGATTGGACAGGGCTCGACAGGCTGTCCCCAAGTTGATCCAGGCGACCCTGCTTTGGACAGGACTCTAGGAGGAGGTGTCTTGGACAGGGCTCTTTGAGGCTGGCCCCCATCGTTCCAGGCAGCAGTGTCTTGGACAGGGCTCAAAAGGCTGTCCAACGGATGGTCTAGGCAGCCCTGATTTGGACACGGTCTGTGAGCCGGACTGCACCGGTCCAGGCAGTGCTGGCTTGCACAGGGCTCTGTGAGTTTGGTGCAGTCTGGTCCAATTGAAGGTGGCATAGACCAGGCTTTATAAGGCTGACTAGGGCCAGTCAAGGAGCAGCTGGCTTGGAGAAGTCTCTGTGAGGTTGGCCCCGGCCAGTCTAGAAGGAGCTGGCTTGTTCAGGGCTCTGTGAGCCTGGCCTAGGCCAGTGCAGTCGTGGGTGTCTTGGACAGGAATTTTAGAGCCTCTCCCACAGAGCCCCAGGCAGTACTGGCATGGACAGTGCTCTGTGAGCCTGGCCCATGTTGGTCCATATGGTGCTGGCTTGGACAGGGCAGTGTGAGGCTGTCCCAGGCCAGTCCAGGTGGCCCTGTCCCACACAGGGCTTGTGCAGCTGGCCCCAGGCTGGTCCAGGACGAGCTGTATTCGACAGGGTTCTGTGAGGATGGCCTGGTCAAGTTGAGCAGCAGTTGGCTTGGACAAGACTCTGTGAGGCTGGCCCGGCCCAATCTAGGAGGAGCTGGCTTGGACTGGGCTCTTTGAGGCTGGAACCCATCGGTCCAGGCGGCGCTGGATTAGACATTGCTCAAAAGACTCTCCCCACGCCGGACCAGGTAGTGCTGGTTTAGACAGGCCTCTGTGAGTCTGGTTCAGTCTGATTCAGTTGATGCAGGTTTGGACAGGGGTCTGTGAACCTGCCCCGGACCGGTCAAGATGCAGCTGGCTTGGACAAGACTCTGAGGCTGGCCCGTTCCTGTCTAGAGGAGCTGGCTTGGACAGGGCTCTTTGAAGCTGACCCCCATTGGTCCAGGACGTGCTGGCTTGAACAGGCTTGAAAGGCTGCCCCCAGTCTTGTCCAGGGGGCCCTGCCTTTGACAGGACTCTGTGAGCTTGGCCTGCGCCAGTCGAGGAGTACCAGGCTTAGACAGGTTTCTGTGAGACTGGCCGGCACGGGTCCAGGCAGCCCTGGCTTGGTCAGGGCACTGTGAGGCTGGTGCAGTCTGGTCCAGTTGACACTGGCTTGGACAGGGCTCTATGAGCCTGGCCCGGGCCGGTCAACGAGCAGTTGACTTGGACAAGACTATGTGAGGCTGTCCTGGCCCAGTCTAGGAGGAGCTGGCTTGGACTGGGCTCTTTGAGGCTGGCCCCCATAGGTCCAGATGGCGCTGGCTTGGACATGGCTCGAAAGACTGTCCCAATGCCAGTCCAGGTAGTGCTGGTTTAGACAGGCCTCTGTGAGCCTGGCCCATGCCGGACCAGGTAGTGCTGGCTTAGACAGGGCTCTGAGTCTGGTGCAGTCTGGTTCAGTTAACGCTGGCTTGACCAGGGTTCTTTGAGGCTGGCCCTCCTCCGTCCATGCACTGCTAGCTTGGACAGGGCTGGAAAAGCTGTCCCCAGGGTGGTCCAGGTGGCGCTGGCTTGGACAGGGCTCTGTGAGCCTGGCCCAGGCCGGTCAAGAAATGGAACAGCTGGCTTGGACAAGACTCTGTGAGGTTGGCCCAGGCCAGTATAGGAGAAGTTGGCTTGGACCGGGTTCTGTGAGCCTGGCCTGGTCCAGTCCAGGAAGAGCTGGCTTAGACACGCCTCTGTGAGGTTGGCCCAGGCCAGTCTGGTAGAAGCTAGTTGGCTTGGACAGGGCTCTGTGAGGATGGCCAAGGCCGATGCAGGTGTGGCTGGCTTGAATAGGAATTTGAGAGCCTGTCCCGCGCTGGTCCATGCAGTACTGCAATGGACAGGGCTCTGTGAGCCTGGCCCGGGATGGATCAGGTGGCGCTGTTTTGGGCAGGGCTCTGTGAGACTGGCGCGGGTCTATCCGGGGGGCGTTCGCTTGGACACTATTCTCGGAGCCTGGCCTTGGCCACTTCAGGAGGAGCTGGCTTGGACAGGGATTTTGTGAGGCTGGTCCAGTCGGGTCCAGGCAGCTGGCTTGGACAAGACTCTGTGAGGCTGGCCCGGCCCAGTCTAGGAGGAGCTGTCTTGGACAGGGCTCTTTGAGGCTGGCCCCCTTCGGTCCAGGCAGCACTGGCTTGGAAAGGGCTCAAAAGGCTGTCCCCCGGCTGGTCTAGGCGATCCTGACTTGCACTGGGCTCTCTGAACCTGGCCTGCACCGGTCTAGGCAGTGCTGGCTTGCAAAGTACTCTGTGAGGCTGGTGTAGTCTGGTCCAGTTGAAGGTCCAATGGACAGTTCTATGTGAGGGTGGCCAGGGCCGTTCAAGGAGCAGCTCATTGGAAGAAGTCTCTGTGAGGTTGGCCAGGGCCAGTCAAGGAGGAGCTGGCTTGGACAGGGCTCTGTGAGGCTGGCCCAGGCCGGTGCAGGCTTGGCTGGCTTGGACAGGACTTTGAGAGCCTATCCCGCTCTGGTCCAGGCAGTACTGGCATGAACAGGGCTCTGTGAGCCTGGCGGGCGACAATTCAGGCGGCACTGGTTTGGACAGGGCTCTGTGAGACTGGCCCGGGCCTATACAGGCAGTGCTGGCTTGGACAGGACTCTCTGAGCCTGGCCTTGGCGACTTCAGGTTGAGCTGGTTTGGACAGGGAGTCATTGAGGCTGGTCTGGTGGAGTCCAGGGCAGCTGGTTGGACAAGACTCTGTGAGGCTGGCCCGGCCCAGTCTAGGAGGATCTGGCTGTTCCTTGAGTGGCCTGTGCCAGGCTCACAGAGCCCTATCCAAGCCAGTGCCTCCTGGACCACCCTGGGGGACAGCTTTTCAAGCCTTGTCCAAGCCAGCAGTCCCTGGACTGAGGAGGGCAAGCCTCAAAGAGCCCTGGCCAAGCCATTTCCTCCAAGACTGTGCGGGCCAGCCTCACAGAGTCTTGTCCAAGCCAGCTGTTCCTCGACCTGACCAGGCCATTCTCAGAAGCCCGTCTAGGCCAGCGCCAACTGGACTGGACCGGGCCAGCGTCACAGAGCCCTGTCCAAGATATCTCTCCTGAAGCGGCCCAGGCCAGGCTCAGAGAGTGCTGTCCAAGCCAGGGCCACTTGGACATTCCTGGGCCAGCCTCACAGAGCCCTGTCCATGCCAGCTCCTGTTTGACTGGCCCGAGCCAACCTCACAGAGTCTTGTCTAAGCCAGCTGCTCCTTGACCGACCTGGGCCAGGTTCACAGAGCCCTGACCAAGCCAGCGTCTACTGAACCGGACTGCACCTGGCTCACAGAGCCCTGTCTATGCAAGCTCTGTTAGGTTGGCCTGGGCCAGTCTGGTAGAAGCTAGCTGGCTTGGACAGGGCTCTGTGAAGCTGGCCCAGGCCAATGCAGACGTGGCTGGCTTGGATAGGACTTTGAGATCCTGTGCCCTGCTGGTCCAGGTAGTACTGCCATGGATACGGCTCTGTGAGCCTGCCCCGTGACGGTTCAGGCTTCGCTGGTTTGGACAGGGCTCTGTGAGACTGGCCCAGGCCTATCCAGGCGGCGCTGGCTTGGACCGGACCCTCTGAGCCTGGCCTTGTTCTCTTCAGGCAGAGCTGGCTTGGACAGGAATTCTGAGAGGCAGGTCCAGTCGGGTCCAGGGCAGCTGCCTTGGACAAGACTCTGTGAGGCTGGCCTGGCCCAGTCTAGGAGGAGCTGACTTGGACAGGGCTCAAGACACTGTCCCCGGGCTGGTCCAGGCGACCCTGGCTTGGACAGAGCTCTGTGTGCCTGGCTTGGACCAGTCCCGGCGGTTCAGTCTTGGACAGGGTTCTGTAAACCTGGCTGGTGCCAATCCAAGTGGCGCTGCTTTGGACAGGGCCCTGTACGTCTGGTGCAGCCTGGTCCAGTCCAGTTGGTGCTGCATTGGACAAGGCTCCATGAGGCTGGCCCAGTCAGGTCGTGGTGCAGCTGGATTGGACAAGAATCTGTGAGGCTGGCCTGGCCCAGTCTAGGAGGAGTTGGCTTGGACAGGGCTCTTTGAGGCTAGCCCCATTGGTCCAGGCAGCGCTGGCTTGCACAGGGCTCGAAAGGCTGTCCCCCGGCTGGTCTTGGCAGGACTGATTTGGACACGGCTCTGTGAGCCAGCCTGCACCGGTCCAGGCAGTGCTGGCTTGCACAGGGCTCTGTGAGGTTGGTGCAGTCTGGTCCAGTTGAAGGTGGCATAGACCGGGCTTTGTAAGGCTGACTAGGGCCAGTCAAGGAGCAGCTGGCTTGGAGAAGACTCTGTGAGGTTGGCCCGGGCCAGTCTAGAAGGAGCTGGCTTGGACAGGGCTCTGTGAGGCTGACCCAGGCCAGTGCAGGCATGGCTGTCTTGGACAGGACTTTGAGAGTCTATCCCACGGAGGCCCAGGCAGTACTATCATGGACAGTGCTCTGTGAGCCTGGCCCATGTTGGTTCAGATGGTGCTGGCTTGGACAGGGCAGTGTGAGGCTGTCCCAGGCCAGTCCCGGTGGCCTGTAGTGCACAGGGCTTGTGCAGTTGGCCCCAGGCTGGTCCAGGACGAGCTGGATTCGACAGGGCTCTGTGAGGATGGTCTACTCAAGTCGAGAAGCAGCTGGCATGGACAATACTCTGTCAGGCTGGCCCGGCCCAGTCTAGAAGGTGCTGGATTGGACTGGGCTCTTTGAGGCTGGCCCACATCGGTCCAGGCGGCGCTGGCTTAGATAGGGCTCAAAAGACTGTCCCCACGCCGGTCCAGGTAGTGCTGGCTTAGACAGGCCTCTGTGAGTCTGGTTCAGTCTGGTTCAGTTGACCCTGGCTTGGACAGGGCTCTGTGAACCTGCCCCGGACCTTTCAAGGTGCGGCTTTCTTGGAGAAGACTCTGAGGCTGGCCCGGTCCTGTCAAGAAGACCTGGCTTGGACAGGGCTCTTTGAGGCTGACCCCCATTAGTCCAAGATGTGCTGACTTGAACAGGCTCAAAAGGCTATCCCCAGGCTTGTCCAGGGGGCCCTGCCTTGGACAGGACTCTGTGAGCTTGGCCTGGGCTAGTCCAGGAGGACTAGACTTAGACAGGGTCATGTTAGACTGGCCGGCGCGGGTCCAGGCAGCCCTGGCTTGGTCAGGGCGCTGTGAGGCTGGTGCAGTCTGGTCCAGTTGACACTGGCTTTGACAGGGCTCTGTGAGCCTGGCCCAGGCCGGTCAAGGAGCAGCTGGCTTGGACAAGACTCTGTGAGGTTGACCCGGGCTAGTCCAGGAGGAGCTGGATTAGACAGGGTTCTGTGATGCTGGCCCGGGCCGGTCTGGGTGGCCCTGTCTCACACAGGGCTTGTGCAGTTGGCCAAAGGCTGGTCCAAGAGGAGCTGGCTTGGACAGGGCTCTGTGAGAATGGCCTGGTCAGGTCGAGGAGCAGCTGGCTTGTACAAGCCTATGTGAGGCTGTCCTGGCCCAGTCTAGGAGGAGCTGGCTTGGACTGGAGTCTTTGAGGTTGGCCCCCATCGGTCCAGATGGCGCTTGCTTGGACATGGCTCGAAAGACTGTCCCAATGCCGTTCCAGGTAGTGCTGGTTTAGACAGGCCTCTGTGAGCCTGGCCCATGCTGGTCTAGGTAGTGCTGGCTTAGACAGGGCTCTGAGTTTGGTGCAGTCTGGTTCAGTTAACGCTGGCTTGAACAGGGTTCTTTGAGGCTGGCCCTCCTCAGTCCAGGCACTGCTAGCTTGGACAGGGCTGGAAAAGCTGTTCCCAGGGTGGTCCAGGTGGCACTGGCTTGGACAGGGCTCTGTGAGCCTGGCCCAGGCCCATCAAGGAACAGCTGGGTTGGACAAGACTCTGAGGTTGGCTGAGGCCAGTTTAGGAGAACTGGCTTGGACAGGGTTCTGTGATCCTGGCCTGGTCCAGTCCAGGAAGAGCTGGCTTGGACAAGGCTCTGTGAGTTTGGCCCGGGCCAGTCTGGTAGAAGCTAGCTGACTTGGACAGGGCTCTGTGAGGCTGGCCCAGGCCAATGCAGGCATGGCTGGCTTGGATAGGACTTTGAGAGCCTGTCCTGAGCTGGTCCATGCAGTACTGTAATGGACAGGGCTCTTTGAGACTGGCCCGGGCCTATCCATGGGGTGATTTCTTGGACAGGACTCGCTGAGATTGGCCTTGCTCACTTCAGGCGGAGCTGACTTGGACAGGGATTGTGAAAGGTTGGTCCAGTCGGGTCCAGGGCAGCTGGCTTGGACAAGACTCTGTGAGGCTGGCCCGGCCCAGTCTAGGAGGAGCTGGCTTGGACATGGCTCAAAAGGCTGTCCCCCGGCTGGTCCAGGCGACCCTGGCTTGGACAGAGCTCTGTGTGCCTGGCCCACACCAGTCCTGCTGGTGCTGTATTGGACAGGGTTCTGTAAACCTGGCCAGCGCCGGTAAAAGTGGTGTTGGAATTGGCAGGGCCCTGTGAGTCTTGTGCAGGCTGGTCCAGTCCAGGTGGCTCTGGATTGTACAAGGCTCTCTGAGGCTGGCCGGGCCCAGTCTAGGAGGAGCTGGCTTGGACAGGGCTCAAGAGGCTGTCCCCGGGCTGGTCCAGGCGACCCTGGCTTGGACAGAGCTCTGTGTGCCTGGCCCGCACTGGGCCAGGTCGTGCTGTCTTGGACAGGGTTCTGTAAATCTGGCCCTCTCCAGTCCAAGTGGCGCTGGATTGTACACGGCCCTGTGAGTGTGGTGCAGGCTGGTCCAGGTGGCGCTGCCTTGGACAAGGGGCTGTGAGGCCGGCCCAGAGAGGTCAAGGTGCATCTGCATTGGACTAGACTCTGTGAGTCTCAACTGAGTGCAACTGATTCCAGCTTTGACGGCTACACTCTACTCAAGCTGAGGAGTAAGTTGAACCTCCACTTATGGCACTCTGTGAAAGTCTGTAGAACCAGACCTCAGTTGTTTGGCACTTGACTAATGTCCATCCACAATTATGGACTGCACTGGCTATATCAGGCTCTAATTGGTCCATGGTTGTGTTCAGCCAAATGTCCTCTGCTGGGAACACTCAGAATGAGGTTCTGAGTTATTACAACATAGCAGCATTTCACTGCTTTCCAGGCTTCTTAGGAAGAATTCCAGAATCTTGCTGCAGGCAGGCCTCCGGGTCTTCCAGGTGACAAACTCTTTGTAAATCCTCTGTGGTTTCTTCTACCCCCGTGACGTTTGGCAAGGGTACGCAGTTTGAATTGCTGCACAATTGCGCCTGCAGAGCTCAGATGACGTTGCAAACATTCAGGTATGGCAGCCAGAGAGGCTTGTCCCCGTAGGACACTGCCAGCTGACTGGGTATATCTGCTTCCCGTTCTTCTCACCTGAGTGCTACTGATTCCAGTTTGACAGCTACACTCTACTCAACCTAAGGAGTAAGTTGCTCCTCTACTTATGGCACTCTGTGAAATTTTGAGAACCAGACCTCAGTTGTTTGTCATGCGACCAATGTCCATCCAGGCCTATGGACTGCACTGGCTATATCAGGCTCTAATTAGTCCACGGTTGTGTTCAGCCGAATGTCCTCTGCCGGGAACACTCAGAATGAGGTTCTGAATTATTGCAACATAGGAGCGTTTCACAGCTTTCCAGGCTTCTTAGGAAGAATTTCAGAAACTTGCCGGCAGGCCTCCCGGTGTCTTGGGTGACCATCTCCTTGTAACTCGTCCGTGGCTTCTTCTATCCCCGTGAAGTTTGGCAAAAGTACGCCATTTGCATTGTTGCACAATTGCGCCTGCAGAACTCTGCCGTGTTTGCAAACATTCAGGCGTGGCAGGCAGAAAGGCTTGTCCCCGAAGGACACTGCCAGCTGACTGGGTATATCTGCTTCCCGTTCTTCTCACCTGAGTGCTACTGATTCCAGGTTTGACGGCTACACTCTACTCAACCTGAGGAGTAATTTGAACCTGTACATATAGGACTCTGTGAAAGTTTGAAGAACCAGACCTCAGTTGTTTGGCAAGCCACGACTGTCCATCCAGGCCTATGGACGGCACTGGCTATATCATGCTCTAATTAGTCCACAGTTGTGTTCAGCCGAATGACCTCTGCCGGAAACACTCAGAATGAGGTTCTGAGTTATTGCAATGTAGCAGGGTTTCACTGCTTTCCAGGCTTCTTAGGAAGTATTCCAGAATCTTGCTGCCGGCAGGCCTCTGGGTGTCCCGGGTGAACATCTCCTTGTAACTACTCAGAGGTTTCTTCTACCCCAGTGAAATTTGGCAAGGGTACCCAGTTTGCATTACTGCACAATTGCGACTGCAGAGCTCTGCCATGGTTGCAAACATTCAGGCATGGCAGCCAGATAGGCTTGTCCCCGTAGGACACTGCCAGCTGACTGGGTATATCTGCTTCCCGTACTTCTTACCTGCTACCAGCAGGCCTCCAGTTGTCCCTGGTCAATATCTCCTTGTAAATCCTCTGTGGTTTCTTCTACCCCCGTGAAGATTGGCAAGGGTTCGTAGTTTGCGTTGTGGCACAATTGCGCCTGCAGAGCTCTGCCACGGTTGCAAACATTCAGGCATGGGAGCCGGATAGGCTTGTCCCTGTAGGACACTGCCAGCTGACTGGGTATATCTGCTTCCCGTTCTTCTCACCTGAGTGCTACTGATTCCAGCTTTCCCGGCTACACTCTGCTCAACCTGAGGAGTAAGTTGAACCTCTACTTATGACACTCTGTGAAAGTTTGGAGAACCAGCCCTCAGTTGTTTGGCACGCGACCACTGTCCACCCAGGCCTATGGACGGCACTGGTTATATCAGGCTCTAATTAGTCCTCGGTTGTGTTCAGCAGAATGACCTCTGCCAGGAACACTCAGAATGAGGTTCTGAGTTATTGCAACATAGGAATGTTTTACTGCTTTCCAGGCTTCTTAGGATAAATTCCAGAATCTTGCTGCCGGCAGGCCTCCGGGTGTCCTGGGTGAACATCTCCTTGTAACTCCTCTGTGGTTTCTTCTACCCCTGTGAAGTCTGGCAAGGGTACGCATTTTTCATTTTTGCACAATTGCGCCTGCAGAGCTCTGCCCCAGTTGCAAACATTCAGGCGAGGAAGCCAGATAGGCTTGTCCCCGTAGGACACCGCCAGCTGACGGGGTATAACTGCCTCACGTTCTTCTCCCCTGAGTGCTACTGATTCCAGCTTTGACGGCTACACTCTACTCAACATGAGGAGTAAGTTGAACCTCCACTTATGGCATTCTGTGAAAGTTTGGAGAACCAGAGCTCAGTTGTTTGGCAATTGACCATGGTCCATCCTTGCCGATGGACGGCACTGGCTATATCAGGCTCTAATTAGTCCACGGTTGTGGTCAGCCAAATGACCTCTGCCAGAAACACTCAGAAAGATGTTCTCAGTTATTGCAACATACAACCGTTCCATTGCTTTCCAGGCTTTTTAGGAAGAATTCCAGACTCTTGCTGCCAGCAGGCCTCTGGGTGTCCCTGGTGAACATCTCCTTGTAACTCCTCCGTGGTTTCTTCTACCCCCGTGAAGTTTGCCAAGGGAACGTAGTTTGAATTCCTGCACAATTGCGCCTTCAGACCTCCGTCGCGGTTGCAAACATTCAGGCGTATCAGCCAAATAGTCTTGTCCCCATAGGACACTGCCAGCTGACTGGGTATATCTGCTTCCCGTTCTTCTCACCTGAGTGCTACTGATTCCAGCTTTGACGGCTACACTCTATTCAACCTAAGAAGTAAGTTGCTCCTCTACTTATGGCACTCTATGAAAGTTTGGAGAACCAGACCTCAGATGTTTGTCACACGACCACTCTCAATCCAGGCCTATGGACTGTACTGGTTATATCAGGTTCTAAATAGCCCAAAGTAGTGTTCAGCTGAATGACTTTTGCCAGAAACACTCAGAATGAGGATCTGAGTTATTGCAACATAGGAGCGCTATACTGCTTTCCAGGCTTCTTAGGAGGAATTCCTGAATCTTGCTGCCGGCAGGCCTCCAGTGTCCCGGGTGAACATCTCCTTGTAACTCCTCCGTGGTTTCTTCTACCCCCGTGAATTTTGGCAAGGGTACGCAGTTTGCATTTCTGCACAATTGCACCTGCAGAGCTCTGCCGCGGGTGCAAACATTCAGGCATGGCAGCCAGATAGGCTTGTCCATGTAGGACACTGACAGCTTACTGGGTATATCTGCTTCCCGTTCTTCTCACCTGAGTGCTACTGATTCCAACTTTGCCGGCTACACTCTACTCAACCTAAGAAGTAAGTTGCTCCTCTACTTATGGCACTCTATGAAAGTTTGGAGAACCAGACCTCAGTTGTTTGTCATGCAACCACTGTCCATCCAGGCCTATGGACGGCACTGGCTATATCAGGCTCTAATTAGTCCACAGTTGTGTTCAGCCGAATGACCTCTGCCAGGAACACTCAGAATGAGGTTCTGAGTTATTGCAACTTAGGAGTATTTCACTCCTTTCCATGATTCCTAGGAAGAATTCCAGAATCTTGCTGCTGGCAGGTTTCCGGGTGTCCTGGGTGAACATCTCCTTGTAACTCCTCCATGGTTTCTTCTACCCCAGTGAAGTTTGCCAAGGGTACACAGTTTGCATTGCTGCACAATTGCCCCTGCAGAGCTCTGCCGCGGTTGCAAACATTCAGTAGTGGCAGCCAGATAGGCTTGTCCCCGTTGGACACTGCCAGCTGACTGGGTATATCTGCTTCCCGTTCTTCTCACCAGCTGCCGGAAGACCTCCGGGTGACCCGGGTGAACATCTCCTTGTAACTCCTCTGTGGTTCCTTCTACCCTGTGAAGTTTGGCAGGGTTACGCATTTTTCATTTTTGCACAATTGCCCCTGCAGAGCTCTGCCCCAGTTGCAAACATTCAGGCCTGGCAGCCAGATAGGCTTGTCCCTGTAGGACACCGCCAGCTGCCTGGGTATATCTGCCTCACGTTCTTCTCACCTGAGTGCTACTGATTCCAGCTTTGATGGCTAGACTCTACTCAACCTCAGGAGTAAGTTGAACCTCCACTTATGGCACTCTGTGAAAGTTTGGAGAATCAGAGCTCAGTTGTTTGGCAATTGACCACTGTCCATCCTTGCCGATGGACGGCACTGATTATATCAGGCTCTAATTAGTCCACGGTTGTGGTCAGCCGAATGACCTCTGCCCGGAACACTCAGAATGCAGTTCTGAGTTATTGCAACATAGGACCGTTACACTGCTTTCCAGCCGAATGACCTCTGCCGAGAACACTCAGAATGAGGTTCTGAGTTACTGCAACATAGGAGCATTTCAGTGCTTTCCAGGCTTCTTAGGAACAATTGCAGAACCTAGCTGCCGGCAGGCCTTTGGGTGTCCCGGGTGAACATCTCCATGTTACTCCTCCGTGGATTCTTCTACCCCCGTTAAGTTTGGCAAGGGTTCGTAGTTTGCGTTGCTGCACAATTGGGCCTGCAGAGCTCGGCCACTGTTGCAAACATTCAGGCATGGGAGCCGGATAGGCTTGTCCCTATAGGACACTGTCAGCTGACTGGGTATATATGCTTCCCTTTCTTCTCACCTGAGTGCTACTGATTCGAGCTTTGAAGGCTACACTCTACTCAACCTGAGGAGTAAGTTGAACCTCTACTTATGACACTCTGTGAAAGTTTGGAGAACCAGCCCTCAGTTGTTTGGCACGTGACCACTGTCCATCCAGCACTCTGGACGGCACTGGCTATATCTGGCTCTAATAAGTCCACGGTCGTGTTCTGGCAAATGACCTCTGCCAGGAACACTCAGAATGAGGTTCTGAGTTATTGCAACATAGGAGCGTTTCACTGCCTTCAAGGCTTCTTAGGAAGATTTCCAGAATCTTGCTGCCGGCAGGCCTCCGGGTGTTCCGAGTGAACATCTCCTTGTAAATCCTCCGTGGTTTCTTCTACACCCGTGAAATTTGGCAAGGGTAAGCAGTTTGCATTGCTGCACAATTGTGCCTGCAGAGCTCGGCCGCGGTTGCAAACATTCAGACCTGGCAGCCAGATATGCTTGTCCCCGGAGGACACTGCCAGCTGACTGGGTACATCTGCTTCCCGTTCTTCTTACCTGAGTGCTACTGATTCCAGATTTCACGGCTACACTCTACTTAACCTGAGGAGTAAGTTGGACCTCTACTTATGGCACTCTGTGAAAGTTTGGTGAACCAGACCTCAGTTGTTTGGCACGCAACCACTATCCATCCAGGACTATGGACGGCACTTGCTATATCTGGCTCTAATTAGTCCACGGTTGTGGCCAGCCGAATGACCTCTGCCGGGAACAGTCAGAATGATGTTCTGAGCTATTCCAACATAGGAGCGTTTCATTGCTTTCAAGGACTGCCGGCAGCAAGATTCTGGAATTCTTCCTAAGGAGCCTTGAAAGCAGTGAAACGCTCCTATGTGGCAACAACTCAGAACCTCATTCTGAGTGTTCCCGGCAGAGGTCATTCGGCAGAACACAACCGTGGACTAATTAGAGCCAGATATAGCCAGTGCTGTCCATAGTGCTGAATGGACAGTGGTCACGTGCCAAACAACTGAGGTCTGGATATCCAAACTTTAACAGAGTGCCATCAGTATAGGTTCAACTTACTCCTCAGGTTGAGTAGAGTGTAGCCGTGAAGCTGGAATCAGTAGCACTCAGTTTAGAAGAACGGGAAGCAGATATACCCAGTCAGCTTGCAGTGTCCTAAGAGGACAAGCGTATCTGGCTGCCACGTCTGAATGTTTGCAACCGCGGCAGAGCTCTGCAGGCAAAATTGTGCAGCAATGCAAACTGCTTACCCTTGCGAAACTTCACGGGTGTAGAAGAAACCACGGAGGATTTACAAGGAGATGTTCACTCGGAACACCCGGAGGCCTGCCGGCAGCAAGATTCTGGAATTCTTCCCAAGTAGCCTTGAAAGCAGTGAAACGCTCCTATGTTGCAATAACTCAGAACCTCATTCTGAGTGTTCCCGGCAGAGGTCATTCGGCTGAACACAACCACCGACTAATTGGAACCAGATATAGCCAGTGCCGTCCACATTGCTGGATGGACAGTGGTCGGGTATCAAACAACTGAAGTCTGGTTCTCCAAACTTTCACAGAGTGCCATAAGTAGAGGTCCAACTTAGTACTCAGGTTGAGTAGAGTGTAGCCGTGAAAGCTGGAATCAGTAGCACTCAGGTAAGAAGAACGGGAAGCAGATATACCCAGTCAGCTGGCGGTTCCAGGCAGCCCTGCCTATGTGAGGGCTCTTTGAGGCTAGCCCACATCGGTCCAGGCAGCACTGGCTTGCACAGGCCTCTAAAGGCTGTCCCCCAGCTGGTCTAGGCAGCCCTGATTTGGACACGGCTCTGTGAGCCGGCCTGCACTGGTCCAGGTAGTGCTGGCTTGCACAGGTCTCTGTGAGGTTGGTGCAGTCTGGTCCAGTTGAAGGTGTCATAGACCGGGCTTTGTAAGGCTCACTAGGTCCAGTCAAGGAACACCTGGCTTGGGGAAGTCTCTGTGAGGTTGGCCCGGGCCAGTCTAGAAGGAGCTGGCTTGGACAGGGCTCTGAGAGGATGGCCAGGCCGGTGCAGGCGTGGCTGGATTCGACAGGACTTTGAGAGCCTGTCCCACAGAGGCCCAGGCAGTACTGTCATGGACAGTGCTCTGTGAGCCTGGCCCAGGTTGGTCCAGATGGTGCTGACTTGGACAGGGCAGTGTGAGGCTGTCCCAGGCCAGTCCAGGTGGCCCTGTCACGCACAGTGCTAGTGAAGCTCACCCCAGGCTGTTCCAGGAGGAGCTGGATTGGACAAGACTCTATGAGGCTGGCCCGGGCCAGTCTAGGAGGAGCTGGCTTGAACTGGGCTCTTTGAGGCTGGCCCCCATCGGTCCAGGCGGCACTGGCTTAGACATGGCTCAAAAGACTCTCCCCACACTGGTCCAAGTAGTGCTGGCTTAGACAGGCCTCTGTGAGTCTGGTTCAGTATGGCTCAGTTGACGCTGGCTTGGACAGGGGTCTGTGAACCTGCCCCGGACCGGTCAAGGTGCAGCTGGCTTGGACAAGACTCTGAGACTGGCCCAGTCCCGTCTAGAGGAGCTATCTTGCACAGGGCTCTTTGAGGCTGGCCCCCATTGGTCCAGGACGTGCTGGCTTGAACAGGCTCGAAAGGCTGTCCCCAGGCTTGTCCAGGGGGCCCTGCCTTGGACAGGACTCGGTGAGCTTGGCCCGTGCCAGTCCAGGAAGACTAGACTTAGACAGGGTTCTGTGAGACTGGCCGGCACGGGTCCAGGCAGCCCTGGCTTGGTCAGGGCACTGTGAGGCTGGTGCAGTCTGGTCCAGTTGACACTGGCTTCGATAGGGCTCAGTGAGCCTGGCCAGGCCGGTCAAGGAGCAGCTGGCTTGGACAAGACTCTGTAAGGTTGACCCGGGCTAGTCCAGGAGGAGCTGGAATAGACAGGGTTCTGTGATGCTGGCCCGGGCCGGTCCAGGTGGCCCTGTCTCACACAGGGCTTGTGCGGTTGGCCCCAGGCTGGTCCAAGAGGAGCTGGCTAGGACAGGGCTCTGTGAGAATGGCCTGGTCAGGTCGAGGAGCAGCTGGCTTGTACACGACTATGTGAGGCTGTCCCGGCCCAGTCTAGGAGGAGCTGGCTTGGACTGGGCTATTTGAGGCTGACCCCCATCGGTCCAGGTGGCGCTGGCCTGGACATGGCTCGAAAGACTGTCCCAATGCTGGTCCAGGTAGTGCTGGTTTAGACAGGCCTCTGTCAGCCTGGCCCATGCCGGTCCAGGTAGTGCTGGCTTTGACAGGGCTCTGAGTCTGTTGCAGTCTGGCTCAGTTAACACTGGCTTGAACAGGGTTCTTTGAGGCTGGAACTCCTCAGTCCAGGCACTGCTAGTTGGACAGGGCTGGAAAAGCTGTCCCCAGGGTGGTCCAGGTGGCGCTGGCTTGGACAGGGCTCTGTGAGCCTGGCCCAAGAAAGTCAAGGAACAGCTGACTTGGACAAGACTCTGTGAGGTTGGCCTAGGCCAGTCTAGGAGAAGCTGGATTAGACAGGGTTCTGTGAGCCTGGCCTGGCCCAGTCCAGGAAGAGCTGTCTTGGACAAGGCTCTGTGAGGTTGGCCCGGGCCAGTCTGGTAGAAGCTAGCTGGCTTGAACAGGGCTCTGTGAGGCTGGCCCAGGCCGATGCAGGCGTGGCTGGCTTGGATAGGACTTTGAGATCCTGTCCCCCACTGGTCCAGGTAGTACTGCCATGGATACGGCTCTGTGAGCCTGGCCCATGATGGTTCAGGCTTCGCTGGTTTGGGCAGGGCTCTGTGAGACTGGCCTGGGCCTATCCAGGAGGCGCTGGCTTGGACAGGACTCTCTGAGCCTGGCCTTGGCCACTTCAGATAGAGCTGGCTTGGACAAGGATTCTGTGAGGCTGGTCCAGTTGGGTCCAGGCCAGCTGGTTTGGACAAGACTCTGTGACGCTGGCCCGGCCCAGTCTAGGAGGAGCTGGCTTGGAAGTGGCTCAATAGGCTGTCCCCGGGCTGGTCCAGGCTACCCTATCTTTGACAGAGCTCTGTGTGCCTGGCCGACACTGGTCCCGGTGGTGCTGTCTTGGACAGGGTTCTGTAAACCTGACCAGCGCCGGTCCAAGTGGTGTTAGATTGGACAGGGCCCTGTGAGTCTGGTGCAGGCTGGTCCAGTCCAGGTGGCTCTGGATTGGACAAGGCTCTGTGAGGCAAGCCCAGTCAGGTCGAGGTGCAGCTGGCTTGGACAAGACTCTGTGAGGCTGGCCCGTCCCAGTCTAGGAAGAGTTGTCTTGGACAGGGCTTGTTGAGGCTGGCCCCCATAGGTCCAGGCAGCACTGGCTTGGACAGGGCTCAAAAGCCTGTCCCTGGCTGGTCTAGGCGATCCTGACTTGCACAGGGCTCTGTGAGCCTGGCCTGCACCGGTCCAGGCCGTGCTGGCTTGCAAAGGGCTCTGTGAGTCTGGTGTAGTCTGGTCCAGTTGAAGGTCGCATGGACAGTGCTATGTGAGGGTGGCCAGGGCCGGTCAAGGAGCAGCTGGCTTAAAGAAGTCTCTCTCTCTCTCTCTCTCTCTCTCTCTCTCTCTCTCTCTCTCTCTCTCTCTCTCTCTGTGAGATTGGCCCGGGCCAGTCTAGGAGGAGCTGGCTTGAACAGGGCTCTGTGAGGCTGGCCCAGGCCGATGCAGGCGTGGCTGGCTTGGATAGGACTTTGAGAGCCTGTCCCGGGCTGGTCCATGCAGTACTGCAATGGACAGGGCTCTGTGAGCCTGGCCCGCGATGGATCAGGAGGCACTGGTTTGGACAGGGCTCTGTGAGACTGGCCTGGGTCTATCCAGGCGGCGCTGGCTTGGACAGGACTCTCTGAGCCTGGCCTTGGCCACTTCAGACAGAGCTGGCTTGAACATGGATTCTATGAGGCTGGCCCAGTCAGGTCGAGTTGCAGCTAGATTGGACAAGACTCTGTGAGGCTGGCCCGGCCCAGTCTAGGAGGAGCTGTCTTGGACAGGGCTTGTTGAGGCTGGCCCCCATCGGTACAGGCAGCACTGGCTTGGACAGGGCTCAAAAGGCTGTCCCCCGACTGGTCTAGGCCATCTTGACTTGCACAGGGCTCTGTGAGCCTGGCCTGCACCAGTCCAGGCAGTGCTGGCTTGCACAATGCTCTCTGAGTTTGGTGCAGTCTGGTCCAGTTGAAGGTGGCATGGACCGGGCTTTGTACGGCTGAATACGGCCGGTCAAGGAGCAGCTGACTTGGAGAAGTCTCTGTGAGGTTGGCCCCGGCCAGTCTAGCAGGAGCTGGCTTGGATTGGGCTCCTTAAGGCTGGCCCCCATTGGTCCAGGCGGTGCTGGCTTGGACATGGCTCGAAAGACTGCCCCACGCCGGTCCAGGTAGTTCTGGCTTAGACAGGCCTCTTTGAGCCTGGCCCATGCAGGTCCAGGTAGTACTTGCCTAGACAGGGCTCTGTGAGTCGGGTGCAGTCCGGTTCAGTAGACGCTGGCTTGGTGAGGGCTCTGTGAACCGGGCCCGGGCCGGTCATGGAGCAGCTGGTTTAGACAAGACTCTGTGAGGTTGGCCAATGCCAGTCAAGCAAGAGCTGGCATGGACAGGGCTCTGTGAGGCTGGCCCAGGCCTGTGCAAATGGACCTGACTTGGACAGGACTCTCTGAGCCTGGCCTGGGCCGCCTGAGGCAGAGATACTTGGACAGGGCTCTGTGAGGCTGGCCTGGTCAGGTCGAGGAGGAGCTGGCTTGTACAAGGCTAGGTGAGGCTGTACTGGCCCAGTCTAGGAGGAGCTGACTTGGACTGGGTTCTTTGAGGCTGGCCCCCAAAGGTACAGGTGGCCCAGGCTTAGACATGGCTCGAAGGACTGTCCCAATGCTGGTCCAGATAGTGATGGTTTAGACAGGCCTCTGTGAGCCTGGCCCATGCCGGTCCAGGTAGTGCTGGCTTAGACAGGGCTCTGAGACTGGTGTAATCTGGTTCAGTTAACGCTGGCTTGAACAGGGTTCTTTTAGGCTGGCCCTCTTCAGTCCAGGCACTGCTAGTTTGGACAGGGCTGGAAAAGCTGTCCCCAGGGTGATCTAGGTGTCGCTGGCTTGGACAGGGCTCTGTGAGCCTGGCCCAGGCCAGTCAAGGAACGGAACAGCTGGCTTGGACAAGACTCTGTGAGGTTGGCCAGTCTGGAAGAAGCTAGCTAGTTTGGACAGGGCTCTTTGAGGCTGGCCAAGGCTGATGCAGGCTTGGATGGCTTGGATAGGACTTTGAGAGCCTGTCCCGCGCTGGTCCACGCAGTACTTCAATGGACAGGGCTCTGTGACCCTGGCCCGCAACGAATCAGGCAGCACTGGATTCACAGGGCTCTCTGAGAATGGCAGGGAACTATCCAGGGGGCGCTGACTTGGACCGGACTCTCTGAGCCTGGCCTTGGCCACTTCAGGCGGAGCTGTCTTGGACAGGGATTCTGTGAGGCTGTTCCAGTCGGGTCCAGGGCAGCTGGCTTGGACAAGACTCTGTGAGGCTGGCCCGGCCCAGTACAGGAGGAACTGGCTTGGACATGGCTCAAAAGGCTGTCTCTGGGCTGGTCCAGGCGACCCTGGCTTGGACAGAGCTCTGTGTGTCTGGCCCACACCGGTCCCAGTGGTGATGTCTTGGACAGGGTACTGTAAAGCTGACCAGCGCCTGTTCATATAGTGTTGGATTGACAGGGCCCTGTGAGTCTGGTGCAGGCTGGTCCAGTCCAAGTGGCTCTGGATTGGACAAGGCTCCGTGAGGCTGGCCCAGTCAGTCCGAGGTGCATCTGTCTTGGACAAGAATCTGTGAGGCTGGCCGGGCCCAGTCTAGGAGGAGCTGTCTTGGACAGGGCTCTTTGAGGCTGGCCCCCATCGGTCCAGGCAGCACTGGCTTGGACAGGGCTAAAAAGGCTGTCCCCCAGCTGGTCTAAGCGATCCTGACTTGCACAAGGCTCTGAGAGACTGGCCTGCACTGGTCCCGGCAGTGCTGGCTTGCAAAGGGCTCTGTGATGCTGGTGTAGTCTGGTCCAGTTGAAGGTCTCATGGACAGTGCTATGTGATGGTGGCCAGGGCCGGTGAAGGATCAACTGGCTTGAAGAAATCTCTGTGAGGTTGGCTCGGTCCAGTCTAGGAGGAGCTGGCTTGGACAGGGCTCTGTGAGGCTGGCCCAGGCCGGTGCAGGCTTGGTTGACTTGGACAGGGCTGTGAGAGCCTGTCCCGCTCTGGTCCAGGCAGCACTGTCATGAACAGGGCTCTGTGAGCCTGGCCCCCCACAATTCAGGCATCACTGGTTTGGACAGGGCTCTGTGAGATTGGCCCGGGCCTATCCAGGTGGTGCTGGCTTGGACAGGACTCTCTGAGCCTGGCTTTGGCGACTTCAGTTGGAGCTGGTTTGGACAGGGATTCTGTGAGTCTGGTCTGGTCCGTTCCAGGGCAGCTGGCTTGGACAAGAATCTGTGAGGCTGGCCTGGCCCAGTCTAGGAGGAGCTGGCTTGGACAGAGCTCAAGAGGCTGTCCCCGGGCTGGTCCAGGCAACCCTGGCTTGGACAGAGCTCTGTGTGCCTGGCCCGCACCGGTCCCGGTGGTGCTGTCTTGGACAGGGTTCTGTAAACCTGGCCCGCGCCGGTCCAAGTGGCACTGGATTGTACACGGCCCTGTGAGCCTGGTGCAGGCTGGTCCATGTGGCGCTGCCTTGGACAAGACTCTGTGAGGCTGGCCCAGAGAGGTCAAGGTGCAGCTGGCTTGGACTAGACTCTGTGAGGCTGCCCGGCCCAGTCTAGGAGGAGCTGTCTTGGACAGGGCTCTTTGAGGCTGGCCCACATCGGTCCAGTCAATGCTGGATTGGACAGGGCTCGACAGGCTGTCCCCAAGTTGATCCAGGCGACCCTGCTTTGGACAGGACTCTAGGAGGAGGTGTCTTGGACAGGGCTCTTTGAGGCTGGCCCCCATCGGTCCAGGAAGCAATGTCTTGGACAGGGCTCAAAAGGCTGTCCAACGGATGGTCCAGGCATTCCTGACTTGCACAGGGCTCTGTCAGACTGGCCTGCACAGGTCCCGGCAGTGCTGGCTTGCAAAGGGCTCTGTGAGGCTGGTGTAGTCTGGTCCAGTTGAAGGTCGCATGGACAGTGCTTTGTGAGGGTGGCCAGGGCTGGTCAAGGAGCAGCTGGCTTGAAGAAGTCTCTGTGAGGTTGGCCCGGGCCAGTCTAGGAGAAGCTTGCTTGGAAAGGGCTCTGTGAGGCTTGCCCAGGCCAGTGCAGGCGTGGCTGGCTTGGACAGGACTTTGAGAGCCTGTCCCACTCTGGTCCAGGCAGTACTGCCACGAACAGGGCTCTGTGAGCCTGGCCCACGATGGATCAGGCAGCTCTGGTTTGGACAGGGCTCTGTGAGCCTGGCCCAGGCCGGTCAAGGAACAGCTGGCTTGGACAAGACTCTGTGAGTTTGGCCCAGGCCAGTGTAGGAGAAGCTGGCTTGGACAGGGTTCTGTGAGCCTGGCCTGGTCCAGTCCAGGAAGAGCTGGCTTGGACAGAGCTCTGTGAAGCTGGCCCAGGCCGATGCAGGCGTGGCTGGCTTTGATAGAACTTTGAGAGCCTGTCCCGCACTGGTCCATGCAGTACTGTAATGGACAGGGCTCTGTGAGCCTGGCCCGCTATGGATCAGGCGGCGCTGGTTTGGACAGGGCTCTGTGAGAATGGCCCCTGCCTATCCAGGGGGCGCTGGCTTGGACAGGACTCTCTGAGCCTGGCCTTGGCCACTTCAGGTGGAGCTGGTTTGGACAGGGATTCTGTGAGGCTGGCCTGGTCGGTTCTAGGGCAGCTGGCTTGGACAAGACACTGTGAGGCTGTCCCGGCCCAGTCTAGGAGGAGCTGGCTTGGACAGGGCTCAAGAGGCTGTCCCCGGGCTGGTCCAGGCGACCCTGGTTGGACAGAGCTCTGTGTGCCTGGCCCGCACCGGTCCCGGTGGTGCTGTCTTGGACAGGGTTCTGTAAACCTGGCCCGTGCCGTTCCAAGTGGCGCTGGACTGTACACAGCCCTCTAAGTCTGGTGCAGGCTGGCCCATGTGGCGCTGCCTTGGACAAAGCTCTGTGAGGCTGGCCTGGTCAGGTCGAGGAGCAGCTGGCTTGGACAAGACTCTGTGAGGCTGGCCCGTCCCAGTCTAGGAGGACCTGTCTTAGACAGGGCTCTTTGAGGCTGGCCCACATTGCTCCAGTCAATGCTGGATCGGACAGGGCTCCACAGGCTGTCCCTAGGCTGATCCAGGTGGCCCTGCCTTAGACAGGACTCTGTGAGCTTGGCCCGCTCAAGTTCAGGAGCAGCCGGATTGCACAGGGTTCTGTGAGCCTGGCCGGCGCTGGTCCACGCAGTGCTGCCTTGGACAGGACCCTGTGAGGCTGGTGCAGCCTGGTTCAGTTGAAAATGGCTTAGACAAAGCTCTGTGAGCCTGGCCTGGGCCAGTCAAGGAGCAGCTGGCTTGGACAAGACTCTGTGAGGTTGGCCCAGGCCAGTCTAGGAGAAGTTGACTTGGACAGGGTTCTGTGAGCCTGGCCTGGTCCAGTCCAGGAAGAGCTGTCTAGGACAAGGTTGTGTGAAGTTGACCCGGGCCAGTCTTGGAGGATCTGGCTTGGACAGTTCTCTGTGAGCTTGGCCCGGGCCAGTCCCCATGGCCCTGTCTCACACAGAGCTTGTGCAGCTGAGCCAGGCTGGTCCAGGAGGAGCTGGCTTTGACATGGCTCTGTGTGGCTGCCCTGGTCAGGTCTAGGAGCAGCTGGCTTTTACAAGAATCTGTGAGGCTGGCCCGGACCAGTCAAGCAGGAGCTGGCATGGACGGGGCTCTGTGAGGCTGGCCCAGGCCTGTCCAAGTGGCCCTGGCTTGGACAGGACTCTCTGAGCCTGGACTGGGCTGCTTCAGGCAGAGATATCTTGGCCAGTCCAGTTGGCGCTGGCTTAGACAGGGCTTCTGAAGATGGCCTGGTCAGGTCTAGGAACAGCTGACTTGGACAATACTCTGTGAGGCTGGCCCGCACAGTCTTGTAGGTAATGGCTTGGACAGGGTTCTTTGAGGCTTGCCCTCCTAAGTCCAGGCACCGCTGGCTTGGACAGGGCTCAAAAAGCTGTCCCAAGGGTGGTCCAGGCGGCACTGGCATGGATAGGGCTCGGTGAGCCTGGCCCAGGCCAGTCAAGGAACAGCTGGCTTGGACAAGACTCTGTGAGGTTGGCCCAGGCCAGTCTAGGAGAAGTTGCCTTGGACGGGGTTCTGTGAGCGTGGCCTGGTCCAGTCCAGGAAGAGCTGGCATGGACAAGGCTCTGTGAGGTTGGGCTGTGCCAGTCTGGTAGAAGCTAGATGGCTTGGACAGGGCTTTGTGAAGCTGGCCCAGGCCAATACAGGCGTGGCTGACTTGGATAGGACTATGATATCCTGTCCCCCGCTGGTCCAGGTAGTACTGCCATGGATACGGCTCTGTGAGCCTGGCCTATGAGGGTTCAGGCTTCGCTGGTTTGGACAGGGCTCTGTGAGACTGGCCCAGGCCTATCCAGGCGGCGCTGGCTTGGACAGGACCCTCTGAGCCTGGACTTGGTCAATTCAGGAGGAGCTGGTTTGGACAGGGATTCTGAGAGGCTGGTCCAGTCGGGTCCAGGGCAGCTGGCTTGGACAAGACTCTGTGAGGCTGGCCAGGCCCAGTCTAGGAGGAGCTGGCTTGGACAGGGCTCAAGAAGCTGTCCTCGGGATGGTCCAGGTGAGCCTGGCTTGGACATAGCTCTGTGTGCCTAGCCTGCACCGGTCCCGGCGGTATTGTCTTGGACAGGGTTCTGTAAACCTGGCCAGTGCTGATACAAGTGGCGCTGGATTGGACAGGGCACTGTGAGTCTGGTGCAGGCTGGTCCAGTCCAGGTGGTGCTGGCTTGGACAAGATTCGGTTAGCCTGTCCCAGTCAGGTCGTGGTGCAGCTGGATTGGACAAGACTCTGTGAAGCTGGACCGGCCCAGTCTAGGAGGAGCTGGCTTGGAGAGGGCTCTTTGAGGCTAGCCCCTATCGGTCCAGGCAGCGCTGGCTTGCACAGGGCTTCAAAGGCTGTCCCCCGGCTGGTCTAGGCAGCCCTGATTTGGACACAGCTCTGTGAGCCAGCCTGCACCAGTCCAGGCAGTGCTGGCTTGCACGGGGCTCTGTGAGGTTGGTGCAGTCTAGACCAGTTGAAGGTGGCATAGATCGGGCTTAGTAAGGCTGACTAGGGCCAGTCAAGGAGCAGCTGGCTTGGAGAAGTCTCTGTGAGTTTGGCCCAGGAAAGACTATAAGGAGCTGGCTTGGACAAGGCTCTGTGAGGCCGGCCTAGCCCGGTGTAGGCGTGGCTGGCTTGGACAGGACTTTGGGAGCCTGTCCCACAGAGGCCCAGGCAGTACTCGCATGGACAGTGCTCTGTGAGCACAGGGCAGTGTGAGGCAGTCCCAGGCCAGTCCAGGTGGCCCTCTCACGCACAGGGCTTATGCAGCTGGCCCCAGGCTGTTCCAGGAGGAGCTGGATTAGACAGGGTTCTGTGAGGATGGCCTGGTCAAGTCGAGGAGCAGCTGGCTTGGACAAGACTCTGTGAGGCTGTCCCGGCCCAGTCTAGGAGGAGCTGGCTTGGACTGGGCTCTTTGAGGCTGGCCCCCATTGGTCCAGGCGGCGCTGGATTAGACATGGTTCAAAAGACTGTCCCCATGCTGGTCAAGGTAGTGCTGGCTTAGACAGGCCTGTGTGAGTCTGTTTCAGTCTGGTTCAGTTGACGCTGGCTTGGACACGGCTCTGTGAGTCTGGCCGGCGCGAGTCCAGCCAGCCCGGGCTTGGTCAGGGTGCTGTGAGGCTGGTGCAGTCTGGTCCAGTTGACACTGGCTTGGATAGGGCTCTGTGAGCCTGGCCCAGGCTGGTCAAGGAGAAGCTGGATTGGACAAGACTCTGTGAGGTTGACCTGGGATAGAACAGGAGGATCTGTATTAGACAGGATTCTGTGATGCTGGCCCAGTCTGGTCCAGGTGGCCCTGTCTCGCACAGGGCTTGTGCAGCTGGCCCCAGGCTGGTCCAAAGGAGCTAGCTTCGACAGGGCTCTGTGAGGCTGGCCTGGTCAGGTCGAGGAGCAACTGGCTTGTACAAGACTATGTGAGGCTGTCCTGGCCCAGTCTAGGAGGAGCTGGCTTGGACTGGGCTCTTTGAGGCTGGCTCCCATCGGTCCAGGTGGTGCTGGCTTGGACATAGCTCCAAACACTGTCCCAATGCCGGTCCAGGTAGTGCTGGTTTAGACAGGCCTCTGTGAACCTGGCCCATGCCGGTCCAGGTAGTGCTGGCTTAGACAGGGCTCTGAGTCTGGTGCAGTCTGGTTCAGTTAACGCTGGCTTAAACAGGGTTCTTTGAGGCTGGCCCTCCTCAGTCCAGGCACTGCTAGCTTGGTCAGGTCTGGAAAAGCTGTCCCCAGGGTGGTCCAGGTGGCGCTGGCATGGACAGGGCTCTGTGAGCCTGGCCCAGGCCGGTCAAGGAACAGCTGGCTTGGACAAGACTCTGTGAGGTTGGCCCAGGCCAGTCTAAAAGAGGTTGGCTTGGACAGGGTTCTGTGAACCTGGCCTGGTCCAGTCCGGGAAGAGCTGGCTTGGGCAAGGCTCTGTGAGGTTGGCCCGGGCCAGTCTGGTAGAAACTAGCTGGCTTGGACAGGGCTCTGTGAGGCTGGCCCAGGCCGATGCAGGCATGGCTTGTTTGGATAGGACTTTGAGAGCCTGTCCCGCGCTGGTCCATGCAGTACTGCAATGGACAGGTCTCTGTGAGCCTGGCCCGGGCCTATCCAGGGGGCGCTGGCTTGGGCAGGACTCTATGAGCCTGCCCGTGGCCACTTCAGGTGGAGCTGGCTTGGACAGGGATTCTGTGAGGCTGGTCCAGTCCGGTCCAGGGCAGCTGGCTTGGACAAGACTCTGTGACGCTGGCCTGGCCCAGTCCAGGAGGAGCTGGCTTGGACAGGGCTCAAGAGGCAGTCCCCGGGCTGGTCCAGGCGACCCTGGCTTGGACAGACGTCTGTGTGCCCGGCCCGCACTGGTTCTGGTGGTGCTGTCTTGTATAGTGTTCTGTAAACCTGGCCAGCACCAGTCCAAGTAGTGTTGGATTGGACAGGACCCTGTGAGTCTGGTGCAGGCTGGTCCAGTCCAGGTGGCTCTGGATTGGACAAGGCTCCGTGAGGCTGGCCCAGTCAGGTCGCGGTGCAGCTGGATTGGACAAGACTCTGTGAGGCTGGCCCTGCCCAGTCTAAGAGGAGCTGTCTTGGACAGGGCTCTTTGAGGCAGGCCCCCATCAGTCCAGGCAGCACTGGCTTTAACAGGGTTCAAAAGGCTATCCCCCGGCTGGTCTAAGCGATCCTGAATGGCACAGCGCTCTGTGAGCCTGGCCTGCACTGGTCCAGGCAGTGCTGGATTGCAAAGGGCTCTGTGAGGCTGGTGTAGTCTGGTCCAGTTGAAGGTCGCATGGACAGTGCTATGTGAGGGTGGCCAGGGCCGGTCAAGGAGCAGCAGGCTTGAAGAAGTCTCTGTGAGTTTGGACCCGGGCCAGTCTAGGAGGATCTGGCTTGGACAGGGCTCTGTGAGGCTGACCCAGGCCTTTGCAGGCGTGGCGGGCTTGGACAGGACTTTGAGAGCCTGTCCCGCTCTGGTCCAGGCAGTACTGCCATGAAGAGGGCTCTGTGAGCCTGGCCGGCGACAACTCCGGCAGCACTGGTTTGGACAGTTCTTTGTGAGTCTGGCCTGGGCCTCTCCAGTCGGTGCTGGCTTGGACAGGACTCTCTGAGCCTGGCCTTGGCGACTTCAGGTGGAGCTGGTTTGGACAGGGATTCTGTGAGGCTGGTCTGGTCGGTTCCAGGGCAGCTGTCTTGGACAAGACTCTGTGAAGCTGGCCCGGCCCAGTCTAGGAGTAGCTGGCTTGGACAGGGGATCAAGAGGCTGTCCCCGGGCTGGTCCAATCGACCCTGGCTTGGACAGAGCTCTGTGTGCCTGGCCCGCACCGGTCGCGGTGGTGCTGTCTTGGACAGGGTTCTGTAAACCTGGCCCACGCAGGTCCGTGTGGCGCTGCATTATACACAGTCCTGTGAGTCTGGTGCAATCTGGTCGATGTGGCGCTGCCTTGGACAAGGCTCTGTGAGGCTGGCCCAGAGAGGTCAAGGTGCAGCTGGCTTGGACTAGACTCTGTGAGGCTTTCCTGGTGCAGTCTAGGAGGAGCTGTCTTGGACAGGGCTCTTTGAGGCTGGCCCACATCGGTCCAGGCAGCGCTGGCTTGCACAGGGCTCCACAGGCTGTCCTCAGGCTGATCCAGGCGGCCCTGCCTTGGACAGGGCTCTGTGAGCTTGGCCCGCTCCAGTCCAGGAGGAGCCGCTTTGGACAGGGTTCTGTGAGACTGGCCGGCACCGGTCCAGGCAGTGCTGGCTTGGACAGGACCCTGTGATGCTGGTGCAGTCTGGTTCAGTTGACAATGGCTTGGAGAAGGCTCTGTGAGCCTGGCCTGGGCCGGTCAAGGAGCAGCTGGCTTGGACAAGGCTCTGTGAGTTTGGCCCGGGCCAGTCTGGTAGAAGCTAGCTGGCTTGCACAGGGCTCTGTGAGGCTGGCCCAGGCCGATGCAGGCGTGGCTTGATTGGATAGGACCTTGAGAGCCTGTCCCGCGCTGGTCCATGCAGTACTGCAATGGACAGGACTCTGTGAGCCTGGGACATTAGAGATCAGGCGGCTCTGGTTTGGATAGGGCTCGGTAAGACTGGCCCAAGCCTATCCAGGCGGCGCGGGCTTGGACAGGAACCTATGAGCCTGTCCTTGGTCACTTCAGGCGGAGCTGACTTGGACAGGGATTGTGAAAGGTTGGTCCAGTCGGGTCCAGGGCAGCTGGCTTGGACAAGACTCTGTGAGGCTGGCCTGGCCCGGTCTAGGAGGAGCTGGCTTGGACAGGGCTCAAGAGGCTGTCCCCGGTCTGGTCCAGGTGACCCTGGCTCGTACAGAGCTCTGTGTGCCTGGCCTGCACCGGTCCTGGCGGTTCTGTCTTGGACAGGGTTCTGTAAACCTGGCCGGTGCCGATCCAAGTGGCGCTGGATTGGACAAGGCCCTGTGAGTCTGGTGCAGGCTGGTCCAGTGCAGGTGGTGCTGGCTTGGACAAGGCTCCGTGAGGCTGGCCCAGTCTGGTCCTGGTGCAGCTGGCTTAGACAAGACTGTGTGAGGCTGGCATGGCCCAGTCAAGGAGTAGCTGGCTTAGACATGGCTCTTTGAGGCTAGCCCCCATCGGTCCAGGCAGCGCTGGCTTGCACAGGGCTCGAAAGGCTGTCCCCAGGCTTGCCCAGGGGTCCCTGCCTTGGACAGGGCTCTGTGAGCTTGGCCCGCGCCAGTCCAGGAGGACTAGACTTAGGGTTCTGTGAGACTGGCCGGCCCGGGTCCAGGCAGCCCTGCCTTGGTCAGGGGACTGTGAGGCTGGTGCAGTCTGGTCCAGTTGACAATGGCTTGGATAGGGCTCTGTGAGCCTGGCCCAGGCCAGTCAAGGGCAGCTGGCTCGGACAAGACTCTGTGAGGTTGACCCGGGCTAGTCCAGGAGGATCTAGATTAGACAAGGTTCTGTGATGCTGGCCCAGTCCAGTCCAGGTGGCCCTGTCTCGCACAGAGCTTGTGCAGCTGGCCCCAGGCTGGTCCAAGAAGAGCTGCCTTGGACAGGGCTCTGTGAGGCTGGCCTGGTCTGGTCGAGGAGCAGCTGGCTTGTACAAGACTATGTGATGCTGTCCCGGCCCAGTCTAGGAGGAGCTGGCTTGGACTGGGCTCTTTTAGGCTGGCCCCCATCAGTCCAGGTGGTGCTGGCTTGGACATGGCTCGAAAGACTGTCCCAATGCCAGTCCAGCTAGTGCTGGTTTAGACAGGCCTCTGTGAACCTGGCCCATGCCGGTCCAGGTAGTGCTGGCTTAGACAGGGCTCTGAGTCTGGTGCAGTCTGGTTCAGTTAACGCTGGCTTGAACAGGGTTCTTTTAGGCTGGCCATCCTCAGTCCAGGCACTGATAGCTTGGACAGGGCTGGAAAAGCTGTCCCCAGGGTGGTCCAGGTGGCGCTGGCCTGGACAGGGCTCTGTAAGCCTGGGCCCGGCTGGTCAAGGAACAGCTGGCTTGGACAAGACTCTGTGAGGGTGGCCCAGGCCAGTCTAGGAGAAGCTGGCTTGGACAGGGTTCTGTGAGCCTGGCCTGGTCCAGTCCAGGAAAAGCTGGCTTGGACAAGGCTCTGTGAGGTTGGTCCGGGCCAGTCTGGTAGAAGCTAGCTGGCTTTGATAGGGCTCTGTGAGGCTGGCCCAGGCCGAAGCAGGCATTGCTGGCTTGGATAGTATTTTGAGTGCCTGTCCCCCGGTGGTCCAGGTAGTACTGCCATGGATACGGCTTTGTGAGCCTGGCCCTCAACGGTTCAGGCTTCGCTGGTTTAGACAGGGCTCTGTGAGACTGGCCCAGGCCTATCCAGGTGGCGCTGGCTATGACAGGACCCTCTGAGCCTGGCCTTGGTCACTTCAGGCGGAGTTGGCTTGGACAGCGATTCTGAGAGGCTGGTCCAGTCGGTTCCAGGGTAGCTGGCTTGGACTAGACTCTGTGCGGCTGGCCTGGCGCAGTCTAGGAGGAGCTGGCTTGGGCCGGGCTCAATCGGCTGTCCCTGGGCTTGTCCAGGCGACCCTGGCTTGGACAGAGCTCTGTGTGCCTGGCCTGCAGTGGTCCTGGCGGTTGTCTTGGACAGGGTTCTCTAACCGTGGCCGTTGCCCATCAAAGTGGCGCTGAATTGGAGAGGGCCCTGTGAGTCTGGTGCAGGCTGTTTCAGTCCAGGTGTTGCTGGCTTGGACAAGGCTCCGTGAGGCTCGTCCAGGCCAACCTAGGAGAAGTTGGCTTGGACAGGGTTCTGTGAGTCTGGCCTGGTCTAGTCCAGGAAGAGCTGGCTTGGACAAGGCTCTGTGACTTTGGCCCAGGCCAGTCTTGTAGAAACTAGCTGGCTTGGACAGGGCTCTGTGAATCTGGCCCAGGCTGATGCAGGCATGGCTTGCTTGGATAGGACTTTGGGAGCCTGTCCTGCGCTGGTCCATGCAGTACTGCAATGGACAGGTCTCTGTGAGCCTGGCCCTGGCCTATCCAGGGGGCGCTGGCTTGGACAGGACTCTGTGAGCCTGGTCCTGGCCACTTCAAGTGGAGTTGGCTTGGATAGGGATTCTGTGAGCCTGGTCCAGTCGGGTCCAGGGCAGCTCGCTTCGACAAGACTCTGTGAGGCTGGGCCGGCCCAGTCTTGGAGGAGCTGGCTTGGACAGTGCTCAAGAGGCAGTCCCCTGGCTGGTCCAGGTGACCCTGGCTTGGACAGACCTCTGTGTGCCTGGCCCGCACCGGTTCCGCTGGTGCTGTCTTGGACAGTGTTATGTAAACCTGGCCAGCGACAGTCCAATAGTGTTGGATTGGACAGGGCCCTGTGAGTCTGTTGCAGGCTGGTCCAGTCCAGGTGGCTCTGGATTGGACAAGGCTCCGTGAGGCTGGCCCAGTCAGGTCGCGGTGCAGCTAGATTGGGCAAGACTCTGTGAGGCTGGCCTAGCCCAGTCTAGGAGGAGCTGTATTGGACAGGGCTCTTTGAGGCTGGCCCCCATCGGTCCAGGCAGCACTGGCTTAGACAGGTCTCAAAAGGCTGTCCCCCGGCTGGTCTAGGTGATCCTGACTTGCAGAGGGCTCTGTGAGCCTGGCCTGCACTGGTCCAGGCAGTGCTGGATTGCAAAGCGCTCAGTGAGGCTGGTGTAGTCTGGTCCAGTTGAAGGTCTCATGGACAGTGCTATGTGAGGGTGGCCAGCGCCGGTCAAGGAGCAGCTGGCTTGAAGAAGTCTCTGTGAGGTTGGCCAGGGCCTGTCAAGGAGGAGCTGGCTTGGACAGGGCTCTGTGAGGCAGCCCAGGCCGGTGCAGGAGTGGCTGGCTTGGACAGGACTTTGAGAGCCTGTCCCGCTCTGGTCCAGGCAGTACTGCCATGAAGAGGGCTCTGTGAGCCTGGCCTGTGACAATTCAGGCAGCACTGGTTTGGACAGGGCTCTGTGAGACTGGCCTGGGCCTATCCAGGCGGTGCTGGCTTGGACAGGACTCTCTGAGCCTGGCCTTGGCGACTTCAGGTGGAGCTGGTTTGGACAGGGATTCTGTGAGGCTGGTCTGGTCGGTTCCAGGGCAGCTGGCTTGGACAAAACTCTGTGAGGCTGTCCCGGCCCAGTCTAGGAGGAGCTGGCTTGGACAGGGCTCAAGAGGCTGTTCCAGGGCTGATCCAGGCGACCATGGCTTGGACAGAGCTCTGTGTGCCTGGCCCGCACCGGTCCCGTTGGTGCTGTCTTGGACAGGGTCCTGTCAACCTGGCTCGCACCGGTCCAAGTTGCGCTGGATTGTACACGGCCCTGTGAGTCTGGTGCAGTCTGGTCCAGGTGGCGCTGCCTTTGACAAGGCTCTGTGAGGCTGGCCCAGAGAGGTCAAGGTGCTGCTGGCTTGGACTAGATTCTGTGAGGCTGGTCCGGCTGAGTCTAGGAGTAGCTGTCTTGGACAGGGCTCCTTGAGGCTGGCCCATATCGGTCCAGTCAATGCTGGATTGGACAGGGCTCGACAGGCTGTCCCCAGGCTGATCCAGGTGGCCCTGCCTTGGACAGGGCTCTGTGACCTTGGCCCACACCAGTCCAGGAGGAGCCGGCTTGGACAGGGTTCTGTGAGACTGGCCGGCGCCGTTCCAGGCAGTGTTCGCTTGGACAGGACCCTGTGAGGCTGGTGCAGTCTGGTTCAGTTGACAATGGTTTGGAGAAGGCTCTGTGAGCCTGGCCTGGGCCGGTCAAGGAGCAGCTGGCTTGGACAAGACTCTGTGAGGTTGACCAGGAGCAGTCTAGGAGGATCTGGCTTGGACAAGTCTCTGTGAGGATGGCCCAGACCGGTCCCGGTGGCCCTTTCTCAAACAAGGCTTGTGCAGCTTCCCCAGGCTGGTCCAGGATGAGCTGGCTTCGACAGGACTCTGTGAGGCTGGACTGGTCAGGTCGAGGAGCAGCTGGCTTGGACAAGATTCTGTGAGGTTGGCCTGGGCCAGTCAACAGGAGCTGGCATGGACAGGGCTCTGTCTGGCTGGCCCAGGCCTGTTCAAGTGGTCCTGGCTTGGACAGGACTCTCTGAGCTTGACCTGGGCCGCTTCCGGCAGAGATATCTTGGACAGGGCTCTGTGACACTGCCCGGGTCCAGTCCAGTTGGCGCCGCCTTAAACAGGGCTTCTGAGGATGGCCTGGTCAGGTCGAGGAACAGCTGGCTTGGACAAGACTCTGTGAGGCTGGCACCCACAGTCTTGGAGGAAATGGCTTGGAAAGGGCTCATTGAGGCTTGCCCTCCTCAGTCCAGGCACTGCTAGCTTGGACAGGGCTCGAAAAGCTGTCCCCAGGGTGGTCCAGGTGGCACTGGCTTGGATGGGGCTCTGTGAGCCTGGCCAATGCCAGTCAAGTAACAGCTGGCTTGGACAAGACTCTGTGAGGTTGGCCCAGGCCAGTCTAGGAGAGGTTGACTTGGACA
This sequence comes from Dipodomys spectabilis, assembly GCF_019054845.1. Classification (NCBI taxonomy): domain Eukaryota; kingdom Metazoa; phylum Chordata; class Mammalia; order Rodentia; family Heteromyidae; genus Dipodomys; species Dipodomys spectabilis. Next base: position 679,549 of record NW_024871119.1, on the reverse strand, counting down.
GGGTTCTGAGAGCCTGGCCTGGTCCAGTCCAGGAAGAGCTGGCTTGGACAAGGCTCTTTGAGGTTGGCCTAGGCCAGTCTGGTAGAAGCTAGCTGGCTTGGACAGGGCTCGGTGAAGCTGGCCCAGGCCAATACAGGCGTGGCTGGCTTGGATAGGACTATGAGATCCTGTCCCACGCTGGTCCAGGTAGTACTGCCATGGATACGGCTCTGTGTGCCTGGCCCGAGACTGTTCAGGCTTCGCTGGTTTGGACAGGGCTCTGTGGGACTGGCCCAGGCCTGTCCAGGCTGCGCTTGCTTGGACAGGGTTTCTGAGAGGCTGCTCCAGTCGGATCCAGGGCAGCTGGCTTGGACAAGACTCTGTGAGGGTGGCCCGGCCCAGTGTAGGAGGATCTGGCTTGGACTATGTGAGGGTGGCCAGGCCCGTTCAAGGAGCAGCTGGCTTGAAGAAGTCTCTGTAAGTTTGGCCCGGGCCAGTCTAGGAGGAGCTGGCTTGGACAGGGCTCTGTGAGGCTGGCCCCAGCCGGTGCATGCGCTGCTGGCTTGGACAGGACTTTGAGAGCCTGTCCCGCTCTGGTCCAGGCAATACTGGCATGAACAGCGCTCTGTGAGCCTGGCCTGCGACAATTCAGGCGGCACTGGTTTGGACAGGGCTCTGTGAGACTGGCCCAGGCCTATCCATGCGGTGCTGGCTTGGACAGGACTCTCTGAGCCGGGCCTTTGCGACTTCAGGTGGAGCTGGTTTGGACAGGGATTCTGTGAGGCTGGTCTGGTCGGTTCCAGGGCAGCTAGCTTGGACAAGACTCTGTGAGGCTGGCCAGACCCAGTCTAGGAGGAGCTGGCTTGGACAGGTCTCAAGATGCTGTCCCCGGGCTGGTCCAGGCAACCGTGGCTTGGACAGAGCTCTGTGTGCCTGGCCCGCACCGGTCCTGTTGGTGCTGTCTTGGACAGGGTTCTGTAAACCTGGCCCGCACAGGTCAAAGTGGCGCTGGATTGTACACGGCCCTGTGAGTCTGGTACAGGCTGGTCCAGGTGGCGCTGCCTTGGACAAGGCTCTGTGAGGCTGGCCCAGAGAGGTCAAGGTGCAGCTGGCTTGGACTAGACTCTGTGAGGCTGGCCTGGCGCAGTCTAGGAGGTGCTGTCTTGGACAGGGCTCTTTGAGGCTGGCCCACATCGGTCCAGTCAATGCTGGATTGGACAGGGCTCGACACGCTGTCCCCAGGCTGTTCCAGGTGGCCCTGCCTTGGACAGGACTCTGTGAGCTTGGCCCGCTCCAGTCCAGGAAGAGCCGGTTTGGACGGGTTTCTGTGAGACTGGGTGGCGCCGGTCCAGGCAGTGCTGGCTTGGACAGGACCCTGTGAGGCTGGTGCAGTCAGGTTCAGTTGACAATGGCTTGGAGAAGGCTCTGTGAACCTGGCCTGGGCCGGTCAAGGAGCAGCTGGCTTGGACAAGACTCTGTGAGGTTGACCCGGGCCAGTCTAGGAGGATCTGGCTTGGACAGTGCTCTGTGAGGTTGGCCCGAACCGGTCCCGGTGGTCCTGTCTCACACAGGGCTTGTGCAGCTGCCCCAGGCTGCTCCAGGAGGAGCTGGCTTCGACAGGACTCTGTGAGGCTGGACTGGTCAGGTCGAAGAGCAGCTGGCTTGGACAAGACTCTGTGTGGCGGGCCCAGCCCAGTCTAGGAGCAGCTGGCTTGCAGAGGGCTCAAGAGGCTGTCCCCGGGATGGTCCAGGCGACCCTGTCTTGGACAGAGTTCTGTGTGCCTGGCCCGCACAGGTCCCGGTGGTGCTGGCTTTGACAGGGTTCTGTAAACCTGGCCTGCGCTGGTCCAAGTGGCGCTGGATTGGAAAGGGCCATGTGAGTCTGGTGCAGGCTGGTCTAGTTGGCGCTGCCTTGGACAAGACTCAGTGAGGCTGGCCCAGAGAGGGCAACGAGCAATTGGTTTTGACAAGACTCTGTGAGGCTGGCCCAGTCCAGTCTAGGAGGAGCTGGCTTGGACTGGGCTCCTTGAGGCTGGCCCCCATTGATCCAGGTGGCGCTGGCTTGGACATGGCTCGAAAGACTGCCCCACGCCGGTCCAGGTAGTGCTGCCTTAGACAGGCCTCTTTGAGCCTGGCCCATGCAGGTCCAGGTAGTGCTGGCATAGACAGGGCTCTGTGAGTCGGGTGCAGTCCGGTTCAGTAGATGCTGTCTTGGTCAGGGCTCTGTTAACCTGGCCCGGGTCGGTCAAGGAGCAGCTGGCTTAGACAAGAATCTGTGAGGTTGTCCCGGGCCAGTCAAGCAGGAGCTGGCATGGACAGGGCTCTCTGTGTGGCTGGCCCAGGCCTGTCCAAGTGGCCCTGGCTTGGACAGGACTCTCTGAGCCTGGCCTGGGCGGCTTCAGGCAGAGATATCTTGGACAGGGCTCTGTGACACTGCCCCGGTCCAGTCCAGTTGGCGCTGGCTTAGACAGGGCTTCTGAGGATGGCCTGGTCAGGTCGGGGAACAGCTGGCTTGGACAAGACTCTGTGAGGCTGGCCCGCACAGTCTTGGAGGAAATTGCTTGGACAGGGCTCTTTGAGGCTTGCCCTCCTCAGTCCAGGCACTGCTGGCTTGGACAGGGCTCAAAAAGCTGTCCCCAGGGTGGTCCAGGCGGCACTGGCTTGGAAAGGGCTCTGTGAGCCTGGCGCAGGCCAGTCAAGGAACAGCTGGCTTGGAGAAGACTCTGTGAGTTTGGCCAGGCCAGTCTAGGAGAAGTTGATTTGGACAGGGTTCTGTGAGCCTGGCCTGCACCAGTCCAGGAAGAGCTGGCTTGGACAAGGCTCGGTGAGGTTGGCCTGGGCCAATCTGGTAGAAGCTAGCTGGCTTAGACAGGGCTCTGTGAAGCTGGCCCAGGCCAATGCAGGCGTGGCTGCCTAGGATAGGACTTTGAGATCCTGTCCCACGCTGGTCCAGGTAGTACTGCCATGGATACGGCTCTGTGAGACTGGACCAGGCCTATCCAGGCTGCGCTGGCTTGGACAGGACCCTCTGAGCCTGGCCTTGGTCACTTCAGGCGGAGCTGGCTTGTACAGGGATTCTGAGAGGCTGGTCCATTCGGGTCCAGGGCAGCAGGCTTGGATTAATCTCTGTGAGGCTGGCCAGGCCCAGTCTAGGAGGAGCTGGCTTGGACAGGGCACAAGAGGCTGTCCCTGGGCTGGTCCAGGCGACCCTGGCTTGGACAGAGCTCTGTGTGCCTGGCCTGCACCGGTCCCAGTGATTCTGTCTTGGACAGGGTTCTGTAACCCTGGCCGGTGCCCATCCAATTGGCGCTGGATTGGACAGGTCCCTATGAGTCTGGTGGACGCTGGTCCAGTCCAGGTGGTGCTGGCTTGGACAAGGCTCAGTGAGGCTGGCCCAGTCAGGTCACAGTGCAGCTGGATTGGACAATAATCTGTGAGGCTGGCCCGGCCAATTCTAGGAGGAGCTGGCTTGGACAGGGCTCTTTGAGGCTAGCCCCCATTGGTCCAGGCAGGGCTGGCTTGCACAGGGCTCGAAAGTCTGTCCCCCGGCTGGTCTAGGCAGCCCTGATTTGGACACAGCTTTGTGAGCCTGCCTGCACCGGTCCAGTCAGTGCTGGCTTGCACAGGGCTCTGTGAGGTTGGTGCAGTCTGGTCCAGTTGAAGGTGGCATAGACCGGGCTTTGTAAGGCTGACTAGGGCCAGTGAAGGATCAGCTGGCTTGGAGAAGTCTTTGTGAGTTTGGCCCGGGCCAGTATAGAGGAGCTGGCTTGGACAGGGCTCTGTGAGGCCGGTGCAGGCCGGTGCAGGTATGGGTGGCTTGGACAGGACTTTAAGAGCCAGTCCCGCAGAGGACCGGGCAGTACTGGCATGGACAGTGCTCTGTGAGCCTGGCCCATGTGGGTCCAGATGGTGCTGGCTTGGACAGGGCAGTGTGAGGCTGTCCCAGGCCAGTCCAGGTGGCCCTGTCATGCTAAGGGCTTGTGCTGCTGGCCCCAGGCTGGTACAAGAGAAGCTGGATTCGACAGTCCTCGGTGAGGATGACCTGGTCAAGTCGAGGAGCAGCTGGCTTGGACAAGACTCTGTGAGGCTGGCCCGGCACAGTCTAGGAGAAGCTGACTTGGACTGGGCTCCTTGAGGCTGGCCCCCATTGGTGCAGGGGGCACTGGCTTGGACATGGCTCGAAAGACTGCCCCACGCCGGTCCAGGTAGTGCTGGCATAGACATGGCTCTGATCCGGGTGCAGTCCGGTTCAGTAGACGCTGGCTTGGTCAGGGCTCTGTGAACCTGGCCCAGGCCGGTCAAGGAGCAGCTGGCTTAGACAAGACTCTGTGAGGTTGGCCCGGGCCAGTCAAGCAGGAGCTGGCATGGACAGGACTCTGTGAGGCTGGCCCAGGCCTGTCCAAGTGGCCCTGGCTTGGACAGCACTCTCTGAGCCTGGCCTGGGCCGCTTCAGGCAGAGATATCTTGGACAGGGCTCTGTGATGCTGGCCCGGTCCAGTCCAGTTGGCGCTGGCTTAGACAGGGCTTCTGAGGATGGCCTGGTCAGGTCGAGGAACAGCTGGCTTGGACAAGACTCTGTGAGGCTGGCCCGCACAGTCTTGGAGGAAATGGCTTGGCCAGGGCTCTTTGAGGCTTGCCCTCCTCAGTCCAGGCACTGCTGGCATGGACAGGGCTCGAAAAGCTGTCCCCAGGGTGGTCCAGGCGGCACTGGCTTGGATAGGGCTCTGTGAGCCTGGCACAGGCCAGTCAAGGAACAGCTGGCTTGGATAAGCCTCTGTGAGGTTGGCCCAGGCCAGACTAGGAGAAGTTGACTTGGACAGGGTTCTGTGAGCCTTGCCTGGTCCAGTCAGGGAAGAGCTGGCTTGGACAAGGCTCTGTGAGGTTGACCCGGGCTAGTCCAGGAGGAGCTGGATTCGACAGTCTTCTGTGAGGATGGCCTGGTCATGTCGAGGAGCATCTGGCTTGGACAAGACTCTGTGAGGCTGTCCCGGCCCAGTCTAGAAAGAGCTGGCTTGGACTAGGCTCTTTGAGTATGGGCCCCATCGGTCCAGGCAGCGCTGGCCTAGACATGGCTCAAAAGACTGTCCCCACGCCCGTCCAGGTAGTGCTGGCTTAGACAGGCCTCTGTGAGTCTGGTTCAGTCTGGTTCAGTTGACGCTGGCTTGAACAGGGCTCTGTGAGACTGGCCGGCGCGGGTCCAGGCAGCCCTGGCTTGGTCAGGGCACTGTGAAATTGCCATAGTCTGGTCCAGTTGACACTGGCTTGGACAAGGCTCTGTGAGCCTGGCCCAGGCCGGTCAAGGAGAAGCTGGCTTGGACAAGACTCTGTGAGGTTGAAATGGGCTAGTCCAGGAGGAGCTGGATTAGACAGGGTTCTGTGATGCTGGCCCAGAACGGTCCAGTTGGCCCTGTCTCACACAGGGCTTGTGGAGCTGGCCCCAGCCTGGTCCAAGAGGAGCTGGCTTGGACACGGATTTTGAGGCTGGCCTGGTCAGGTCGAGGAACACCTGGATTGGACAAGACTATGTGAGGCTGTTCAGGCCCAGTCTAGTAGGAGCTGGCTTGGACTGGGCTCTTTGAGGCTGGCCCCCATCGGTCCAGGTGGCGCTGGCCTGGACATGGCTCGAAAGACTGTCCCAATGCCAGTCCAGGTAGTGCTGGTTAAGACAGGCCTCTGTGAGCCTGGCCCATACCGGTCCAGGTAGTGCTGGCTTAGACAGGGCTCTGAGTCTGGTGCAGTCTGGTTCAGTTAAGGCTGGCTTGAACAGGGTCTTTTCAGGCTGGCCCTTATCAGTCTAGGCACTGCTAGCATGGACAGGGCTGGAAAAGCTGTCCCCAGGGTGGTCCAGGTGGCACTGGCTTGGACAGGGCTGTGTGAGCCTGGTCCAGGCAGGTCAAGGAACGGAACAGCTGGATTGGACAAGACTCTCTGAGGTAGTCCCAGGCCAGTCGAGGAGAAGCTGGCTTGGACAATGTTCTGTGAGCCTGGTCTGGTCCAGTCCAGGAAGAGCTGGCTTGGACAAGGCTCTGTGAAGTTGGCCCGGGCCAGTCTGGTAGAAGCTAGCTGGCTTGGACAGGGCTCTGTGAGGCTGGCCCGCACAGTCTTGGAGGAAATGGCTTGGACAGGGCACTTTGAGGCTTGCTTTCCTCAGTCCAGGCACTGCTAGCTTGGACAGGGCTGGAAAAGCTGTCCCCAGGGTGGTTCAGGTGGCGCTGATTGGACAGGGCTCTGTGAGCCTGGCCCAGGCCGGTCAAGGAACAGCTGGCTTGGACAAGACTCTGTGAGGTTGGCCCAGGCCAGTCTAGGAGAAGTTGGCTTGGGCAGGGTTCTGTGAGCCTGGCCTGGTCCAACCAAGGGAGAGCTGGCTTGGACAAGGCTCTGGGAGGTTGGCCTGGGCCAGTCTGGTAGAAGCTAGCTGGCTTGGACAGAGTTCTGTGAGGCTGGCCCAGGCCGATGCTGGAGTGGCTGGCTTGGATAGGACTTTGAGAGCCTGTCCCGCTCTGGTCCATACAATATTGCAATGGACAGGGCTCTGTGAGATTGGGCCAGGCCTATCCATGGGGTGCTGACTTGGACAGGACTCTCTGAGCCTGGCCTTGGCCACTTCAGGGGGAGCTGGCTTGGACAGGAATTCTGTGAGGCTGGTCCAGTCGGGTAGGGGGCAGCTGGCTTGGACAAGGCTCTGTGAGGCTGGCCTGGCCCAGTCTAGGAGGAGCTGGCTTGGACAGGGCTCTGTGAGGCTGGCCCAGGCCGGTGCAGGCTTGGCTGGCTTGGACAGGACTTTGAGAGCCTGTCCCGCTCTGGTCCAGGCAGTACTGCCATGAAGAGGGCTCTGTGAGCCTGGCCGGCGACAACTCCGGCAGCACTGGTTTGGACAGTTCTTTGTGAGTATGGCCTGGGCCTCTCCAGTCGGTGCTGGCTTGGACAAGACTCTCTGAGCCTGACCTTGGCCACTTCAGGCGGAGCTGTCTTGGACAGGGATTCTCGGAGGCTGGTAAATTCGGGTCGAGGGCAGCTGGCTTGGACAAGACTCTGTGAGGCTGGCCCGGCCCAGTCTAGGAGGAGCTGGCTTGGACAGGGCTCAAAAGGCTGTACCCGGGCTGGTCTAGGCTACCCTGGCTTGGACAGAGCTCTGTGTGCCTGGCCCGCACCGTTCCCGATGGTGCTGTCTTGGACAGTGTTCTGTAAACCTGGCCAGAGCCGGTCCAAGTGAAGCTGGATTGGACAGGGCCCTGTGAGTCTGGTGCAGGCTGGTCCAGTCCAGGTGGCTCTGGATTGGACAAGGCTCCCTGAGGCTGGCCCAGTCAGGTCGAGGTGCAGCTGGCTTGGAGAAGACTCTGTGAGGCTGGCCCAGCCCAGTCTAGGAGGAGCTGTCTTGGACAGGGCTCTTTGAGGCTGGCCCCCATCGGTCCAGGCAGCAGTGGATTGGACATGGCTCAAAAGGTTGGCCCCAGCTGGTCTAGGCGACCCAGACTTGCACAGGGCTCTGTGAGCCTGGCCTGCACCGGTCCAGGCAGTGCTGGCTTGCAAAGGGCTCTGTGAGGCTAGTGTAGTCTGGTCCAGTTGAAGGTCGCATGGACAGTGCCATGTGAGGGTGGCCAGGGCTGGGCAAGGAGCAGCTGGCTTGAAGAAGTCTCTGTGAGGTTGGCCCGGGCCAGTCTAGGAGGAGCTGACTTGGACAGGGCTCTGTGAGGCTGGCCCAGGCCGGTGCAGGAGTGGCTGGCTTGGACAGGACTTTGAGAGCCTGTTCTGCTCTCGTGCAGGCAGCACTGGCATGAACAGGGCTCTGTGAGCCTGGCCCGCGACAATTCAGGCGGCATTGGTTTGGACAGGGCTCTGTGAGTCTGGCCCGGGCCTATTCAGGCGGTGCTGGCTTGGACAGGACTCTCTGAGCCTGGCCTTGGTGACTTCAGGTGGAGCTGGTTTGGACAGGGATTCTGTGAGGCTGGCCTGGTCGGTTCCAGGGCAGCTGGATTGGACAAGACTCTGTGAGGCTGGCCCAGTCCCATCTAGAGGAGCTATCTTGGACAGGGCTCTTTGAGGCTGGCCCCCATTGGTCCAGGCCGTGCTGGCTTGAACAGGCTCGAAAGGCTGTCCCCAGGCTTGTCCAGGTGGCCCTGCCTTGGACAGGCCTCTGTGAGCATGGCCCACTCCAGTACAGGAGGAGCCGGCTTGGACAGGGTTCTGTGAGACTGGCTGGCACCGGTCCAGGCAATGCTGGCTTGGACAGGACCCTGTGAGGCTGGTGCAGTCTGGTTCAGTTGACAATGGCTTGGACAAGGCTCTGGCAGCACTGGCTTGGACAGGGCTCAAAAAGCTCCCAGCTGGTCTAGGCGATCCTGACTTGCACAGGGCTCTGTGAGCCTGGCCTGCACCGGTCCAGGCAGTGCTGGCTTGCAATGGGCTCTGAGAGGCTGGGGTGGTCTGGTCCAATTGAAGGTCGCATGGACAGTGCTATGTGAGGGTGGCCAGGGCCGGTCAAGGAGCAGCTGGCTTGAAGAAGTCTCTGTGAGTTTGGCCCGGGCCAGTCTTAGGAGGAGCTTGCTTGGACAGGGCTCTGTGAGGCTGGCCCAGGCCGGTGCAGGCGTGGCTGGCTTGGACAGGACTTTGAGAGTCTGTCCCGCTCTGGTCCAGGCAGTGCTGGCATGAACAGGGCTCTGTGAGCCTGGCCTGCGACAATTCAGGTGGCACTGGTTTGGACAGAGCTCTGTGAGACTGGCCCGGGGCTATCCAGGCGGTGCTGGCTTGGACAGGACTCTCTGAGCCTGGCCTTCGCCACTTCAGGTGGAGCTGGTTTGGACAAGGATTCTGTGAAGATGGTCTAGTCGGTTCCAGGGCAGCTGGCTTGGACAAGACGCTGTGAGACTGGCCCGGCCCAGTCTAGGAGGAGCTGGCTTGGACAGGGCTCAAGAGGCTGTCCCCGGGCTGGTCCAGGCGACCCTGGCTTCGACAGAGCTCTGTGTGCATGGCCCGCACGGGTCCAAGAAACGCTGGATTAGACAGGGCCCTGTGAGTCTCATGCAGGCTGGACCAGGTGGCGCTGCCTTGGACAAGGCTCTGTGAGGCTGGCCCAGAGAGGTCAAGGTGCAGCTGCCTTGGACAAGAGTCTGTGAAGCTGGCCCGCCCCAGTCTAGGAGGAGCTGTCTTGGACAGGGCTCTTTGAGGCTGGCCCATATCGGTCCAGGCAATGCTGGATTGGAAAGGGCTCGACAGGCTGTCCCCAGGCTTATCCAGGCGGCCCTGCCTTGGACAAGTCTCATTGAGCATGGCACGCTCCAGTCCAGGAGGAGCCGGCTTGGACAGGGTTCTGTGAGACTTGCAGGCGCCGGTCCAGGCAGTGCTGGCTTGGGCAGGTCCCTGTGAGGCTGGTGCAGTCTGGTTCAGTTGACCTTGGCTTGGACAAAGCTCTGTGCCTGGCCTGGGCCGGTCAATGAACAGCTGGCTTGGACAAGACTCTGTGAGGTTGACCCAGGCCAGTCTAGGAGGATCTGTCTTGGACAGGGCTCTGTGAGGTTGGCCCGGGCCGGTCCCGGTGGCCCTGTCTCAAATAGGGCTTGTGCAGCTGCCCCAGGCTGGTCCAGGAGGAGCTCTCTTCGACAGGGCTCTGTGAGGCTGGCCTGGTCAGGTCGAGGAACAGTTGGCTTGGACAACACTCTGTGAGGCTGGCCCGGCCCAGTCTAGGAGGAGCTGGCTTGGACTGGGCTCCTTGAGGCTGACCCCATTGGTCCAGTTGGCGCTGGCTTGGACATGGCTCGAAAGACTGCCCTACGCCGGTCCAGGTAGTGCTGCCTTAGACAGGCCTCTTTGAGCCTGGCCCATGCAGATCCAGGTAGTGCTGGCATAGACAGGGCTCTGTGAGTCGGGTGCAGTCCGGTTCAGTAGATGCTGGCTTGGTCAGGGCTCTGTGAGCCTGGCCCGGGCCGGTCAAGGAGCAGCTGGCTTAGACAAGATTCTGTGAGGTTGGCCCAGGCCAGTAAAGCAGGAGCTGGCATGGACAGGGCTCTGTGAGGCTGGCCCCAGGTCTGTCCAAATGGCCCTGTTTTGGACAGGACTCTCTGAGCCTGGCCTGGGCCGCTTCAGGCAGAGATATCTTGGACAGGGCTCTGTGATGCTGACCCAGTGCAGTCCAGTTGGCGCTGGCTTAGACGGGCTTCTGAGGATGGCCTGGTCAGGTCGAGGAACAGCTGGCTTGGACAAGACTCTGTGAGGTTGGCCCACACAGTCTTGGAGGATATGGTTGGACAGGGCTCTTTGAGGCTTGCCCACCTCAGTCCAGGCACTGCTGGCTTGGACAGGGCTTAAACAGCTGTCCCCAGGGTGCTCCAGGCAGCACTGGCTTGGATAGGTCTCTGTGAGCCTGGCGCAGGCCAGTCAAGGAACAGCTGGCTTGGACAAGACTCTGTGAGGTTGGCCCAGGCCAGTCTATGAGAAGTTGACTTGGACAGGGTTCTGTGAGCCTGGCCTGGTCCAGTCCAGGAAGAGGTGGCTTGGACAAGGCTCTGTGAGGTTGGCCTGGGCCAGTCTGGTAGAAGCCAGCTGGCTTGGACAGGGCTCTGTGAAGCTGGCCCAGGCCAATGCAGGCATGGCTGGCTTGGATAGGACTTTGAGATCTTGTTCCCGTCTGGTCCAGGTAGTACTGCCATGGATACGGCTCTGTGAGCATGGCCCGTGACGGTTCAGGCTTCGCTGGTTTGGACAGGGCTCTGTGAGACTGGGGCAGGCCTATCTAGGCGGCGCTGGCTTAGACTGGACCCTCTGAGCCTGGCCTTGTTCGCTTCAGGCAGAGCTGGCTTGGACAGGGATTCTGTGAGGCTGGTCCAGTCAGGTCCAGGGCAGCTGGCTTGGACAAGACTTTGTGAGGCTGGCCCAGCCCGGTCTAGGAGGAGCTGGCTTGGACAGGGCTCAAAAGGCTGTCCCCGGGCTGGTCCAATCGACCCTGGCTTTGACAGAGCTCTGTGTAACTGGCCCGCACCAGTCCCAGTGGTGATGGCTTGGACAGGGTTTTGTAAACCTCGCCAGCGGCAGTCCAAGTGGTGTTGGATTGGACAGGGCCCTGTGAGTCTGGTGCAGGCTCCAGTCCAGGTGCCTCTGGATTGGACAAGGCTCCGTGAGGCTGGCCCATTCAGGTGGAGATGCAGCTAGATTGGACAAGACTCTGTGAGGCTGGCCCGGCCCAGTCTAGGAGGAGCTGTCTTGGACAGGGCTCTTTGGGGCTGGCCCCCATTGGTCCTGACAGCACTGGCTTGGACAGGGCTTAAAAGGCTGTCCCCCGGCTGGTCTAGCTGATCCTGACTTGCACAGGGCTCTGTGAGACTGGCCTGCACCGGTCCAGGCAGTGCTGGCTTGCAAAGGACTCTGTGAGGCTGGTGTAGTCTGGCCCAGTTGAAGGTAGCATGGACAGTGCTATGTGAGGGTGGCCAGGGCCGGTCAAGGAGCATCTGGCTTGAAGTATTCTCTGTGAGGTTGGCCCGGGCCAGTCTAGAAGGAGCTGGCTTGGAAAGCCTCTGGTAGAATGGCCCAGGCCGGTGCAGGTGACCCCGTCTCGCACAGGGCTTATGCAGCTGGCCCCAGGCTGGTCCAGGAGGAACTGGATTAGACAAGGTTCTGTGAGGATGCCCTGGTCAAGTCGAGAAGCAGCTGGCTTTGACAAGACTCTGTGAGGCTGTCCCAGCCCAGTCTAGGATGAGCTGGCTTGGACTGGGCTCTTTGAGGCTGGCCCCCATCGGTCCAGGCAGTGCTGGCTTAGACATGGCTCGAAAGACTGTCCCCACGCCGGTCCAGGTAGTGCTGTATTAGACAGGCCTCTGTGAGTCTGGTTCAGTCTGGTTCAGTTGACGCTGGCTTGGACAGGGCTCTGTGAGCCTGGCCCAGGCCGGTCAAGGAGCAGCTGCCTTGGAGAAGACTCTGTGAGGTTGACCCGGGCTAGTCCAGGAGGAGCTGGATTAGACAGGGTTCTGTGATTCTGGCCCTGGCCGGTCCAGGTGGCCCTGTCTCGCACAGGGCTTGTGTACCTGGCCCCAGGCTGGTCCAAGAGGACCTGGCTTCGACAGGGCTCTGTGAGGCTGGCCTGGGCAGCTCGAGGAGCAGCTGGCTTACACAAGATAGTGTGAGGCTGTTCCGGCCCAGATTAGGAGGAGCTGGGTTGGACTGGGCTCTTTTAGGCTGGCCCCCATCTGTCCAGGTGGCACTGGCTTGGACATGGCTGGAAAGAATGTCCCAATGCCGGTCCAAGTAGTGGTGGTTTAGACAGGCCTCTGTGAGCCTGGCTGATGCTGGTCCAGGTAGTGCTGGCTTAGACAGGTTTCTGAGTCTGGGGCAGTCTGGTTCAGTTAACGCTGGCTTGAACAGGATTCTTTGAGGCTTCCCTCCTCAGTCCAGGCACTGCTAGCTTGGTCAGGTCTGGAAAAGCTGTCCCCAGGGTGGTCCAGGTGGCGCTGGCATGGACAGGGCTCTGTGAGCCTGGGCCAGGCCGGTCAAGGAACAGCTGGCTTGGACAAGAGTCTGTGAGGTTGGCCCAGGCCAGTCTAAAAGAGGTTGGCTTGGACAGGGTTCTGTGAGCCTGGCCTGGTCCAGTCCAGGAAGAGCTGGCTTGGGAAAGTCTCTGTGAGGTTTTCCCGGGCCAATCTGGTAGAATCTAGCTGGCTTGGACAGGGCTCTGTGAGGCTGGCCCAGGCCGATGCAGGCATCCCTTGCTTGGATAGGACTTTGGAAACCTGTCCCGCGCTGGTCCATGCAGTACTGCAATGGACAGGTCTCTGTGAGCCTGGCCCGGGCCTTTCCAGGGGGCGCTGGCTCGGACAGGACTCTATGAGCTTGGCCTTGGCCACTTCAGGCGCAGCTGACTTGGACAGGGATTCTGTGAGGCTGGTCCAGTCGGGTCCAGGGCAGCTGGCTTGGACAAGACTCTGTGAGGCTGGCCCGGCCCAGTCTAGGAGGAGCTGGCTTGGACAGGGCTCAAGGGGCAGTCCCCGGGCTGGTCCAGGCGACCCTGGCTTGGACAGACCTCTGTGTGCCTGGCCCACACTGGTTCTGGTGGTGCTGTCTTGGACAGTGTTCTGTAAACCTTTCCAGTACCAGTCCAGGTAGTGTTGGATTGGACAGGGCCCTGTGAGTCTTGTGCAGGCTGGTCCAGTCCAGGTGGCTCTGGATTGGACAAGACTCTGTGAGCCTGGCCCGGCCCAGTCTAGGAGGAGCTGTTTTGGACAGGGCTCTTTGGGGCTGGCTCCCATTGGTCCTGGCAGCACTGGCTTGGACAGGGCTTAAAAGGCTGTCCCCCGGCTGGTCTAGTCGATCCTGACTTGCAAAGGGCTCTGTGAGCCAGGCCTGCACCGGTCCAGGCAGTGCTGGTTTGCAAAGGGCCCTGTGAGGCTGGTGTAGTCTGGTTCAGTTGAAGGTCGCATGGACAGTGCTATGTGAGGGTGGCCAGGGCCGGTCAAGGAGCAGCAGGCTTGAAGAAGTCTATGTGAGGTTGGCCCCGGGCCAGTCTAGGAGGATCTGGATTGGACAGGGCTCTGTGAGGCTGACCCAGGCCGGATCAGGCTTGGCTGGCTTGGACAGGACTTTGAGAGCCTGTCCCGCTCTGGTCCAGGCATTACTGGCATGAAGAGGGCTCTGTGAGCCTGGCCAGCGACAACTCCGGCAGCACTGGTTTGGACAGGGCTCTGTTACACTGGCCCGGGTCTCTCCAGGCGGTGCTGGCTTGGACAGGACTCTCTGAGCCTGGCCTTGGCGACTTCAGGTGGAGCTGGTTTGGACAGGGATTCTGTGAGGCTGGTCTGGTCAGTTCCAGGGCAGCTGTCTTGGACAAGACTCTGTGAGGCTGACCCGGCCCAGTCTAGCAGGAGCTGGCTTGGACAGGGGATCAAGAGGCTCTCCCCAGGCTGGTCCAATTGACCCTGGCTTGGACAGAGCTCTGTGTGCCTGGCCCGTACCGTCCCGGTGGTGCTGTCTTGGACAGGGTTCTGTAAACCTGGACCGCGCCGGTCCATGTGGCGCTGCATTGTATACGGTCCTGTGATTCTGGTGCAGGCTGGTCCAGGTGGCGCGGCCTTGGACACGGCTCTGTCAGGCTGGCCCAGAGAGGTCAAGGTGCAGCTGGCGTGGACTAGACTCTGTGAGGCTGGATCAGCGCAGTCTAGGAGGAGCTGTCTTGGACAGGGCTCTTTGAGGCTGGCCCACATCGGTCCAGTCAATGCTGGATTGGACAGGGCTCCACAGGCTGTCCCCAGGCTGATCCAGGCACCCCTGCCTTGGACAGGACTCTGTGAGCTTGGCCTGCTCCAGTCCAGGAGGAGCCGGTTTGGACAGGGTTCTGTGAGACTGGCCGGCGCCGGTCCAGGCAGTGCTGGCTTGGACAGGACCCTGTGAGACTGGTGCAGTCAGGTTCAGTTGACAATGGCTTGGAGAAGGCTCTGTGAGCCTGGCCTGGGCCGGTCAAGGAGCAGCTGGCTTGGACAAGGCTCTGTGAGGTTGCCCCGGGCCACTCAGGTAGAAGCTAGCTGGCTTGCACAGGGCTCTGTGAGGCTGGCCCAGGACGATGCAGGCGTGACTTGATTGGATAGGACCTTGAGAGCCTGTCCCGCGCTGGTCCATGCAGTACTGCAATGGACAGGACTCTGTGAGACTCGGACGTTACAGATCAGGCGGCGCTGGTTTGGACAGGGCTCTGTAAGACTGGCCCAGGCCTATCCAGGCGGCGCGGGCTTGGACAGAACCCTATGAGCCTGTCCTTGGTCACTTCAGGCGGAGTTGATTTGGACAGGGATTGTGAACGGTGGGCCAGTCGGGTCCAGGGCAGCTGGCTTGGACAAGACTCTGTGAGGCTGGCCTGGCCCGGTCTAGGAGGAGCTGGCTTGGACAGGGCTCAAGAGGCTGTCCCCGGTCTGGTCCAGGCCACCCTGGCTTGGACAGAGCTCTGTGTGCCTGGCCTGCACCGGTCCTGGCGGTTCTGTCTTGGACAGGGTTCTGTAAACCTGGCCGGTGCCGATCCAAGTGGCGCTGGATTGGACAAGGCCCTGTGAGTCTGGTGCAGGCTGGTCCAGTCCAGGTGGTGCTGGCTTGGACAAGGCTCCGTGAGGCTGGCCCAGTCAGGTCCTGGTGCAGCTGGCTTGGACAAGACTGTGTGAGGCTGGCACGGCCCAGTCTAGGAGGAGCTGGCTTAGACATGGCTCTTTGAGTCTATCCCCCATCGGTCCACACTGCATTGTCTTGCACAGGGCTCGAAAGGCTGTCCCTAGGCTTGCCCAGGGGGGGCTGCCTTATACAGGCCTCTGTGAGCTTGGCCCGCGCCAGTCCAGGAGGACTAGACTTAGGGTTCTGTGAGACTGGCCGGCCCGGGTCCAGGCAGCCCTGCCTTGGTCAGGGCACTGTGAGGCTGGTGCAGTCTGGTCCAGTTGACAATGGCTTGGATAGGGCTCTGTGAGCCTGGCCCAGGCCGGTCAAGGGCAGCTGGCTCAGACAAGACTCTGTGAGGTTGACCCGGGCTAGTCCAGGACGATCTAGATTAGACAGGGTTCTGTGATGCTGGCCCAGACCAGGCCAGGTGGCCCTGTCTCGCACAGGGCTTGTGCAGCTGGCCCCAGGCTGGTCCAAGAGGAGCTCTCTTGTACAGGGCTCTGTGAGGCTGACCTGTTCAGGTCGAGGAGCAGCTGGCTTGTACAAGACTATGTGAGGCTGTCCCGGCCCAGTCTAGGAGGAGCTGGCTTGGACTGGGCTCTTTGAGGCTGGCCCCCATCGGTGCAGGTGGCGCTGGCTTGGACATGGCTCGAAAGACTGTCCCAATGCCGGTCCAACTAGTGCTGGTTCAGACAGGCCTCTGTGAGCCTGGCCCATGCCGGTCCAGGTAGTGCTGGCTTAGACAGGGCTCTGAGTCTGGTGCAGTCTGGTTCATTTAATGCTGGCTTGAACAGGTTTCTTTGAGGCTGGCCCTCCTCAGTCCAGGCACTGATAGTTTGGACAGGGCTGGAAAAGCTGTCCCCAGGGTGGTCCAGGTGGCGCTCCCTTGGACAGGGCTCTGTAAGCTTGGCCCTGGCTGGTCAAGGAACAGCTGGCTTGGACAAGACTCTGTGAGGTTGGCCCAGGCCAGTCTAGGAGAAGCTGGCTTGGACAGGGTTCTGTGAGCCTGGCCTGGTCCAGTCCAGGAAGAGCTGGCTTGGACAAGGCTCTGTGAGGTTGGCCAGGGCCAGTCTGGTAGAAGCCAGCTTGCGTGGACAGGGCTCTGTGAGGCTGGCCCAGGCTGATGCAGGCGTTGCTGGCTTGGATAGGATTTTGAGTGCCTATTCCCCGCTGGTCCAGGTAGTACTGCCATGGATACGGCTTTGTGAGCCTGGCCCGCGACGGTTCAGGCTTCGCTGGTTTAGACAGGGCTCTGTGAGACTGGCCCAGGCCTATCCAGGCGGCGCTGGCTTGGACAGGAACCTCTGAGTCTGGCCTTGGTCACTTCAGGTGGAGTTGGCTTGGACAGGGATTCTGAGAGGCTGGTCCAGTCGGTTCCAGGGTAGCTGGCTTGGACAAGACTCTGTGAGGCTGGCCTGGCCCAGTATAGGAGGAGCTGGCTTGGGCAGGGCTCAATAGGCTGTCCCTGGGCTTGTCCAGGCGACCCTGGCTTGGACAGAGCTCTGTGTGCCTGGCCTGCAGCGGTCCTGGCGGTTCTGTCTTGGACAGGGTTCTCTAACCCTGGCCGTTGCACATCCAAGTGGCGCTGAATTGGACAGGGCCCTGTGAGTCTGGTGCAGGCTGTTCCAGTCCACGCGGTGCTGGCTTGGACAAGGCTCCGTGAGACTGGCCCAGGCCAGTCTAGAAGAAGTTGGCTTGGACAGGGTTCTGTGAGTCTGGCCTGGTCTAGACCAGGAAGAGCTGGCTTGGACAAGGCTCTGTGACGTTGGCTCACGCCAGTCTGGTAGAAACTAGCTGGCTTGGACAGGGCTCTGTGAGGCTGGCCCAGGCCGATGCAGGAATGGCTAGCTTGGATAGGACTTTGGGATCCTGTCTCACGCTGGTCCATGCAGTACTGCAATGGACAGGGCTCTGTGAGCCTGGCCCGGGCCTATCCAGGAGCGCTGGCTTGGACAGGACTCTATGAGCCTGGTCTTGGCCATTTCAAGCGGAGCTGGCTTGGATAGGGATTCTGTGAGGCTGGTCCAGTCGGGTCCAGGGCAGCTGGCTTGGACAAGACTCTGTGAGGCTGGCCCGGCCCAGTCTTGGAGGAGCTGGCTTGGACAGGGCTCAAGAGGCAGTCCCCAGGCTGGTCGAGGTGACCCTGGCTTGGACAGACCTCTGTGTGCCTGGCCCGCACCAGTTCCGCTGGTACTGTCTTGGACAGTGTTCTGTAAACCTGGCCAGCGACAGTCCAATAGTGTTGGATTGGACAGGGCCCTGTGAGTATGGTGCAGGCTGTTCCAGTCCAGGTGGCTCTGGACTGGACAAGGCTCCGTGAGGCTGGCCCAGTCAGGTCGCGGTGCAGCTAGATTGGACAAAACTCTGTGAGGCTGGCCTGGCCCAGTCTAGGAGGAGCTGTCTTGGACAGGGCTCTTTGAGGCTGGCCCCCATCGGTCCAGGCAGCACTGGCTTAGACAGGTCTCAAAAGGCTGTCCCCCGGCTGGTCTAGACGATCCTGACTTGCACAGGGCTCTGTGAGCCTGGCCTGCACCGGTCCAGGCAGTGCTGGCTTGCAAAGCGCTCAGTGAGGCTGGTGTAGTCTGGTCCAGTTGAAGGTCGCATGGACAGTGCTATGTGAGGATGGCCAGGGCTGGTCAAGGAGCAGCTGGCTTGAAGAAGTCTCTGTGAGGTTGGCCCGGGCCAGTCTAGGAGGATCTGGCTTGGACAGGGCTCTGTGAGGCTGGCCCAGGCCGGTGCAGGTGTGGGTGGCTTGGACAGGACTTTGAGAGCCTGTCCCGCTCTGTTCCAGGCAGTACAGGCATGAAGAGGGCTCTGTGAGCCTGGCCCGCGACAATTCAGGCAGCACTGGTTTGGACAGGGCTCTGTGAGACTGGCCCGGGCCTATCCAGGCAGTGCTGACTTGGACAGGACTCTCTGAGCCTGGCCTTGGCGACTTCAGGTGGAGCTGGTTTGGACAGGGATTCTGTGAGGCTGGTCTGGTCGGTTCCAGGGCAGCTGGCTTGGATAAAACTCTGTGAGGCTGTCCCTGCCCAGTCTAGGAGGAGCTGGCTTGGATAGGGCTCAAGAGGCTGTTACCGGGCTGGATTATACAGGGTTGTGTGATGCTGGCCCAGGCCGGTCCAGGTGGCCCTGTCTCGCACAGGGCTTGTGCAGCTGCCCCAGGCTTGTCCAAGAGGAGCTGGATTCCACAGGACTCTGTGAGGCTGGCATGGTCAGGTCGAGGAGCAGCTGGCTTGTACAAGACTATGTGAGGCTGTCCCGGCCCAGTCTAGGAGGAGCTGGCTTGGACTGGGCTCTTTGAGGAGGGCCCCCATCGGCCCAGGTGGCGCTGGCTTGGACATGGCTTGAAAGACTGTCCCAATGCTGGTCCAGTTAGTGCTGGTTTAGACAGGCCTCTGTGAGCCTGGCCCATGCCGGTCCAGGTAGTGCTGGCTTAGACAGGGCTCTGAGTCTGGTGCAGTCTGGTTCAGTTAACGCATGCTTGAACAGGTTTCTTTGAGGCTGGCCCTCCTCAGTCCAGGCACTGCTAGCTTGGACAGAGCTGGGAAAGCTGTCCCCAAGGTGGTCCAGGTGGCGCGGGCATGGACAGGGCTCTGTGATCCTGGCCCAGACTGGCCAAGGAGCAGCTGGCTTGGACAAGAATCTGTGATGTTGACCCAGGCTAGTCCAGGCGGAGCTGGATTATACAGGGTTGTGTGATGCTGGCCCAGGCCGGTCCAGGTGGCCCTGTCTGGCACAGGGCTTGTGCAGCTGCCCCAGGCTGGTCCAAGAGGAGCTGGATTCCACAGGGCTCTGTGAGGCTGGCCTGGTCAGGTCGAGGAGCAGCTGGCTTGGACAAGACTCTATGAGGCTGGCCCGGCCCAATCTAGGAGCAGCTGGCTTGGACAGGGCTCCAGACGCTGTCCCCGTGCTGCTCCAGGCGAATCTGGCTTGGACAGAGCTCTGTGTGCCTGGCCGGCACCGGTCCTGGTGGTGCTGGCATGGACAGGGTTCTGTAAACCAGGCCCGTGCCGGTCCAAGTGGCGTTGGATTGGACAGGGCCCTGTGAGTCTGGTGCAGGCTGGTCCAGGTGGCGCTGCCTTGGACAAGGCTCTGTGAGGCTGGCCCAGAGAGGTCGAGGAGCAGCTGGCTTGGACATTACTCTGTGAGGCTGGCCCGGCCCAGTCTAGGAGGAGCTGGATTGGACTGAGCTCTTTGAGGCTGGCCCCCATTGGTCCAGGAGGCGCTGGCTTAGACATGGCTCAAAAGACTGTTCCCATGCCAGTCCAGGTAGTGCTGGCTTAGACAGGCCTCTGTGAGTCTGGTTCAGTCTGGTTCAGTTGACGCTGGCTTGGACAGGGCTCTGTGAGACGGGCTGGTGCGGGTCCAGGCAGCCTTGGCTTGGTCAGGGCACTGTGAGGCTGGTGCAATCTGTTCCAGGTGACACTGGCTTGGACAGGGCTCTGTGAGCCTGGCCCAGGCCAGTCAAGGAGCAGCTGGCTTGGACAAGGATCTGTGAGGTTGACCCGGGCTAATCCTGGAGGAGCTCGATTATAGAGGGTTCTGTGATGCTGGCCCAGGCCGGTCCAGGTGGCCCTGTCTCGCACAGGGCTTGTGCAGCTGGCACCAGGCTGGTCCAAGAGGAGCTGGCTTTGACAGGGCTCTGTGAAGCTGGCCTGGTCAGGTCGAGGAGCACCTGGCTTGGAAAAGACTCTGTGAGGTTGACCCAGGCCAGTCTAGGAGGATCTGGCTTGGACAGGGCTCTGTGAGGTTGGCCCGGACCGGTCTGGGTGGTCCTGTCTCACACAGGGCTTGTGCAGCTGCCCCAGGCTAGTCCAGGAGGAGCTGGCTTCGACAGGACTCTGTGAGGCTGGCCTGGTCAGGTCGAGGAGCAGCTGGCTTGGACAAGACTCTGTGTGGCGGGCCCGGACCAGTCTAGGAGCAGCTGGCTTGCAGAGGGCTCAAGAGGCAATCCCCGGGCTGATCCAGGCGACCCTGGCTTGGACAGAGTTCTGTGTGCCTGGCCCGCACAGGTCCCGGTGGTGCTGGCTTTGACAGGGTTCTGTAAACCTGGCCTGCGCTGGTCCAAGTGGCGCTGGATTGGAAAGGGCCATTTGAGTCTGGTGCAGACTGGTCCAGTTGGCGCTGCCTTGGACAAGGATCAGTGAGGCTGGCCCAGAGAGGGCGACGAGCAACTGGTTTGTACAAGACTCTGTGAGGCTGGCCCGGTCCAGTCTAGGAGGAGCTGGCTTGGACTGGGCTCCTTGAGGCTGGCCCCCATTGATCCAGGCAGCGCTTTCTTGCACAGAGCTCGAAAGGCTGCCCCCCGGCTGGTCTAGGCATCCCTGATTTGGACACGGCTTTGTGAGCCTGCCAGCACCGGTCCAGGCAGTGCTGGCTTTCACAGGGCTCTGTGAGGTTGGTGCAGTCTGGTCCAGTTGAAGGTGGCATAGACCGGGCTTTGTAAGGCTGACTAGGGCCAGTGAAGGAGCAGCTGGCTTGGAGAAGTCTCTGTGAGTTTGGCCCGGGCCAGTATAGAGGAGCTGGCTTGGACAGGGCTCTGTGAGGCCGGCCCAGGCCGGTGCAGGCATGGCTGGCTTGGACAGGATTTTAAGAGCCAGTCCCACGGAGGCCCGGGCAGTACTGGCATGGACAGTGCTCTGTGAGCCTGGCCCATGTGGGTCCAGATGGTGCTGGCTTGGACAGGGCAGTGTGAGGCTGTCCCAGGCCAGTCCAGGTGGCCCTGTCACGCTTAGGGCTTGTGCAGCTGGCCCCAGGCTGGTACAAGAGGAGCTGGATTGGACAGAGCTCTGTGAGGATGGCCTGGTCAATTCGAGGAGCAGCTGGCTTGGACAAGACTCTGTGAGACTGGCCCGGCCCAGTCTAGGAGAAGCTGACTTGGACTGGGCTCCTTGAGGCTGGCCCCCATTGGTGCAGGCGGTGCTGGCTTGGACATGGCTAGAAAGACTGCCCCACGCCGGTCCAGGTAGTGCTGCCTTAGACAGGCCTCTTTGAGCCTGGCCCATGCAGGTCCAGGTAGTGCTGGCATAGACAGGGCTCTGTGAGTCGGGTGTAGTCCGGTTCAGTAGACGCTGGCTTGGTCAGGGCTCTGTGACCCTGGCCCGGGCCGGTCAAGGAGCAGCTGGCTTAGACAAGATTATGTGAGGTTGGCCCGGGCTAGTCAAGCAGGAGCTGGCATGGACAGGGCTCTGTGAGGCTGGTCCAGTCCTGTCCAAGTGGCCCTGGCTTGGACAGGACTCTCTGAGCCTGGCCTGGGCTGCTTAAGGCAGAGATATCTTGGACAGGGCTCTGTGACGCTGCCCTGGTCCAGTCCACTTGGCGCTGGCTTAGACAGGGCTTCTGAGGATGGCCTGGTCAGGTCGAGGAACAGCTGGCTTGGAAAAGACTCTCTGAGGCTGGCCCGCACAGTCTTGGAGGAAATGGCTTGGACAGGGCTCTTTGAGGCTTGCCCTCCTCAGTCCAGGCACTTCCGGTCTTGGACAGGGCTCGAAAAGCTGTCCTCAGGGTGGTCCAGGCGGCACGGGCTTTGATAGGGCTCTGTGAGCCTGGCGCAGGCCAGTCAAGGAACAGCTGGCTTGGACAAGACCTTGTGAGGTTGGCCCTGGCCAGTCTAGGAGAAGTTGACTTGGACAGGGTTCTGTGAGCCTGGCCTGGTCCAGTCCAGAAAGAGCTGGCTTGGACAAGGCTCTGTGAGGTTGACCCAGGCTAGTCCAGGGGGAGCTGGATTCGACAGGGTTCTGTGAGGATGGCCTGGCCATGTCGAGGAGCATCTGGCTTGGACAAGAATCTTTGAGGCTTTTCGGGCCCAGTCTAGAAAGAGCTGGCTTGGACGAGGCTCTTTGAGTATGGGCCCCATCTGTCCATGCGGCGCTGTCCTAGACATTGCTCAAAAGACTGTCCCCACGCCTGTCCAGGTAGTGCTATCTTAGACAGGCCTCTGTGAGTCTGGTTCTGTCTGGTTCAGTTGACGCTGGCTTGGACAGGGTTCTGTGAGACTGACCGGCGCGGGTCCAGGCAGCCCTGGCTTGGTCAGGGCACTGTGAGGTTGGTGTAGTCTGGTCCGGTTGACACTGGATTGTACAGGGCTCTGTGAGCCTGGCCCAGGCAGGTCAAGTAGAAGCTGGTTTGGACAAGACTCTGTGAGGTTGACAAGGGCTAGTCCAGGAGGAGCTGGATTAGACAGGGTTCTGTGATGCTGGCCCAGGCCGGTCCAGGTGGCCCTGTCTCGCGCAGGGCTTGTGCAGCTGGCCCAAGGCTGGTCCTAGAGGAGCTGGCTTGGACACGGATCTGTGAGGCTGGCCTGGTCAGGTCGAGGAGCACCTGGCTTGGACAAGACTATGTGAGGCTGTCCCCCGGCCCAGTCTAGTAGGAGCTGGCTTGGACATGGCTCAAGAGGCTGTCCCCGGGCTTGTCCAGGCAACCCTGGTTTGGACAGAGCTCTGTGCGCCTGCTTGATCCGTTCCCGGCGGTTCTGTCTTGGACAGGGTTCTGTAAACCTGGCCGGTGCCGATCCAAGTGGCGCTGGATTGGACAGGGCCCTGTGAGTCTGGTGCAGGCTGGTCCAGTCCAGGTGGTGCTGGCTTGGACAAGGCTCTGTGAGGCTGGCCCAGTCAGGTCCTGGTGCAGCTGGATTGGACAAGAATCTGTGAGGCTGGCCCGGCGAATTCTAGGAGGAGTTGGCTTGGACAGGGCTCTTTGAGGTTAGCCCCCATCGGTCCAGGCAGCGCTTTCTAGCACAGGGCTCCAAAGGCTGTCTCCTGGCTGGTTTAGGCAGCCCTGATTTGGACACGGTCTGTGAGCCCGCCTGTACCGGTCCAGGCAGTGCTGGCTTGCACAGGGCTCTGTGAGGCTTATGTAGTCTGGTCCAGTTGAAGGTCGCATGGACAGTGCTATGTGAGGTTTGCCAGGGCCGGTCAAGGAGCAGCAGGCTTGAAGAAGTCTCTGTGAGGTTGGCCCGGGCCAGTCTAGGAGGAGCTTGCTTGGACAGGGCTCTGTGAGGCTTGCCCAGGCCAGTGCAGGCGTGGCTGGTTTGGACAGGACTTTGAGAGCCTGTCCTGCTCTGGTCCAGGCAGTACTGCCACGAACAGGGCTCTGTGAGCCTGGCCCGCGACGGATCAGGCAGCACTGGTTTGGACAGGGCTCTGTGAGCCTGGCCCAGGCCGGTCAAGGAACAGCTGGCTTGGACAAGACTCTGTGAGGTTGGCCCAGGCCAGTGTAGGAGAAGCTGGCTTGGACAGGGTTCTGTGAGCCTGGCCTGGTCCAGTCCAGGAAGAGCTGGCTTGGACAGAGCTCTGTGAAGCTGGCCCAGGCCGATGCAGGCATGGCTGGCTTGGATAGAACTTTGAGAGCCTGTCCCGCACTGGTCCATGCAGTACTGCAATGGACAGAGCTCTGTGAGCCTGGCCCATGACGGATCAGGCGGCGCTGGTTTGGACAAGGCTCCCTGAGAATGGCCCGGGCCTATCCAGGGGGCGCTGGCTTGGACAGGACTCTCTAGGCTGGCCTTGGCCACTTCAGGCAGAGCTGGCTTGGACAGGGATTCTGTGAGGCTGGTCCCGTCAGGTCCAGGGCAGATGGCTTGGAAAAGACTTTGTGAGGCTGGCCCGGCCCAGTCTAGGAGGAGCTGGCTTGGACATGGCTCAAAAGGCTTTCCCCGGGCTGGTCCAGGTGACCCTGGCTTTGACAGAGCTCTGTGTGCCTGGCCCGCACCAGTCCCGGTGGTGATGGATTGGACAGGGTTCTGTAAACCTGGCCAGCGGCAATCCAAGTGGTGTTGGATTGGACAGGGCCCTGTGAGTCTGGTGCAGGCTGATCCAGTCCAGGTGCCTCTGGATTGGACAAGGCTCCGTGAGGCTGGCCCAGTCAGGTCGAGATGCAGCTAGATTGGACAAGACTCTGTGAGGCTGGCCCGGCCCAGTCTAGGAGGAGCTGTCTTGGACAGGGCTCTTTGGGGCTGGCCCCCATTGGTCCTGGCAGCACTGGCTTGGACAGGGCTTAAAAGGCTGTCCCCCGGCTGGTCTAGGTGATCCTGTCTTGCACAGGGCTCTGTGAGCCTGGCCTGCACCGGTCCAGGCTCTGTGAGGCTGGTGTAGTCTGGTCCAATTGAAGGTCGCATGGACAGTGCTATGTGAGGGTGGCCAGGGCCGGTCAAGGAGCAGCTGGCTTGAAGTATTCTCTGTGAGGTTGGCCCAGGCCAGTCTAGAAGGAGCTGGCTTGGAAAGGGCTCTGGTAGAATGGCCAAGGCTGGTGCAGGTGACCCTGTCTCGCACACTGCTTATGCAGCTGGCCCCAGGCTGGTCCAGGAGGAACTGGATTAGACAGGGTTCTGTGAGGATGGCCTGGACAAGTAGAGAAGCAGCTGGCTTGGACAAGACTCTGTGAGGCTGTCCCAGCACAGTCTAGGAGGAGCTGGCTTGGACTGGGCTCTTTGCGGCTGGCCTCCATCGGTCCAGGCAACGCTGGCTTAGACATCCCTCGAAAGACTGTCCCCACGCCGGTCCTGGTAGTGCTGTATTAGACAGGCCTCTGTGAGTCTGGTTCAGTCTGGTTCAGTTGACGCTGGCTTGGACAGGGCTCTGTGAGCCTGGCCCAGGCCGGTCAAGGAGCAGCTGCCTTGGAGAAGACTCTGTGAGGTTGACCCGGGCTAGTCCAGGAGGAGCTGGATTAGACAGGGTTCTGTGATTCTGGCCCTGGCCGGTCCAGGTGGCCCTGTCTTGCACAGGGCTTGGGCACCTGGCCCCAGGTTGGTCCAAGAGGACCTGGCTTTGACAGGGCTCTGTGAGGCTGGCCTGGGCAGCTCGAGGAGCAGCTGGCTTACACAAGATTGTGTGAGGCTGTCCCGGCCCAGATTAGGAGGAGCTGGCTTGGACTGGGCTCTTTTAGGCTGGCCCCCATCTGTCCAGGTGGCACTGGCTTGGACATGGATCGAAAGACTGTCCCAATGCCGAACCAGATAGTGCTGGTTTAGACAGGCCTCTGTGAGCCTGGCCCATGCCGGTCCAGGTAGTGCTGGCTTAGACAGGTTTCTGAGTCTGGTGCAGTCTGGTTCAGTTAACGCTGGCTTGAACAGGATTCTTTGAGACTGGCCTTCCTCGGTCCAGGCACTGCTAGCTTGGACAGGGCTGGAAAAGCTGTCCCCAGGGTAGTCCAGGTGGCGCTGGCTTGGACACGGCTCTGTGAGCCTGGCCCAGGCCGGTCAAGGAACAGCTGGCTTGGACAAGACTCTGTGAGGTTGGCCCAGGCCAGTGTAGGAGAAGCTGGCTTGGACAGGGTTCTGTGAGCCTGGCCTGGTCCAGTCCAGGAAGAGGTGGCTTGGAAAAGTCTCTGTGAGTTGGCCCGGGCCAGTCTGGTAGAAGCTAGCTGGCTTGGACAGGGCTCTGTGAAGCTGGCCCAGGCCGATGCAGGCGTGGCTGGCTTGGATAGGACTTTGAGAGCCTGTCCCCTGCTGGTCCAGGTAGTACTGCCATGGATATGGCTCTGTGAGCCTGGCCCGTGACGGTGAAGGTTTCCCTGGTTTGGACAGGGCTCTGTGAGACTGGCACAGGCCTATCCAGGCAGCGCTGGCTTGGACAGGACCCTCTGAGCCTGGCCTTGGTCACTTCAGGCGGAGCTGGCTTGTACAGGGATTCTGAGAGGCTGGTCCAGTGGGGCCCAGGGCAGCTGGCTTTGACAAGATTCTGTGAGGCTGGCTAGGCGCAGTCTATTAGGAGCTGGCTTGGACAGGGCTCAAGAGGCTGTCCCCGGGCTGGTCCAGGCGTCCCTGGCTTGGACAGAGCTCTGTGTGCCTGGCCTGCACCGGTCCCGGCAGTTCTGTCTTGGACAGGATTCTGCAAACCTGGCCGGTGCCAATCCAAGTGGTGCTGGATTGGACAGGGTCCTGTGAGTCTGGTGCAGAATGGTCCAGTCAAGGTGGTGCTGGCTTGGACAAGGCTCCGTGAGGCAGGCCCAGTCAGGACGCGGTGCAGCTGGATTGGACAATACTCTGTGAGGCTGGCTTTGCCCAGTCTAGAAGAAGCTGGCTTAGAAAGGGCTCTTTGAGTCTAGCCCCCATTGGTCCAGGCAACGATGGTTTGCACAGGGCTCAAAAGGCTGTTCCCCGGCTGGTCTAGGCAGCCCTGATTTGGACATGGCTCTGTGAGCCGGCCTGCACCGGTCCAGGCAGTGCTGGCTTGCACAGGGCTCTGTGAGGTTGGTGCAGTCTGGTCCAGTTGAAGGTGGCATAGACCGGGCTTTGTAAGGCTGACTAGGGCCAGTCAAGGAGCAGCTGGCTTGGAGAAGTCTCTGTGAGGTTGGCCCGGGCCAGTCTAGAAGGAGCTGGCTTGGACAGGGCTCTGTGAGGCTGGCCCAGGCGGGTGCAGGCGTGGCTGGCTTGGATTGGACTTTGAGAGCCTGTCCCACGGAGGCTCAGGCTGTACTGGCATGGACAATGCTCTGTGAGCCTGCCCCATGTTGGTGCATATGGTGCTGGCTTGGACAGGGCAATGTGAGTCTGTCCCAGGCCAGTCCAGGTGGCCCTGTCACGCACAAGGCTTGTGCAGCTCAACCCAGGCTGGTCCAGGAGGAGCTGGATTTGACAGGGCTCTGTGAGGATGGCCTGGACATGTCGAGGACCAGCTGGCTTGGACAAGACTCTGTGAGGTTGACCCGGGCTAGTCCAGGAGGAGCTGGATTAGACAGGGTTCTGTGATGCTGGCCCTGGCTGGTCCAGGTGGCCCTGTCTCACACAGGGCTTGTGTACCTGGCCCCAGGCTGGTCCAAGAGGAGCTGGATTCCACAGGGCTCTGTGAGAATGGCCTGGTCAGGTCGAGGAGCAGCTCACTTGTACAAGACTATGTGAGGCTGTCCCGGCCCAGTCTAGGAGGAGCTGGCTTGGACTGAATTCTTTGAGGTTGGACCCCATCGGTCCAGGTGGCGCTGGCTTGGATATGGCTCGAAAGACTGTCCCAATGCCGGTCCAGGTAGTGCTGGCTTAGACAGGGCTCTGAGTCTGGTGCAGTCTGGTTCAGTTAACGCTGGCTTGAACAGGGTTCTTTGAGGCTGGCCCTCCTCAGTCCAGTCACTGCTAGCTTGGACAGGGCTAGAAAAGCTGTCCCCAGGGTGGTCCAGGTGGCACTGGCTTAGACAGGGCTCTGTGAGCCTGTCCCAGGCCCGTCAAGGAACAGCTGGGTTGGACAAGACTCTGTGAGTTTGGCTCAGGCCAGTCTAGGAGAAGCTGGCTTGGACAGGGTTCTGTGAGCCTGGCCTGGTCCAGTCCAGGAAGAGCTGGCTTGGACAAGGCACTGTGAGTTTGGCCCGGGCCAGTCTGGTAGAAGCTAGCTGACTTGGACAGGGCTCTGTGAGGCTGGCCCAGGCCGATGCAGGCGTGGCTGGCTTGGATAGGACTTTGAGAGCCTGTCGCGAGCTGGTCCATGCAGTACTGCAATGGACAGGGCTCTTTGAGACTGGCCCGGGCCTATCCATGGGGTGCTGGCTTGGACAGGACTCGCTGAGCATGGCCTTGGTCACTTAAGGCGTAGCTGACTTGGACAGGGATTGTGAAAGGTTGGTCCAGTCGGGTCCAGGGCAGCTGGCTTGGACAAGACTCTGTGAGGCTGGCCCGGCCCAGTCTAGGAGGAGCTGGCTTGGACATGGCTCAAAAGGCTGTCCCCGGGCTGGTCCAGGCAACCCTGGCTTGGACAGAGCTCTGTGTGCCTGGCCCACACCGGTCCCAGTGGTGCTGTATTGGACAGGGTTCTGTAAACCTGGCCAGCGCCGGTCCAAGTGGTGTTGGATTGGACAGGGCCCTGTGAGTCTTGTGCACGCTGGTCCAGTCCAGGTGGCTCTGGATTGGGCAAGGCTCCCTGAGGCTGGCCCGACCCAGTCTAGGAGGAGCTGGCTTTGACAGGCCTCAAGAGGCTGTCCCCGGGCTGGTCCAGGCGACCCTGGCTTGGACAGAGCTCTGTGTGCCTGGCCCGCACTGGGCCAGGTCCTGCTGTCTTGGACAGGGTTCTGTAATTCTGGCCCTCTCCGGTCCAAGTGGCGCTGGATTGTACACGGCCCTGTGAGTGTGGTGCAGGCTGGTCCAGGTGGCGTTGCCTTGGACAAGGCGCTGTGAGGCTGGCCCAGAGAGGTCAAGGTGCATCTGCATTGGACTAGACTCTGTGAGTCTCACCTGAGTGCAACTGATTCCAGCTTTGACGGCTACACTCTACTCAAGCTGAGGAGTAAGTTGAACCTCCACTTATGGCACTCTGTGAAAGTCTGTAGAACCAGACCTCAGTTGTTTGGCACTTGACTAATGTCCATCCACAATTATGGACTGCACTGGCTATATCAGGCTCTAATTGGTCCATGGTTGTGTTCAGCCAAATGTCCTCTGCTGGGAACACTCAGAATGAGGTTCTGAGTTATTGCAACATAGCAGCGTTTCACTGCTTTCCAGGCTTTTTAGGAAGAATTCCAGAATCTTGCTGCAGGCAGGCCTCCGGGTGTTCCAGGTGACAAACTCTTTGTAAATCCTCTGTGGTTTCTTCTACCCCCGTGACATTTGGCAAGGGTACGCAGTTTGAATTGCTGCACAATTGTGCCTGCAGAGCTCAGCCGACGTTGCAAACATTCAGGCGTGGCAGCCAGATAGGCTTGTCCCCGTAGGACACTGCCAGCTGACTGGGTATATCTGCTTCCCGTTCTTCTCACCTGAGTGCTACTGATTCCAGTTTGACAGCTACACTCTACTCAACCTAAGGAGTAAGTTCCTCCTCTACTTATGGCACTCTGTGAAAGTTTGGAGAACCAGACCTCAGTTGTTTGTCATGCGACCAATGTCCATCCAGTCCTATGGACTGCACTGGCTATATCAGGCTCTAATTAGTCCACGGTTGTGTTCAGCCGAATGTCCTCTGCCGGGAACACTCAGAATGAGGTTCTGAATTATTGTAACATAGGAGCGTTTCACAGCTTTCCAGGCTTCTTAGGAAGAATTTCAGAAACTTGCCGGCAGGCCTCCCGGTGTCTTGGGTGACCATCTCCTTGTAACTCGTCCGTGGCTTCTTCTATCCCCGTGAAGTTTGGCAAAAGTACGCCATTTGCATTGTTGCACAATTGCGCCTGCAGAACTCTGTCGTGGTTGCAAACATTCAGGCGTGGCAGGCAGAAAGGCTTGTCCCCGAAGGACACTGCCAGCTGACTGGGTATATCTGCTTCCCGTTCTTCTCACCTGAGTGCTACTGATTCCAGTTTGACAGCTACACTCTACTCAACCTAAGGAGTAAGTTCCTCCTCTACTTATGGCACTCTGTGAAAGTTTGGAGAACCAGACCTCAGTTGTTTGTCATGCGACCAATGTACATCCAGGCCTATGGACTGCACTGGCTATATCATGCTCTAATTAGTCCACAGTTGTGTTCAGCCGAATGACCTCTGCCGGAAACACTCAGAATGAGGTTCTGAGTTATTGCAACGTAGCAGGGTTTCACTGCTTTCCAGGCTTCTTAGGAAGTATTCCAGAATCTTGCTGCCGGCAGGCCTCTGTGTGTCCCGGGTGAACATCTCCTTGTAACTACTCAGAGGTTTCTTCTACCCCAGTGAAATTTGGCAAGGGTACGCAGTTTGCGTTGCTGCAAAATTGCGTCTGCAGAGCTCTGCCATGGTTGCAAATATTCAGGCATGGCAGCCAGATAGGCTTGTCCCCGTAGGACACTGCCAGCTGACTGGGTATATCTGCTTCCCGTACTTCATACCTGCTACCGGCAGCCTCCAATTGTCCCTGGTCAGTATCTCCTTGTAAATCCTCCGTGGTTTCTTCTACCCCCGTGAAGATTGGCAAGGGTACGTAGTTTGCGTTGCTGCACAATTACGCCTGCAGAGCTCTGCCACGGTTGCAAACATTCAGGCATGGGAGCCGGATAGGCTTGTCCCTGTAGGACACTGCCAGCTGACTGGGTATATATGCTTCCCTTTCTTCTCACCTGAGTGATACTGATTCGAACTTGAAGGCTACACTCTACTCAACCTGAGGAGTAAGTTGAAACTCTACTTATGACACTCTGTGAAAGTTTGGAGAACCAGCCCTCAGTTGTTTGGCACGCGACCACTGTCCACCCAGGACTATGGACGGCACTGGTTATATCAGGCTCTAATTGGTCCTCGGTTGTGTTCAGCAGAATGACCTCTGCCAGGAACACTCAGAATGAGGTTCTGAGTTATTGCAACATAGGAATGTTTTACTGCTTTCCAGGCTTCTTAGGAAAAATTCCAGAATCTTGCTGCCGGCAAGATTCACACCTCCGGGTGTCCTGGGTGAACATCTCCTTGTAACTCCTCCGTGGTTTCTTCTACCCCTGTGAAGTCTGGCAAGGGTACGTATTTTTCATTTTTGCACAATTGTGCCTGCAGAGCTCTGCCCCAGTTGCAAACATTCAGGCAAGGAAGCCAGATAGGCTTGTCCCCATAGGACACCGCCAGCTGACGGGGTATAACTGCCTCACGTTCTTCTCCCCTGAGTGCTACTGATTCCAGCTTTGATGGCTACACTCTACTCAACATGTGGAGTAAGTTGAACCTCTACTTATGGCACTCTGTGAAAGTTTGGAGAACCAGAGCTCAGTTGTTTGGCAATTGACCACTGGCCATCCTTGCCGATGGACGGCACTGGCTATATCAGGCTCTAATTAGTCCACGGTTGTGGTCCGCCAAATGACCTCTGCCAGAAACACTCAGAATGATGTTCTCAGTTATTGCAACATACAACCGTTCCATTGCTTTCCATTCTTCTTAGGAAGAATTCCAGACTCTTGCTGCCAGCAGGCCTCTGGGTGTCCCCGGTGAACATCTCCTTGTAACTCCTCCGTGGTTTCTTCTACCCCCGTGAAGTTTGGCACCGGTATGCAGTGTGCATTGCTGCACAATTGCGCCTTCAGACCTCCGTCGCGGTTGCAAACATTCTGGCTTGGCAGCCAGATAGGCTTGTCCCCGTAGGACACTGCCAGCTGACTGGGTATATCTGCTTCCCGTTCTTCTCACCTGAGTGCTACTGATTCCAGCTTTGACGCCTACACTCTGTTCAACTTAAGGAGTAACTTGCTCCTCTACTTATGGAACTCTATGAAAGTTTGGAAAACCAGACCTCAGTTGTTTGTCCCGCGACCACTGTCCTTCCAGGCCTATCGACGGCACTGGCTATATCAGGTTCTAAATAGCCCAAAGTAGTGTTCAGCCGAATGACTTTTGCCAGAAACTCTCAGAATGAGGAACTGAGTTATTGCAACATCGGAGCGCTATACTGCTTTCCAGGCTTCTTAGGAGGAATTCCTGAACCTTGCTGCCGGCAGGCCTCCAGTGTCCCGGGTGAACAGCTCCTTGTAACTCCTCCGTAGTTTCTTCTACCCCCGTGAATTTTGTCAAGGGTACGCAGTTTGAATTTCTGCAGAGTTGCGCCTGCAGAGCTCTGCCGCGGGTGCAAACATTCAGGCATGGCAGCCAGATAGGCTTGTCCATGTAGGACACTGACAGCTTGCTGGGTATATCTGCTTCCCGTTCTTCTCACCTGAGTGCTACTGATTCCAGCTTTGCCAGCTACACTCTACTCAACCTAAGAAGTAAGTTGCTGCTCTACTTATGGCACTCTATGAAAGTTTGGAGAACCAGACCTCAGTTGTTTTTCATGCAACCACTGTCCATCCAGGCCTATGGACAGCACTGGCTATATCAGGCTCTAATTAGTCCACAGTTGTGTTCAGCCAAATGACCTCTGCCGGGAACAGTCAGAATGATGTTCTGAGCTATTCCAACACAGGAGCGTTTCATTGCTTTCAAGGACTGCCGGCAGCAAGATTCTGGAATTCTTCCTAAGGAGCCTTGAAAGCAGTGAAACGCTCCTATGTGGCAATAACTCAGAACCTCATTCTGAGTGTTCCCGGCAGAGGTCATTCGGCAGAACACAACCATGGACTAATTAGAGCCAGATATAGCCAGTGCCGTCCAGAGTGCTGGATGGACAGTGGTCACGTGCCAAACAACTGAGGTCTGGATATCCAAACTTTAACAGAGTGCCATCAGTATAGGTTCAACTTACTCCTCAGGTTGAGTAGAGTGTAGACGTGAAGCTGCAATCAGTAGCACTCAGTTTAGAAGAACGGGAAGTAGATATACCCAGTCAGCTGGCAGTGTCCTAAGAGGAGAAGCGTATCGGGCTGCCACGTCTGAATGTTTGCAACCGCGGCAGAGCTCTGCAGGCACAATTGTGCAGCAATGCAAACTGCTTACCCTTGCGAAACTTCACGGGTGTAGAAGAAACCACGGAGGATTTACAAGGAGAGGTTGGCCCCCATTGGTCCAGGACGTGCTGGCTTGAACAGGCTCGAAAGGCTGTCCCCAGGCTTGTCCAGGGGGGCCTGCCTTGGACAGGACTCTGAGCTTGGCCCGTGCCAGTCCAGGAGGACTAGACTTAGACAGGGTTCTGTGAGACTGGCCAGCTCGGGTCCAGGCAGCCCTGGCTTGGTCAGGGCACTGTGAGGCTGGTGCGGTCTGGTCCAGTTAACACTGGCTTGGATCGGGCTGTGTGAGCCTGGCCAGGTCGGTCAAGGAGCAGCTGGCTTGGACAAGACTCTGTAAGGTAGACCCGGGCTAGTCCAGGAAGAGCTGGAATAGACAGGGTTCTGTGATGCTGGCCCGGGCCGGTCCAGTTGGCCCTGTCTCACCCAGGGCTTACGCAGCTGGCCCCAGGCTGGTCCAAGAGGAGCTCTCTGTGCGTCTGGCCTGGTCAGGTCGAGAAGCAGCTGGCTTGTACAAGACTATGTGAGGCTGTCCCGGCCCAGTCTAGGAGGAGCTGGCTTGGACTGGGCTCTTTGAGGCTGGCCCCCATCGGTCAAGGTGGCGCTGGCTTGGACATGGCTCGAAAGACTGTCCCAATCCTGTTCCAGGTAGTGCTGGTTTAGACAGGCCTCTGTGAGCCTGGCCCATCCCGGTCCAGGTAGTGCTGGCTTAGACAGGGCTCTGAATCGGGTGCAGTCTGGCTCAGTTAACACTGGCTTGAACAGGGTTCTTTGAGGCTGGCCCTCCTCAGTCCAGGCACTGCTAGTTGGACAGGGCTGGAAAAGCAGTCCCCAGGGTGGTCCAGGTGGCACTGGCATGGACAGGGCTCTGTGAGCCTGGCCCAGGAGAGTCAAGGAACAGCTGGCTTGGACAAGACTCTGTGAGGTTGGCCTAGGCCAGTCTAGGAGAAGCTGGATTAGACAGGGTTCTGTGAGCCTGGCCTGGCCCAGTCCAGGAAGAGCTGTCTTGGACAAGGCTCTGTGAGGTTGGTCCGGGCCAGTCTGGTAGAAGCTAGCTGGCTTGAACAGGGCTCTGTGAGGCTGGCCCAGGCTGATGCAGGCGTGGCTGGCTTGGATAGGACTTTGAGATCCTGTCCCCCGCTGGTTCAGGGAGTCCTGACATGGATACCGGTCTGTGAGCCTGGCCCGTGATGGTTCAGGCTTCGCTGGTTTGGGCAGGGCTCTGTGAGACTGGCCTGGGCCTATCCAGGTGGCGCTGGCTTGGACAGGACTCTCTGAACCTGGCCTTGGCCACTTCAGACGGAGCTGGCTTGGACAAGGATTCTGTGAGGCCGGCCAGTTGGGTATAGGCCAGCTGGCTTGGACAAGACTCTGTGACGCTGGCCCGGCCCAGTCTAGGAGGAGCTGGCTTGAAAGTGGCTCAATAGGCTGTCCCCGGGCTGGTCCAGGCGACCCTGGCTTGGACAGAGCTCTGTGTGCCTGGCCCGCACCGGTCCCGGTGGTGCTGTCTTGGACAGGGTTCTGTAAACCTGGCCCGCGCCGGTCCAAGTGGTGCTGGATTGTACACGGCCCTGTGAGCCTGGTGGAGGCTGGTCCAGGTGGCGCTGCCTTGGAAAAGGCTCTGTGAGGCTGGCCCAGAGAGGTCAAGGTGCAGCTGGGTTGGACTAGACTCTGTGAGGCTGGCCCGGCCCAGTCTAGGAGGAGCTGTCTTGGACAGGGCTCTTTGAGGCTGGCCCACATCGGTCCAGTCAAAGCTGGATTGGACAGGGCTCGACAGGCTGTCCCCAAGTTGATCCAAGCGACCCTGCTTTGGACAGGACTCTAGGAGGAGGTGTCTTGGACAGGGCTCTTTGAGGCTGGCCCCCATTGGTCCAGGCAGCACTGGCTTGGACAGGGCTCAAAAGGCTGTCCAACGAATGGTCTAGGCATTCCTGACTTGCACAGGGCTCTGTGAGACTGGCCTGCACCGGTCCAGGCAGTGCTGGCTTGCAAAGGGCTCTGTGAGGCTGATGTAGTCTGGTCCAGTTGAAGGTTGCATGGACAGTGCTATGTGAGGGTGGCCAGGGCCGGTCAAGGAGCAGCTGGCTTGAAGAAGTCTCTGTGAGGTTGGCCCGGGCCAGTCTAGGAGGAGCTTGCTTGGACAGGGCTCTGTGAGGCTTGCCCAGGCCAGTGCAGGCGTGGCTGGCTTGGACAAGACTTTGAGAGCCTGTCCCACTCTGGTCCAGGCAGTACTGCCACGAACAGGGCTCTGTGAGCCTGGCCCGCGACGGATCAGGCACCACTGGTTTGGACAGGGCTCTGTGAGCCTGGCCCAGGCCGGTCAAGGAACAGCTGGCTTGGACAAGACTCTGTGAGGTTGGCCCAGGCCAGTGTAGGAGTAGCTGGCTTGGACGGGGATCTATGAGCCTGGCCTGGTCCAGTCCAGGAAGAGCTGGCTTGGACAGAGCTCTGTGAAGCTGGCCCAGGCCGATGCAGGTGTGGCTGGCTTGGATAGAACTTTGAGAGCCTGTCCCGCACTGGTCCATGCAGTACTGCAATGGACAGGGATCTGTGAGCCTGGCCCGCTATGGATCAGGCGGCGCTGGTTTGGACAGGACACTGTGAGAATGGCCCGGGCCTAACCAGGGGGCGCTGGCTTGGACAGGATTCTCTAGGCTGGCCTTGGCCACTTCAGGCAAAGCTGGCTTGGACAGGGATTCTGTGACGCTGGTCCAGTCAGGTCCAGGGCAGCTGGCTTGGACAAGATTTTGTGAGGCTGGCCCGGCCCAGTCTAGGAGGAGCTATCTTGGACAGGGCTCTTTGGGGCTGGCCCCCATTGGTCCTGGCAGCACTGGCTTGGACAGGGCTTAAAAGGCTGTCCCCCAGCTGGTCTAGGCAAT
This sequence comes from Dipodomys spectabilis, assembly GCF_019054845.1. Classification (NCBI taxonomy): domain Eukaryota; kingdom Metazoa; phylum Chordata; class Mammalia; order Rodentia; family Heteromyidae; genus Dipodomys; species Dipodomys spectabilis. Next base: position 644,325 of record NW_024871119.1, on the reverse strand, counting down.
CCTGACTTGCACAGGGCTCTGTGAGCCTGGCCTGCACCGGTCCAGGCAGTGCTGGCTTGCAAAGTGCTCTGTGAGGCTGGTGTAGTCTGGCCCAGTTGAAGGTCGCATGGACAGTGCTATGTGAGGGTGGCCAGGGCCGGTCAAGGAGCAGCTGGCTTGAAGAAGTCTCTGTGAGTTTGGCCCGGGCCAGGCTAGAAGGAGCTGGCTTGGGCAGGGCTCTGGTAGAATGGCCCAGGCCGGTGCAGGTGACCCTGTCTCGCACAGGGCTTATGCAGCTGGCCCCAGGCTGGTCCAGGAGGAGCTGGATTCGACAAGGTTCTGTGAGGATGGCCTGGTCAAGTCGAGAAGCAGCTGGCTAGGACAAGACTCTGTGAGGCTGTCCCAGCACAGTCTAGGAGGAGCTGGCTTGGACTGGGCTCTTTGAGGCTGGCCCCCATCGGTCCAGCCAGCGCTTTCTTAGACATGGCTCGAAAGACTGTCCCCACGCCGGTCCAGGTAGTGCTGTATTAGACAGACCTCTGTGAGTCTGGTTCAGTCTGGTTCAGTTGACGCTGGCTTGGACAGGGCTCTGTGAGCCTGGCCCAGGCCGGTCAAGGAGCAGCTGCCTTGGAGAAGACTCTGTGAGGTTGACCCGGGCTAGTCCAGGAGGAGCTGGATTAGACAGGGTTCTGTGATTCTGGCCCTGGCCGGTCCAGGTGGCCCTGTCTCGCACAGGGCTTGGGCACCTGGCCCCAGGCTGGTCCAAGAGGACTTGGCTTCAACAGGGCTCTGTGAGGCTGTCCTGGGCAGCTCGAGGAGCAGCTGGCTTACACAAGATTGTGTGAGGCTGTCCCGGCCCAGATTAGGAGGAGCTGGCTTGGACTGGGCTCTTTTAGGCTGGCCCCCATCTGTCCAGGTGGCACTGGCTTGGACATGGATCCAAAGACTGTCCCAATGCCGAACCAGATAGTGCTGGTTTAGACAGGCCTCTGTGAGCCTGGCCCATGCCGGTCCAGGTAGTGCTGGCTTAGACAGGTTTCTGAGTCTGGTGCAGTCTGGTTCAGTTAACGCTGGCTTGAACAGGATTCTTTGAGACTGGCCTTCCTCAGTCCAGGCACTGCTAGCTTGGACAGGGCTGGAAAAGCTGTCCCCAGGGTAGTCCAGGTGGCGCTGGCTTGGACACGGCTCTGTGAGCCTGGCCCAGGCCAGTCAAGGAACAGCTGGCTTGGACAAGACTCTGTGAGGTTGGCCCAGGCCAGTGTAGGAGAAGCTGGCTTGGACAGGGTTCTGTGAACCTGGCCTGGTCCAGTCCAGGAAGAGTTGGCTTGGAAAGGTCTCTGTGAGGATGGCCCAGGCCGATGCAGGCGTGGCTGGCTTGGATAGAACTTTGAGAGCCTGTCCCACACTGGTCCATGCAGTACTGTAATGGACAGAGCTCTGTGAGCCTGGCCCGCGACGGATCAGGCGTCACTGGTTTGGACAGGGCTCTGTGAGAATGGCCCCGGCCAATCTAGCGGGTGCTGGCTTGGACAGGACTCTTTGAGCCTGGCCTTGGCCACTTCAGGCAGAGCTGGCTTGAACAGGGATTCTGTGAGGCTGTCCAGTCGGGTCCAGGGCAGCTGGCTTGGACAAGACTCTGTGAGGCTGGCCGGGCCCAGTCTAGTAGTAGCTTGCTTGGACATGGCTCAAAAGGCTGTCCCCGGGCTGGTCCAGGCGACCCTGGCTTGGACAGAGCTCTGTGTGCTTGGTCCCCACCGGTCCCGGTGGTGCTGTCTTGGACAGGGTTCTGTAAACCTGGCCAGGGCTGGTCCAAGTGGTGTTGGATTGGACAGGGCCCTGTGAGTCTGGTGCAGGCTGGTCCAGTCCAGGTGGCTCTGGATTGGACAAGGCTCCGTGAGGCTGGCCCAGTCAGGTCGAGGTGCAGCTAGATTGGACAAGACTCTGTGAGGGTGGCCCAGCCCAGTCTAGGAGGAGCTATCTTGGACAGGGCTCTTTGAGGCTGGCCCCCATCGGTCCAGGCAGCACTGGCTTGGACAGGGCTTCAAAGGCTGTCCCCCGGCTGGCCTAGGCGATCCTGACTTGCACAGGGCTCTGTGAGCGTGGCCTGCACCGGTCCAGGCAGTGCTGGCTTGCAAAGGGCTCTGTGAGGCTGGTGTAGTCTGGTCCAGTTGAAGGTTGCATGGACAGTGCTATGTGAGGGTGGCCAGGGCCGGTGAAGGAGCAGCTGCCATGAATAAGTCTCTGTGAGGTTGGCCCGAGCCAGTCTAGGAGGAGCTGGCTTGGACAGGGCTCTGTGAGGCTGGCCCAGGCCGGTCAAGGAGCAGCTGGCTTGGACGACTCTGTGAGGTTGAACCGGGCTAGTCCAGGAGGAGCTGGATTAGACAGGTTTCTGTGATGCTGGCCCAGGCTGGTCCAGGTGGCCCTGTCTCGCACAGGGCTTATGCAGCTGGCCCCAGGCTGGTCCAAAAGTAGCTGGCTTCGATAGGGCTTTTTCAGGCTGGCCTGGTCAGATTGAAGAGAAGCTGGCTTGTTCAAGACTATGTGAGACTGTCCCAAGGCAGTCTAGGAGGAGCTGGCTTGGACTGGGGACTTTGAGGCTGGCCCCCATCAGACGAGGTGGTGCTGGCTTGGACATGGCTCAAAAGTCTATCCCAATGCTGGTCCAGGTAGTGCTGGCTTAGACAGGGCTCTGAGTCTGGTGCAGTCTGGTTCAGTTAATGCTGGCTTGAACAGGGTTCTTTGAGGCTGGCCCTCCTCAGTCCATGCACTGCTAGCTTGGCCAGGGCTGGAAAAGCTGTCCCCAGGGTGGTCCAGGTGGTGCTGGCTTGGACAGGGCTCTGTGAGCCTGGCCCATTCCAGTCAAGGAACGGAACAGCTGGCTTGGACAAGATTCTGTGAGGTTGGCCCAGGCCAGTCTAGGAGAAGCTGGCTTAGACAGGGTTCTGTGAGCCTGGCCTGGCCCAGTCCAGGAAGAGCTGGCTTGGACAAGCCTCTGTGAGGTTGGCCTGGGCCAGTCTGGTGGAAGTTATCTGGCTTGGACAAGGCTCTGTGAGGCCGGCCCAGGCCGATGCAGGTGTGGCTGGCTTGGATAGGACTTTGAGAGCCTGTCCCGTGCTGGTCCATGCAGTACTGCAATGGACAGGGCTCTGTGAGCTTGGCCCGCGACTGATCAGGCGGCGCTTGTTTGGACAGGGATCTGTGAGACTGGCCCGGGCCTATCCAGGGGGCGCTGGCTTGGACAGGACTCTCTGAGCCTGGCCTTGGCCACTTCAGGCGGAGCTGTCTTGGACAGGGATTCTCGGAGGCTGGTAAATTTGGGTCGAGGGCAGCTGGCTTGGACAAGACTCTGTGAGGCTGGCCCGGCCCAGTCTAGGAGGAGCTGGCTTGGACAGGGCTCAAAAGGCTGTACCCGGGCTGGTCTAGGCTACCCTGGCTTGGACAGAGCTCCGTGTGCCTGGCCCGCACTGCTCCCGATGGTGCTGTCTTGGACAGTGTTCTGTAAACCTGGCCAGTACCAGTGCAAGTAGTGTTGGATTGGACAGGGCCCTGTGAGTCTTGTGCAGGCTGGTCCAGTCCAGGTGGCTCTGGATTGGACAAGACTCTGTGAGCCTGGCCCGGCCCAGTCTAGGAGGAGCTGTTTTGGACAGGGCTCTTTGGGGCTGGCCCCCATTGGTCCTGGCAGTACTGGCTTGGACAGGGCTTTAAAGGCTGTCCCCCGGCTGGTCTAGTCGATCCTGACTTGCACAGGGCTCTGTGAGCCTGGCCTGCACCGGTCCAGGCAGTGCTGGCTTGCAAAGGGCCCTGTGAGGCTGGTGTAGTCTGGTTCAGTTGAAGGTCGCATGGACAGTGCTATGTGAGGGTGGCCAGGGCCGGTCAAGGAGCAGCAGGCTTGAAGAAGTCTATGCGAGGTTGGCCCCGGGCCAGTCTAGGAGGATCTGGATTGGACAGGGCTCTGTGAGGCTGGCCCAGGCCGGTGCAGGCTTGGCTGGCTTGGACAAGACTTTGAGAGCCTGTCCCGCTCTGGTCCAGGCATTACTGGCATGAAGAGGGCTCTGTGAGCCAGGCCAGCGACAACTCCGGCAGCACTGGTTTGGACAGGGCTCTGTGAGACTGGCCCGGGCCTCTCCAGGCGGTGCTGGCTTGGACAGGACTCTCTGAGCCTGGCCTTGGCGACTTCAGGTGGAGCTGGTTTGGACAGGGATTCTGTGAGGCTGGTCTGGTCGGTTCCAGTCCAGGTGGTGCTGGCTTGGACAAGGCTCCGTGAGGCTGGCCCAGTCAAGTCCTGGTGCAGCTGGCTTGGACAAGACTGTGTGAGGCTGGCACGGCCCAGTCTAGGAGGAGCTGGCTTAGACATGGCTCTTTGAGTCTATCCCCCATCGGTCCACGCAGCGCTGTCTTGCACAGGGCTCGAAAGGGTGTCCCTAGGCTTGCCCAGGGGGGGCTGCCATGGACAGGCCTCTGTGAGCTTGGCCCGCGCCAGTCCAGGAGGACTAGACTTAGGGTTCTGTGAGACTGGCCGGCCCGGGTCCAGGCAGCCCTGCCTTGGTCAGGGCACTGTGAGGCTGGTGCAGTCTGGTCCAGTTGACAATAGCTTGGATAGGGCTCTGTGAGCCTGGCCCAGGCTGGTCAAGGGCAGCTGGCTCAGACAAGACTCTGTGAGGTTGACCCGGGCTAGTCCAGGACGATCTAGATTAGACAGGGTTCTGTGATGCTGGCCCAGACCAGGCCAGGTGGCCCTGTCTCGCACAGGGCTTGTGCAGCTGGCCCCAGGCTGGTCCAAGAGGAGCTCTCTTGTACAGGGCTCTGTGAGGCTGACCTGTTCAGGTCGAGGAGCAGCTGGCTTGTACAAGACTATGTGAGGCTGTCCCGGCCCAGTCTAGGAGGAGCTGGCTTGGACTGGGCTCTTTGAGGCTGGCCCCCAACGGTCCAGGTGGCGCTGGCTTGGACATGGCTCGAAAGACTGTCCCAATGCCGGTCCAGCTAGTGCTGGTTTAGACAGGCCTCTGTGAGCCTGGCCCATGCCGGTCCAGGTAGTGCTGGCTTAGACAGGGCTCTGAGTCTGGTGCAGTCTGGTTCATTTAATGCTGGCTTGAACAGGTTTCTTTGAGGCTGGCCCTCCTCAGTCCAGGCATTGATAGCTTGGACAGGGCTGGAAAAACTGTCCCCAGGGTGGTCCAGGTGGCGCTCCCTTGGACAGGGCTCTGTAAGCTTGGCCCTGGCTGGTCAAGGAACAGCTGGCTTGGACAGTGTTCTGTGAGCCTGGCCTGGTCCAGTCCAGGCAGAGCTGGCTTGGACAAGGCTCTGTGAGGTTGGCCAGGGCCAGTCTGGTAGAAGCCAGCTTGCATGGACAGGGCTCTGTGAGGCTGGCCCAGGCTGATGCAGGCGTTGCTGGCTTGGATAGGATTTTGAGTGCCTATCCCCCGCTGGTCCAGGTAGTACTGCCATGGATACGGCTTTGTGAGCCTGGCCCGCGACGGTTCAGGCTTCGCTGGTTTAGACAGGGCTCTGTGAGACTGGCCCAGGCCTATCCAGGCGGCGCTGGCTTGGACAGGAACCTCTGAGCCTGGCCTTGGTCACTTCAGGTGGAGTTGGCTTGGACAGGGATTCTGAGAGGCTGGTCCAGTCGGTTCCAGGGTAGCTGGCTTGGACAAGACTCTGTGAGGCTGGCCTGGCCCAGTATAGGAGGAGCTGGCTTGGGCAGGGCTCAATAGGCTGTCCCTGGGCTTGTCCAGGCGACCCTGGCTTGGACAGAGCTCTGTGTGCCTGGCCTGCAGTGGTCCTGGCGGTTCTGTCTTGGACAGGGTTCTCTAACCCTGGCCGTTGCACATCCAAGTGGCGCTGAATTGGACAGGGCCCTGTGAGTCTGGTGCAGGCTGTTCCAGTCCACGCGGTGCTGGCTTGGACAAGGCTCCATGAGACTGGCCCAGGCCAGTCTAGGAGAAGTTGGCTTGGACAGGGTTCTGTGAGCCTGGCCTGGTCCAGTCCAGAAAGAGCTGGCTTGGATAAGGCTCTGTGAGGTTGACCCGGGCTAGTCCAGGAGGAGCTGGATTCGACAGGGTTCTGTGAGGATGGCCTGGCCATGTTGAGGAGCATCTGGCTTGGACAAGACTCTTTGAGGCTTTTCCGGCCCAGTCTAGAAAGAGCTGGCTTGGACTAGGCTCTTTGAGTATGGGGCCCATCGGTCCAGGCGGCGCTGTCCTAGACATTGCTCAAAAGACTGTCCCCACGCCTGTCCAGGTAGTGCTATCTTAGACAGGCCTCTGTGAGTCTGGTTTTGTCTGGTTCAGTTGACGCTGGCTTGGACAGGGCTCTGTGAGACTGACCGGCGCGGATCCAGGCAGCCCTGGCTTGGTCAGGGCACTGTGAGGTTGGTGTAGTCTGGTCCAGTTGACACTGGATTGTACAGGGCTCTGTGAGCCTGGCCCAAGCCGGTCAAGGAGAAGCTGGTTTGGACAAGACTCTGTGAGGTTGACAAGGGCTAGTCCAGGAGGAGCTGGATTAGACAGGGTTCTGTGATGCTGGCCCAGGCCGGTCCAGGTGGCCCTGTCTCGCGCAGGGCTTGTGCAGCTGGCCCCAGGCTGGTCCTAGAGGAGCTGGCTTGGACACGGATCTGTGAGGCTGGCCTGGTCAGGTCGAGGAGCACCTGGCTTGGACAAGACTATGTGAGGCTGTCCCCCGGCCCAGTCTAGTAGGAGCTGGCTTGGACAGGGCTCAAGAGGCTGTCCCTGGGCTTGTCCAGGCAAACCTGGTTTGGACAGGGCTCTGTGTGCCTGCTTGAACCGTTCCCGGCGTTTCTGTCTTGGACAGGGTTCTGTAAACCTGGCCGGTGCCGATCCAAGTGGCGCTGGATTGGACAGGGCCCTGTGAGTCTGGTGCAGGCTGGTCCAGTCCAGGTGGTGCTGGCTTGGACAAGGCTCCGTGAGGCTGGCCCAGTCAGGTCCTGGTGCAGCTGGATTGGACAAGAATCTGTGAGGCTGGCCCAGCCCATTCTAGGAGGAGTTGGCTTGGACAGGGCTCTTTGAGGTTAGCCCCCATCGGTCCAGGCAGCGCTGGCTAGCACAGGGCTCGAAAGGCTGTCTCCCGGCTGGTTTAGGCAGCCCTGATTTGGACACGGTCTGTGAGCCGGCCTGCACCGGTCTAGGCAGTGCTGGCTTGCACAGGGCTCTGAGAGGTTGGTGCAGTCTGGTCCAGTTGAAATTGTCATAGACCGGGCTTTGTAAGGCTGACTAGGGCCAGTGAAGGAGCAGCTGGCTTGGAGAAGTCTCTGTGAGGTTGGCCCGGGCCAGTCTAGAAGAACCTGGCTTGGACAGGGCTCTGTGAGGCTGGCCCAAGCCAGTGCAGGCGTGGGTGGCTTGGACAGGACTTTGAGACCCTGTCCCACGGAGGCCCAGGCATTACTGGCATGGACAGTGCTCTGTGAGCCTGGCCCATGTTGGTCCAGATGGTGCTGGCTTGGACAGGGCAGTGTGAGGCTGTCCCGGGCCAGTCCAGGTGGCCCTGTCGTGCAGAGGGCTTGTGCAGCTGGCCTCAGGCTGGTCAGGGACGAGCTGGATTCGACAGGGCTCTATGAGGATCACCTGGTCAAGTCGAGCAGCAGTTGGCTTGGACAAGACTCTGTGAGGCTGGCCCGGCCCAATCTAGGAGGACCTGGCTTGGACTGGGCTCTTTGAGGCTGGCCCCCATTGGTCCAGGCAGCACTGGCTTGGATACGGCTCAAAAGGGTGTCCCCCATCTGGTCTAGGCGATCCTGACTTGCACAGGGCTCTGAGAGCCTGGCCTGCACTGGTCCAGGCAGTGCTGTCTTGCAAAGAGCTCTGTGAGGCTGGTGTAGTCTGGTTCAGTTGAAGTTCGCATGGACAGTGCTATGTGAGGGTGGCCAGGGCCAGTCAAGGAGCAGCTGGCTTGAAGAAGTCTCTGTGAGGTTGGCCCGGGCCAGTCTAGAATGAGCTGGCTTGGACAGGGCTCTGTGAGGCTAGCCCAGGCCGGTGCAGGCGTGGTTGACTTGGACAGGGCTGTGAGAGCCTGTCCCGCTCTGGTCCAGGCAGTACTGGCATGAACAGGGCTCTGTGAGCCTGGCCCTCCACAATGCAGGCGGCACTGGTTTGGACAGGGCTCTGTGAGACTGGCCCGGGCCTATCTAGGTGGTGCTGGCTTGGACAGGACTCTCTGAGCCTGGCTTTGGGGACTTCAGTTGGAGCTGGTTTGGACAGGGATTCTGTGAGTCTGGTCTGGTCCGTTCCAGGGCAGCTGGCTTGGACAAGACTCTGTGAGGCTGGCCTGGCCCAGTCTAGGAGGAGCTGGCTTGGACAAGGCTCAAGAGGCTGTCCCCAGGCTGGTCCCGGCGACCCTGGCTTGGACAGAGCTCTGTGTGCCTGGCCCGCACCGGTCCTGGTGGTGCTGTCTTGGACAGGGTTCTGTCAACCTGGCTCGCGCCGGTCCAAGTGGCGCTGGATTGTACACGGCCCTGTGAGTCTGGTACAGGCTGGTCCAGGTGGCGCTGCCTTGGAAAAGGCTCTGTGAGGCTGGCCCAGAGAGGTCAAGGTGCAGCTGGCTTGGACTAGACTCTGTGAGGCTGGGCCGGCCCAGTCTAGGAGGAGCTGTCTTGGACAGGGCTCTTTGAGGCTGGCCCACATCGATCCAGTCAAAGCTGGATTGGTCAGGGCTCGACAGGCTGTCCCCAAGTTGATCCAGGCGACCCTGCTTTGGACAGGACTCTAGGAGGAGCTGTCTTGGACAGGGCTCTTTGAGGCTGGCCCACATCGATCCAGTCAAAGCTGGATTGGTCAGGGCTCGCCAGGCTGTCCCCAAGTTGATCCAGGCGACCCTGCTTTGGACAGGACTCTAGGAGGAGCTGTCTTGGACAGGGCTCTTTGAGGCTGGCCCCTATTGGTCCAGGCAGCAGTGTCTTGGACAGGGCTCAAAAGGCTGTCCAACGGATGGTCTAGGCATTCCTGACTTGCACAGGGCTCTGTGAGACTGGCCTGCACCGGTCCCGGCAGTGCTGGCTTACAAAGGGCTCTGTGAGGCTGATGTGGTCTGGTCCAGTTGAAGGTCGCATGGACAGTGCTATGTGAGGTTTGCCAGGGCCGGTCAAGGAGCAGCTGGCTTGAAGAAGTCTCTGTGAGGTTGGCCCGGGCCAGTCTAGGAGGAGCTTGCTTGGACAGGGCTCTGTGAGGCTTGCCCAGGCCAGTGCAGGCGTGCCTGGCTTGGACAGGACTTTGAGAGCCTGTCCTGCTCTGGTCCAGGCAGTACTGCCACGAACAGTGCTCTGTGAGCCTGGCCTGCGACGGATCAGGCAGCACTGGTTTGGACAGGGCTCTGTGAGCCTGGCCCAGGCCGGTCAAGGAACAGCTGGCTTGGTCAAGACTCTGTGAGGTTGGCCCAGGCCAGTGTAGGAGAAGCTGGCTTGGACAGGGTTCTGTGAAGCTGGCCCAGGCCATTGCAGGCGTGGCTGGCTTGGATAGAACTTTGAGAGCCTGTCCCGCACTGGTCCATGCAGTACTGCAATGGACAGGGCTCTGTGAGCTGGCCCATGACAGATCAGGCGGCGCTGGTTTGGACAAGGCTCCCTGAGAATGGCCCGGGCCTATCCAGGGGGCGCTGGCTTGGACAGGACTCTCTTGGCTGACCTTGGCCACTTCAGGCAGAGCTGGCTTGGACAGGGATTCTGTGAGGCTGGTCCCGTCAGGTCCAGTGCAGATGGCTTGGACAAGACTTTGTGAGGCTGGCCCAGCCCAGTCTAGGAGGAGCTGGCTTGGACATGGCTCAAAAGGCTTTCCCCAGGCTGGTCCAGGTGACCCTGGCTTTGACAGAGCTCTGTGTGCCTGGCCCGCACCAGTCCCGGTGGTGATGGATTGGACAGGGCTCTGTAAACCTGGCCAGTGGCAATCCAAGTGGTGTTGGATTGGACAGGGCCCTGTGAGTCTGGTGCAGGCTGATCCAGTCCAGGTGCCTCTGGATTGGACAAGGCTCCGTGAGGCTGGCCCAGTCAGGTCGAGATGCAGCTAGATTGGACAAGACTCTGTGAGGCTGGCCCGGCCCAGTCTAGGAGGAGCTGTCTTGGACAGGGCTCTTTGGGGCTGGCCCCCATTGGTCCTGGCAGCACTGGCTTGGACAGGGCTTAAAAGGCTGTCCCCCGGCTGGTCTAGGTGATCCTGTCTTGCACAGGGCTCTGTGAGCCTGGCCTGCACCGGTCCAGGCAGTGCTGGCTTGCAAAAGGCTCTGTGAGGCTGGTGTAGTCTGGTCCAATTGACGGTCGCATGGACAGTGCTATGTGAGGGTGGCCAGGGCCGGTCAAGGAGCAGCTGGCTTGAAGTATTCTCTGTGAGGTTGGCCCTGGCCAGTATAGAAGGAGCTGGCTTGGACAGGGCTCTGGTAGAATGGCCCAGGCCGGTGCAGGTGACCCTGTCTCGCACAGGGCTTATGCAGCTGGCCCCAGGCTGGTCCAGGAGGAACTGGATTAGACAGGGTTCTGTGAGGATGGCCTGGACAAGTAGAGAAGCAGCTGGCTTGGACAAGACTCTGTGAGGCTGTCCCAGCACAGTCTAGGAGGAGCTGGCTTAGACTGGGCTCTTTGCGGCTGGCCCCCATCTGTCCAGGCAACGCTGGCTTAGACATCCTTCAAAAGACTGTCCCCACGCCGGTCCTGGTAGTGCTGTATTAGACAGGCCTCTGTGAGTCTGGTTCAGTCTGGTTCAGTTGACGCTGGCTTGGACAGGGCTCTGTGAGCCTGGCCCAGGCCGGTCAAGGAGCAGCTGCCTTGGAGAAGACTCTGTGAGGTTGACCCGGGCTAGTCCAGGAGGAGCTGGATTAGACAGGGTTCTGTGATTCTGGCCCTGGCCGGTCCAGGTGGCCCTGTCTCGCACAGGGCTTGGGCACCTGGCCCCAGGCTGGTCCAAGAGGACCTGGCTTCGACAGGGCTCTGTGAGGCTGGCCTGGGCAGGTCGAGGAGCAGCTGGCTTACACAAGATTGTGTGAGGCTGTCCTGGCCCAGATTAGGAGGAGCTGGCTTGGACTGGGCTCTTTTAGGCTGGCCCCCATCTGTCCAGGTGGCACTGGCTTGGACATGGATCGAAAGACTGTCCCAATGCCGAACCAGATAGTGCTGGTTTAGACAGGCCTCTGTGAGCCTGGCCCATGCTGGTCCAGGTAGTGCTGGCTTAGACAGGTTTCTGAGTCTGGTGCAGTCTGGTTCAGTTAACGCTGGCTTGAACAGGATTCTTTGAGATTGGCCTTCCTCGGTCCAGGCACTGCTAGCTTGGACAGGGCTGGAAAAGCTGTCCCCAGGGTAGTCCAGGTGGCGCTGGCTTGGACACAGCTCTGTGAGCCTGGCCCAGGCCGGTCAAGGAACAGCTGGCTTGGACAAGACTCTGTGAGGTTGGCCCAGGCCAGTGTAGGAGAAGCTGGCTTGGAAAGGGTTCTGTGAACCTGGCCTGGTCCAGTCCAGGAAGAGTTGGCTTGGAAAGGTCTCTGTGAGGTGGGCCTGGGCCAGTCTGGTAGAAGCTAGCTGGCTTGGACAGGGCTCTGTGAAGCTGGCCCAGGCCAATGCAGGCGTGGCTGGCTTGGATAGGACTTTGAGATCCTGTCCCCTGCTGGTCCAGGTAGTACTGCCATGGATATGGCTCTGTGAGCCTGGCCCGTGACGGTTAAGGTTTCCCTGGTTTGGACAGGGCTCTGTGAGACTGGCACAGGCCTATCCAGGCAGCGCTGGCTTGGACAGGACCCTCTGAGCCTGGCCTTGGTCACTTCAGGCGGAGCTGGCTTGTACAGGGATTCTGAGAGGCTGGCCAGTGCGGTCCAGGGCAGCTGGCTTGGACAAGACTCTGTGAGGCTGGCCCGGCGCAGTCTATTAGGAGCTGGCTTGGACAGGGCTCAAGAGACTGTCCCCGGGCTGGTCCAGGCGACCCTGGCTTGGACAGAGCTCTGTGTGCCTGGCCTGCACCAGTCACGGCGGTTCTTTCTTGGACAGGATTCTGTAAACCTGGCCGGTGCCAATCCAAATGGTCCTGGATTGGACAGGGTCCTGTGAGTCTGGTGCAGAATGGTAAAGTCCAGGTGGTGCTGGCTTGGACAAGGCTCCGTGAGGCAGGTCCAGTCAGGACGCGGTGCAGCTGGACTGGACAATACTCTGTGAGGCTGGCTCTGCACAGTCTAGGAGAAGCTGGCTTAGACAGGGCTCTTTGAGTCTAGCCCCCATTGGTCCAGGCAACGCTGGTTTGCACAGGGCTCGAAAGGCTGTTCCCAGGCTGGTCTAGGCAGCCCTGATTTGGACATGGCTCTGTGAGCCGGCCTGCACCGGTCCAGGCAGTGCTGGCTTGCACAGGGCTCTGTGAGGTTGGTGCAGTCTAGTCCAGTTGAAGGTGGCATAGACCAGGCTTTGTAAGGCTGACTAGGGCCAGTCAAGGAGCAGCTGGCTTGGAGAAGACTCTGTGAGGTTGGCCCGGGCCAGTCTAGAAGGAGCTGGCTTGGACAGGGCTCTGTGAGGCTGGCCCAGGCGGGTGTAGGCGTGGCTGGCTTGGATTGGACTTTGAGAGCCTGTCCCACGGAGGCTCAGGCTGTACTGGCATGGACAATGCTCTGTGACCCTGCCCCGTGTTGGTTCATATGGTGCTGGCTTGGACAGGGCAATGTGAGTCTGTCCCAGGCCAGTCCAGGTGGCCCTGTCACGCACAAGGCTTGTGCAGCTGGCCCCAGGCTGGTCCAGGCGGAGCTGGATTTGATAGGGCTTTGTGAGGATGGCCTGTACATGTCGAGGAGCAGCTGGGTTGGACAAGATTCTGTGAGGCTGGCCCGGCCCAGTCTAGGAGGAGCTGGCTTGGACTTTGCTCTTTGAGGCTGGCCCCCAACGGTCCAGGCGGCGCTGACTTAGACTTGGCTCAAAAGACTGTCCCCACGCCGGTCCAGGTAGTGCTGGCTTAGACAGGCTTCTGTGAGTCTGGTTCAGTCTGGTTCAGTTGACACTGGCTTGAACACGGCTCTGTGAACCTGCCCCGGTCCGGTCAAGGTACAGCTGGCTTGGACAAGACTCTGAGACTGGCCCAGTCCTGTCTAGGGGAGCTGGCTTGGACACGGCTCTTTGAGGCTTGCCCCATTTGGTCCAGGACGTGCTGGCTTGAACAGGCTCGAAAGGCTGTCCCCAGGCTTGTCCAGGGGGCCCTGCCTTGGACAGGAATCTGTGAGCTTGGCCCGCTCCAATCCCGGAGGACCAGGCTTAGACAGGGTTCTGTGAGACTGGCCGGCGCGGGTCCAGGCAGCCCTGGCTTGGTCAGGGCACTGTGAGGCTGGTGCAGTCTGGTCCAGTTGACACTGGCTTCGATAGGGTTCTGTGAGCCTGGCCCAGGCCGGTCAAGGAGCAGCTGGCTTGGACGACTCTGTGAGGTTGAACCGGGCTAGTCCAGGAGGAGCTGGATTAGACAGGGTTCTGTGATGCTGGCCCGGGCCAGTCCAGGTGGCCCTGTCTCGCACAGGGCTTGTGCAGCTGGCCCCAAGCTGGTCCAAAAGGAGCTGGCTTTGATAGGTCTTTTTCAGGCTGGCCTGGTCAGATTGAAGAGAAGCTGGCTTGTTCAAGACTATGTGAGACTGTCCCAGGGCAGTCTAGGAGGAGCTGGCTTGGACTGGGCACTTTGAGGCTGGCCCCCATCGGTCGAGGTGGTGCTGGCTTGGACATGGCTCAAAAGGCTATCCCAATGCTGGTCCAGGTAGTGCTGGCTTAGACAGGGCTCTGAGTCTGGTGCAGTCTGGTTCAGTTAATGCTGGCTTGAACAGGGCTCTTTGAGGCTGGCCCTCCCCAGTCCAGGCACTGCTAGCTTGGCCAGGGCTGGAAAAGCTGTCCCCAGTGTGGTCCAGGTGGTGCTGGTTTGGACAGGGCTATGTGAGCCTGTCCCAGGCCAGTCAAGGAACGGAACAGCTGGGTTGGACAAGACTCTGTGAGGTTGGCCCAGGCCAGTCTAGGAGAAGCTGGCTTAGACAGGGTTCTGTGAGCCTGGCCTGGCCCAGTCCAGGAAGAGCTGGCTTGGACAAGCCTCTGTGAGGTTGGCCCGGACCAGTCTGGTAGAAGCTAGCTGGCTTGGACAGGGCTCTGTAAGGCTGGCCCAGGCCGATGCAGGTGTGGCTGGCTTGGATAGGACTTTGAGAGCCTGTCCCGTGCTGGTCCATGCAGTACTGCAATGGACAGGGCTCTGTGAGCCTGGCCCGCGACTGATCAGGCGGCACTGGTTTGGACAGGGATCTGTGAGACTGGCCCGTGCCTATCCAGGGGGCGCTGGCTTGGACAGGACTCTCTGAGCCTGGCCTTGGCCACTTCAGGCGGAGCTGTCTTGGACAGGGATTCTCTGAGGCTAGTCCAGTCGGGTCGAGGGCAGCTGGCTTGGACAAGACTCTGTGAGGCTGGCCCGGCCCAGTCTAAGAGGAGCTGGCTTGGACAGGGCTCAAAAGGCTGTACCCGGGCTGGTCTAGGCTACCCTGGCTTGGACAGAGCTCTGTGTGCCTGGCCCGCACCGCTCCCGATGGTGCTGTCTTGGACAGTGTTCTGTAAACCTGGCCAGAGCCGGTCCAAGTGGCACTGGATTGGACAGGGCCCTGTGAGTCTGTTGCAGGCTGGTCAAGTCCAGGTGCCTCTGGATTGGACAAGGCTTCGTGAGGCTGGCCCAGTCAGGTCGAGGTGCAGCTGGCTTGGACAAGACTCTGTGAGGCTGGCCCGGCCCAGTCTAGGAGGAGCTGTCTTTGACAGGGCTCTTGGGGCTGGCCCCCATCGGTCCAGGCAGCAGTGGATTGGACAGGTCTCAAAAGGTTGGCCCCGGCTGGTATAGGCGACCCAGACTTGCACAGGGCTCTGTGAGCCTGGCCTGCACCGCCCCAGGCAGTGCTGGCTTGCAAAGGGCTCTGTGAGGCTAGTGTAGTCTGGTCCAGTTGAAGGTCGCATGGACAGTGCTATGTGAGGGTGGCCAGGGCCGGTCAAGGGGCAGCTGGCTTGAAGAAGTCTCTGTGAGGTTGGCCCAGGCCAGTCTAGGAGGATCTGGCTTGGACAGGGCTCTGTGAAGCTGGCCCAGGACGGTGCAGGCGTGGCTGGCTTGGACAGGACTTTGAGAGCCTGTCCCACTCTGGTGCAGGCAGCACTGGCATGAACAGGGCTCTGTGAGCCTGGCCAGTGACAATTCAGGCGGCATTCGTTTGGACAGGGCTCTGTGAGACTGGCCCGGGCCTATCCAGGCGGTGCTGGCTTGGACAGGACTCTCTGAGCCTGGCCTTGGCCACTTCAGGTGGAGCTGGTTTGGACAGGGATTCTGTGAGGCTGGTCTGGTCGGTTCCAGGGCAGCTGGCTTGGACAAGACTCTGTGAGGCTGGCCCGGTCCAGTCTAGGAGGAGCTGGCTTGGACAGGGCTCAAGAGGCTGTCCCTCGGCTGGTCCAGGCGACCCTGGCTTGGACAGAGCTCCTTGTGCCTGGCATGCACCGGTCTCGGTGGTGCTGTCTTGGACAGGGTTCTGTAAACCTGGCCCGCGCAGGTCAAAGTGGCGCTGGACTGTACACAGCCCTGTGAGTCTGGTGCAGGTTGGTCCAGGTGGCGCTGCCTTGGACAAGGCTCTGTGAGGCTGGCCCAGAGAGGTCAAGGTGCAGCTGGCTTGGACTAGACTCTGTGAGGCTGGCCCGGCGCAGTCTAGGAGGAGCTGTCTTGGACAGGGCTCTTTGAGGCTGGCCCACATCGGTCCAGTCAATGCTGGATTGGACAGAGCTCGACAGGCTGTCCCTAGGTTGATCCAGGCGGCCCTGCCTTGGACAGGACTCTGTGAGCTTGGCCTGCTCAAGTCCAGGAGGAGCCGGTTTGGACAGGGTTCTGTTAGACTGGCCATGGTTGGTCCAGGCAGTGCTGGCTTGGACAGGACCCTGTGAGGCTGGTGCAACCTGGTTCAGTTGACAATGGCTTGGACAAGGCTCTGTGAGCCTGGCCTGGGCCGGTCAAGGAGCAGCTGGCTTGGACAAGACTCTGTGAGGTTGACCCGAGCCAGTCTAGGAGGATCTGGCTTGTACAGGGCTCTGTGAGGTTGTGCCGGGCGGGTCCCGATGGCCCTGTCTCACACAGGGCTTGTGCAGCTGCCCCAGGCTGGTCGAGGAGGTGCTAGCTTTCACAGATCTCTGTGAGGCTGGCCTGGTCAGGTCGAGGAGCAGCTGGCTTGGACAAGACTCTGTGAGGCTGGCCCGTCCCAGTCTTGGAGGACCTGTCTTGGACAGGGCTCTTTGAGGCTGGCCCACATCGCTCCAGTCAATGCTGGATTGGACAGGGCTCCACAGGCTGTCCCTAGGGTGCTCCAGGTGGCCCTGCCTTGGACAGGACTCTGTGAGCTTGGCCCGCTCAAGTTCAGGAGCAGCCGGCTTACACAAGGTTCTGTGAGCCTGGCCGGCGCTGGTCCAGGCAGTGCTGGTTTGGACAGGACTCTGTGAGGCTGGAGCAGCCTGGTTCAGTTGAAAATGCTTAGACAAAGCTCTGTGAGCCTGGCCTGGGCCAGTCAAGGAGCAGCTGGCTTGGACAAGACTCTGTGAGGTTGGCCCAGGCCAGTCTAGGAGAAGTTGACTTGGACAGGGTTCTGTGAGCCTGGCCTGGTCCAGTCCAGGAAGAGCTGTCTTGGACAAGGTTCTGTGAGGTTGACCCGGGCCAGTCTTGGAGGATCTGGCTTGGACAGTTCTCTGTGAGATTGGCCTGGGCCAGTCCCGGTGGCCCTATCTCACACAGGGCTTGTGCAGCTGAGCCAGGCTGGTCCAGGAGGAGCTGGCTTCAACATGGCTCTGTGTGGCTGCCCTGGTCAGGTCTAGGAGCAGCTGGCTTTTACAAGAATCTGTGAGGCTGGCCCAGGCCAATCAAGCAGGAGCTGGCATGGACAGGGCTCTGTGAGTCTGGCCCAGGCCTGTCCAAGTGGCCCTGGCATAGACAGGACTCTCTGAGCCTGGCGTGGGCCACTTCAGGCAGAGATATCTTGGACATGGCTCTGTGACGCTGGCCCGGGCCAGTCCAGTTGGCGCTGGCTTAGACAGGGCTTCTGAAGATGGCCTGGTCAGGTCGAGGAACAGCTGGCTTGGACAATACTCTGTGAGGCTGGCCCGCACAGTCTTGTAGGTAATGGCTTGGACAGGGCTCTTTGAGGCTTGCCCTCCTAAGTCCAGGCACTGCTGGCTTGGACAGGGCTCGAAAAGCTGTCCCCATGGTGGTCCAGGCAGCACTGACATGGATAGGGCTCGGTGAGCCTGGCGCAGGCCAGTCAAGGAACAGCTGGCTTGGACAAGACTCTGTGAGGTTGGCCCAGGCCAGTCTAGGAGAAGTTGACATGGACAGGGTTCTGTGAGCGTGGCCTGGTCCAGTCCAGGAAGAGCTGGCATGGACAAGGCTCTGTGAGGTTGGGCTGTGCCAGTCTGGTAGAAGCTAGCTGGCTTGGACAGGGCTCTGTGAAGCTGGCCTAGGCCAATACAGGCTTGGCTGGCTTGGATAGGACTATGAGATCCTGTCCCCCGCTGTTCCAGGTAGTACTGCCATGGATACGGCTCTGTGAGCCTGGCCCATGAGGGTTCAGGCTTCGCTGGTTTGGACAGGGCTCTGTGAGACTGGCCCAGGCCTATCCAGGTGGCGCTGGCTTGGACAGGACCCTCTGAGCCTGGCCTTGGTCAATTCAGGAGGAGCTGGTTTGGACAGGGATTCTGAGAGGCTGGTCCAGTGGGGTCCAGGGCAGCTGGCTTGGACAAGACTCTGTGAGGCTGGCCAGGCCCAGTCTAGGAGGAGCTGGCTTGGACAGGGCTCAAGAGGCTGTCCCAGGGTTGGTCCAGGTGACCCTGGCTTGGACGGAGCTATGTGCGCCTGGCCTGCACCGATCCCGGCAGTATTGTCTTGGACAGGGTTCTGTAAACCTGGCCAGTGCTGATACAAGTGGCGCTGGATTGGACATGGCGCTGTGAGTCTGGTGCAGGCTGGTCCAGTCCAGGTGGTGCTGGCTTGGACAAGGTTCGGTTAGCCAGTCCCAGTCAGGTCGTGGTGCAGCTTTATTGGACAAGACTCTATGAAGCTGGACCCGCCCAGTCTAGGAGGAGCTGGCTTGGAGAGGGCTCTTTGAGGCTAGCCCTTATCGGTCCAGGCAACGCTGGCTTGCACAGGGCTCGAAAGGCTGTCCCCCGGCTGGTCTAGGCAGCCCTGATTTGGACACGGCTCTGTGAGCCGGCCTGAACCAGTCCAGTCAGTGCTGGCAGTCCAGTCAGTGCTGGCTTGCACGGGGCTCTGTGAGCTTGGTGCAGTCTAGTTCAGTTGAAGGTGGCATAGACCGGGCTTAGTAAGGCTGACTAGGGCCAGTCAAGGAGCAGCTGGCTTGGAGAAGTCTCTGTGAGTTTGGCCCGGGAAAGACTATAAGGAGCTGGCTTGGACAAGGCTCTGTGAGGCTGGCCTAGCCCGGTGCAGGCGTGGCTGGCTTGGACAGGACTTTGGGAGCCTGTCCCACAGAGGCCCAGGCAGTACTCGCATGGACAGTGCTCTGTGAGCCTGGCCCATGTTGGTCCAGATGGTGCTGCCTAGGACAGGGCAGTGTGAGGCTGTCCCAGGCCAGTCCAGGTGGCCCTCTCACACACAGGGCTTATGCAGCTGGCCCCAGTCTGGTCCAGGAGGAACTGGATTAGACAGGGTTCTGTGAGGATGGCCTAGTCAAGTCGAGGAGCAGCTGGCTTGGACAAGACTATGTCAGGCTGTCCCGGCCCAGTCTAGGAGGAGCTGGCTTGGACTGGGCTCTTTGAGGCTGGCCCCCGTTGGTCTAGGCGGCGCTGGATTAGACATGGCTCAAAAGACTGTCCCCACGCCGGTCCAGGTAGTGCTGGCTTAGACAGGCCTGTGTGAGTCTGGTTCAGTCTGGTTCAGTTGACGTTGGCTTGGACAGGGCTCTGTGAGTCTGGCCGGCGCGAGTCCAGGCAGCCCTGGCTTGGTCAGGGCGCTGTGAGGCTGGTGCAGTCTGGTCCAGTTGACACTGGCTTGGATAAGGCTCTGTGAGCCTGGCCCAGGCCGGTCAAGGAGAAGCTGGCTTGGACAAGACTCTGTGAGGTTGACCGGGGATAGTCCAGGAGGATCTGGATTAGACAGGATTCTGTGATGCTGGCCCAGGCTGGTACAGGTGGCCCTGTCTCCCACAGGGCTTGTGCAGCTGGCCCCAGGCTGGTCCAAAGGAGCTGGCTTCGACAGGGCTCTGTGAGGTTGGCCTGGTCAGGTCGAGGAGCAACTGGCTTGTACAAGACTATGTGAGGCTGTACCTGCCCAGTCTAGGAGGAGCTGGCTTGGACTGGGCTCTTTGAGGCTGGCTCCCATCGGTCCAGGTGGCGCTGGCTTGGCCATAGCTCGAAACACTGTCACAATGCCGGTCCAGGTAGTGCTGGTTTAGACAGGCCTCTGTGAACCTGGCCCATGCCAGTCCAGGTAGTGCTTGCTTAGACAGGGCTCTGAGTCTGGTGCAGTCTGGTTCAGTTAACGCTGGCTTGAACAGGGCTCTTTGAGGCTGGCCCTCCTCAGTCCAGGCACTGCTAGCTTGGTCAGGTCTGGAAAAGCTGTCCCCAGGATGGTCCAGGTGGCGCTGGCATGGACAGGGCTCTGTGAGTCTGGCCCAGGCCGGTCAAGGAACAGCTGGCTTGGACAAGACTCTGTGAGGTGGGCCCAGGCCAGTATAAAAGAAGTTGGCTTGGACAAGGTTCTGTGAGCCTGGCCTGGTCCAGTCCAGGAAGAGCTGTCTTGGGAAAGGCTCTGTGAGGTTTTCCCGGGCCAATCTGGTAGGAACTAGCTGGCTTGGACAGGGCTCTGTGAGGCTGGCCCAGGCCGATGCAGGCATGGCTTGCTTGGATAGGAATTTGGGAGCCTGTCCCGCGCTGCTCCATGCAGTACTGCAATGGACAGGGCTCTGTGAGCCTGGCCCGGGCCTATCCAGGGGGCGCTGGCTTTTACAGGACTCTATGAGCCTGGCCTTGGAGACTTCAGGCGGAGCTGGCTTGGACAGGGATTCTGTGAGGCTGGTCCAGTCGGGTCCAGGGCAGCTGGCTTGGACAAGACTCTGTGAGGCTGGCCTGGCCCAGTCTTGGAGGAGCTGGCTTGGACAGGGCTCAAGGGGCAGTCCCCGGGCTGGTCCAGGCGACACTGGCTTGGACAGACCTCTGTGTGCCTGCCTGCACTGGTTCTGGTGGTGCTGTCTTGGGCAGTGTTCTGTAAACCTGGCCAGCACCAGTCCAAGTAGTGTTGGATTGGACAGGGCCCTGTGAACCTTGTGCAGGCTGGTCCAGTCCAGGTGGCTCTGGATTGGACAAGGCTCCGTGAGGCTGGCCCAGTCAGTCCGCGGTGCAGCTGGATTGGACAAGACTCTGTGAGGCTGGCCCTACCCAGTCTAGGAGGAGCTGTCTTGGACAGGGCTCTTTGAGGCTGGTCCCCATCAGTCCAGGCAGCACTGGCTTTAACAGGGCTCAAAAGGCTGTCCCCCGGCAGGTCTAGGCGATCCTGACTTGCACAGGGCTCTGTGAGCCTGGCCTGCACTGGTCCAGGCAGTGCTGGATTGCAAAGGGCTCTGTGAGGCTGGTGTAGTCTGGTCCAGTTGAAGGTCGCATGGACAGTGCTATGTGAGGGTGGCCAGGGCCGGTCAAGGAGCAGCAGGCTTGAAGAAGTCTCTGTGAGGTTGACCCCGGGCCAGTCTAGGAGGATCTGGCTTGGACAGGGCTCTGTGAGGCTGGCCCACATCGGTCCAGTCAATGCTGGATTGGACAGGAATCGACAGGCTGTCCTCAGGCTGATCCAGGTGGCCCTGCCTTGGACAGGACTCTGTGAGCTTGGCCTGCTCCAGTCCAGGAGGAGCCAGTTTGGACAGGGTTCTGTGAGACAGGCCGGCGCCGGTCCAGGCAGTGCTGGCTTGGACAGGACCCTGTGAGATTGGTGCAGTCTGGTTCAGTTGACAATGGCTTGGAGAAGGCTCTGTGAGCCTGGCCTGGGTTGGTCAAGGAGCAGCTGGCTTGGACAAGGCTCTTTGAGGTTGGCCCAGGCCACTCCGGTAGAAGCTAGCTGGCTTGCACAGGGCTCTGTGAGGCTGGCCCAGCCCAATGCAGGCGTGGCTTGATTGGATAGGACCTTGAGAGCCTGTCCCGCGCTGGTCCATGCAGTACTGCAATGGACAGGACTCTGTGAGACTGGGACGTTACAGATCAGGTGGCGCTGGTTTGGACAGGGCTCTGTAAGACTGGCCCAGGCCTATCCAGGCGGCGCGGGCTTGGACAGAACCCTATGAGCCTGTCCTTGGTCACTTCAGGCAGACTTGATTTGGACAGGGATTGTGAACGGTGGGCCAGTCGGGTCCAGGGCAGCTGGCTTGGACAAGACTCTGTGAGGCTGGCCCGGCCTGGTCTAGGAGGAGCTGGCTTGGACAGGGCTCAAGAGGCTGTCCCCGGTCTGGTCCAGGCGACCCTGGCTTGGGCAGAGCTCTGTGTGCCTGGCCTGCACCGGTCCTGGCGGTTCTGTCTTGGACAGGGTTCTGTAAACCTGGCTGGTGCCGATCCAAGTGGCGCTGGATTGGACAAGGCCCTGTGAGTCTGGTGCAGGCTGGTCCAGTCCAGGTGGTGCTGGCTTGGACAAGGCTCCATGAGGCTGGCCCAGTCTGGTCCTGGTGCAGCTGGCTTGGACAAGACTGTGTGAGGCTGGCACGGCCCAGTCTAGGAGGAGCTGGCTTAGACATGGCTCTTTGAGTCTATCCCCCATCGGTCCAGGCAGCGCTGTCTTGCACAGGGCTCGAAAGGCTGTCCCTAGGCTTGCCCAGGGGGCCCTGCCTTGGACAGGGCTCTGTGAGCTTGGCCCTCGCCTGTCCAGGAGG